>NC_136496.1:68709798-69032298 GCF_053919585.1 Euprymna scolopes
ATGGAAATAAAAAATTTAAAAATTAAAAAAAAACCGTCTACAAGTGTTTTTGATATAGATGTACATAAGAATACTTTGATAAGTATGTTTTAACTTAAATAGGGATGGTATAATAAAATTGTGGGGTCTGCGTTCATGCGTAGCCTCCAAAGAATGGAAATAGGCACAAACTTTAATAAAGAGTTTTCATATCTATCTGTGCAAGTATACTTTGATAATTATGTTTCTGTTTGAAGAAATATGATATAATAAAATTATGGGGTGTTCGTTCGCACCTGACCTCCATAGAATGGAAATATGTGACAAAGTTTAACAAGGTTTTTTAATATAGATCCACAGAATATTGTGATAAGTGTTTCAGTGTGAACAGGTATGGTATAATAAATTATCGGGTTTGTCTATTTTATTTTTACTTTCATCATATTTTGCTTTGATTTTGATACCCAAAAATTCAACCCAAATTTACAACCCTTCCTTTTCATAACCTATCATACTTTCATAAATCAAAGTCCATTTTCTGTAGGCTGTTTTTGAACCTAGTCAACGACGGGTACTTTTGCTAGTATATATATATATATATATATATATATATATATATATATATATATATATATATATATATATATATGTATATATGTGAAATAATTTATTTAATATCGTCGGATTTAATCCAGCTCAACAACCATATATATATATATATATATATATATATATTTTTTTTTTTTTTTTGAAAAAAGGATTCCAGCAGAGTGCTCTATTATAAGAAAATATTCCGAAAATAAGAGCATGTAATTTATATTTTTTTCTTTACAAAAAGTTTAGATGAGACAAGTCATCGGTACCGTCGGTTTCAAACCCGATAATAGAGGGCTGTTTAGATACTCATATCAAGCTCTCTTCAGCCGATACTCATCTGTTTTATAACAGGAATAGGGATCATATAGAAATATTACCAGATCTCGTTCAAATCTCTTTTACCTGAAACAACCTAAAATTCAAAATTCAAATAAAGTTTAAAAATTGTCCATTTAATGTTTTGGACGCCACACAAAACAAAGAAAAAAGAAAATGAAGAGGAAAGGAGGAATTTGATATGCTTAAAATTTTTCCGTGATATATTATTTTAATATATTTGAAGTGTTTATATATATATATATATATATATATATATATATATATATATATATATATATATATATATATATATATATATATATTATAAAATATAAATGGCGATTAAATCTATACTTTCGTATATTAATTTTATGTGAGTAAATGAAGTAGTTATATATATATATATATATATATATATATATATATATATATATATATATATATACACGGCATAATTCACGTTGACACACTGGTTCCCATTCGATCACCAAAGTTAAGCAACGCTGAGCCTGATCAGTATTAAAATGAATGACCATTTGGGAATTTCAGGTGCTGTATTTGTTCTCCGCTTATCTCGGCATTGCTTCCACTAGTCTAGCACTTCTCCTTGCCACTGAACTCAAGCAGTACCAATTCAGGAGAGTAGTGGTTGTGGATTGAACAACTTTTACCTGATAATTACTCCTGCAGCTACCCTTACAGGGGGTATCCATTGTCTTTTGAGACTGAACGGAGGAGGAGAATACATTCAAGAAATCATACAGTTCAATTAACAAGAGGTTATTAAGTACACTAGATAACTGAAATATTTGGTTAATATAAACTAAAATTGGGACATTAGAGTGTGGATAATCTCTAGTATTATACGCTTGTATCATTGTTTGTATAGATGCTAACACTTTTCATAATCATTTAAAAAGCGAGATTGCCTAATTGCCAAAGATGAAATGCAAAATGGTAATGGAGAAAATTAGGTGCATGTCCAGAATTCCCTGTATATTGAATTAAACAAAAGTAAAGAAAAATATGTATGATGTACGTACCTATGATGAAACGGAAATATCACATTCCAAAAAGCAAGTAAATTGATCAAATAGCTTTATTTTTATAAAGATAATCATTTTTAAGCGATTAATGGGAATTCATAGACATTACACCAAAAATTCTCGCAAGTTTGAATTATTGTTGAGTTACTTTCTTTTGTTTCCTGAGCGTTTTTTCTTTTTAAATATCAGGCAAGACAGTTGTTTCTTGGTTATGCATAAAATTTGATTTTCTTATTTAAAAATAAAACTACTGGATCAATTTCCGTGATTTTTGGAATATGATATTTTTGTTTTGTTACAGGTATGTACATGATACAGATTTTTCTTTATTTTTGCTTTTTAATCTTGTAAAGTGTGAAAATGTGTCCTGTAGCTCTTTGCTAAGATCCACATAAAATGTATAGCTATCAGGGGAGATTATCCCTGGTTACTTTCTGTCTCAGGGAAGATTACTCCACGAGTACTTCCTGTTATCAGGAGAAAATGACTCTTTTAGCTAAGCATGCCCCCTCCTTGACCACAGATGAATTGTTGTGGTTATCTTTGTGTGCACAAGAAAACTTGTGTGATTTTCCACATGTTTGTACTGAGAAGTTTTTTAGTGCTCTTGCTTTGTGAAGTGAAGGTTGTCTCAACAGTGAGAGACTGACCAGGTGTTGTTCCTGTAAGGGCTCAGAGTTTGTAGACAAATTTGAGGTTCTTGATGTGGTGTAATGTGAGCCATCCACAACTGGGTATATTTTACAGAGAAACTGACAGTTGCACGGTGTTACTTGATTGCTCCCATCTACTCGCACTTGGTACTGAAGATTCCCATGTGTCTCCATGATCCTCCCCATCTACATACATCGATGGCAATAGTTACCATACGGGTTCTGGATCTGGACAAAGTCTCTGACAATGTTGGTTATAGAACTGCTCGTTCTGCATATATCTCTTCGCCATTGCCAACTCCTTTAGTTTGCCTATTTCTTTCCATTATTTCCACATTTGATATTTATTCTGTTAGTCAGGAAGGTGATCTTTAATGACTCACCACATAGCATTATGGCCAGGGACATATCAAAGTCTTGGACGAGGTTATTATGATGGTTAGTAATGTCTGAGCAGCCCGATCATGGCACAGGGGTCCATAGCTGTCCATGTTGTCAACTAGTATACAGTTTTCAGTGTGACCGTTACTTTGAGCATAATAGACTGATGAGATACGCTTCTGTATACCCCAGTTCCTCAAAAAGGAGACTCAAACAATGGTCTTCCATCCAAAAAGATTTCTTTAGGTGCACTCTAAGTACAGAACCAAATTTCCAAGTTATTGCACACAATTTTGGCCCTACCTGACGTCATTAGCGCCACTTCCACCCATCCAGTATATCGATCAGTGTATGCCATAAAGTTCTTACTCTTTATATTGACAAAGTCAACTACCACTTGCTGGAATGGAAATTCTGGTTTTCCTAGTGACATCAAGAGCTACCTGGGCTGAGCTGGTGCAATCATGTGTTAAGTGTAGCACTGGGATCTAATTTTCCTGATTGTTAGCATTCAGACCCGGCCAGAACAATTTTTGTCTTGCCAGCATACCATTTATGACTTGATGCTCGGAATGAAAGGATTTCAATATCTCTGCACGAAATTGTCGAGGTATCAGGAATTTTTTGGCTTTGATGATAACTCTTTCCAGGCAATATAATTCTTTACACATTGGCCAGAAAACTTGAACTATGGGTAGGAGGTTTTTGCATGATTGAGGTAAGCCATTTTGAATTAAATCTCTTAAAGTTCTGTGTTCATTATCTATGGCTGCTGCAGCCACAATGCTTTCCCATGTAATACCCTTCAATTTAGGATCGCTTACATACATCAATGTGAAGGTGGTTTTGACTACAGCATCAATCATTTTTGATGGTGTACCTGCCAAGTATCTGGATGCACAATAAGGGGATAAATTAAGTTTTTCGTTTTATCTGGAATCTGTACATCAGTATCCTTTCTTTGAAACTTAACAAGCGGAGATTTTTAATATTTTACAGGATTTGGTTTGAAAATATTTTTATTAGTGGCAGATGATCCACTGTTACCAGCAAATCCGGGCATTTGAGTATGAAAATCCAGTAGGATTCCAGCCTTTCTTTCTTCTTGCTTTTCTTTCCACTGGTGCATATCACAATTCTGCATCATTTGTAAAATGTGATCAAGTCAGAATGAAATTTCAGTGACCATCCCAACAACGTGTTCAATTCACCCTCACATCTGCAGTATTTCTGAAAGAAGAAGTACAATATTCCTGTTTTGCTGTAATTTGTCACTAGTCTAATCATTCTTTTCATTTCAAACATTTGGATACCTTTCTCAATCTTCTTCAGTATTACTCTCTTTGATTTTTGGTATAGGTACTCAAGTGTTTCATGCCAATAGAACTTTCAGTTCTTTGTCCTCAATAGTTGTCAGAAGGGGGCCATAATTTTTGCTTGAGAAAAGGTATATGACACCTGGTTTACAGGTCCAAACCAGGACCTAACTCTAGTGATATTCATGGGAATAGAGAAGTGAAGGATGACTTCAGGCATTTGGGGGGGGGGGTAATTCTGTTTGCAGAAACAAGAAATCCTACAAACTCTATCTCCATTTTGGCAATGAGAAACGTGTCTGAATTAAATACCAATCCCCTTGTTTATGCAACGACTGATGTCAATCGTGTTCCTAAATTAAGACTCTATTGAGTTGTTTCATAGAAGGCTATTGTCTATGCATTGGTTTTTACAAGCCATATCTATGGTGATGTCATCAAACTGACTGGTGTATCCATCCCCTAATCCATGGGATCCTGGAGAGGCCTGACAGAACTTATAATCAGCTCCATTTTATTGTCACTTTTCCATGTGCAGGCCATGACCTCTTGTGATTGTAGATCTTCTGTTTAACTCATGATGAATCTACTTTTGCATGAAAACACAATGGAGACTTTTTGGCTTTCAAAGGTTTTATTAGAGATAGAAAGTTTGTTCACGAGGGGAGAGACTACCTAGCTAAAATTAATTCCTTATTTGTTTTTTTTTACTTGGGAGATTGAGAGACACAGACGGCAGACAGCATTCACTTAGTTTCTATTTATATTTTCAGATGCATGTCACTTCTCTCGCTTCCCATTTTTACTGACTAGAAACTCTGTTCTGCACCTGTCGAGCACTTGATGTAATCTCTATATCATTTGACACTTTTTGTCTAGGAAGCTAACCTTTGCACCATCGCTTCAATCACGCAAACTGCACTGGATGTATTTCTGTTTGCCGCCAGGTTATCTTGCTATGTACTTATGTAATCCTTACCAAAATACATACTAGTTAACAATCTCTACTTACTGGCATAGGGTCTCACTATATCATATATACATATTTTGTTTCTAAGTAACTCGAGTTGCCTCTTATAAGTTGGCAGTTTAATCCTTGATTTGGCATACCAACACATAACAAATATAAAATAGCCCTCTACATATATTCATTTCACAAGCCTGAAGAACATAGGATGCTAAATTTACTCTTGGTTCATTCATTGTAATTGTTAATGAATTTGTTTTGTAGTCTTATCTTTATTTACATAACGTTAGAGAGGAAGCGGTGAGATTTTGCTGCTCTAGGCAACAATGAGGAAAGGAGTTCTGAGTGTGCTTCTATAGACCATCACTAGTAAATACCAACTTATGTAGCAGTTAGATTATTAGAATCTATTTCCTTTTGTTGTTTACATGCATACTTCCCCTCTTTTCCCACCTAGAACCTTAACACACAAATATAATTTAGTTCTTGTCGAGAAGCCAATATAGACAGATGCAGTATTTTCCACGCTCACCATTGATGATGAGGTGGTAATAAAACCAAGGCAGAGATCAACAAATCTGGATTCAACATGCCTGGTGAACAAACTTGTCTTACATTCTGGTTTTACTAACTCTTACTGGTTCCTGTTATCTATGAATATAAAAGCGAAAATGTATGTATGTGTGTTTGCTTTTTCTGTATGTCTACAAAAGGCTTTTTTCAGAGAAGCGGTCGGTCGGTTCACAACTTTTTATATCACATATAAATCGTAACATCTCACAGTTAACAACGAAGCTCGCCTGTCTATTTAATTTGCTCGATTTCCGGAAGATAAATATTCAACATTTGTCGCTTGCCGCATGTGGGTTAGTCTTTTCCCTATAACATCTTGGGAAGCGTTCCCGCCCCGCAGTCAAACTTGACCTCATTAACTCATTAAAACGGGCACCTGCCAAATCCAAGTAATTAAATAAATTCAAACGTGCTTCCATTAAAATTTTGCGGTGGAGCAATGGTTAACGTCACACTTTTTTTTTTTTCACACTTTAATTTACAACTTTGCCTCAACGGTTCAGGTTCGATCCTCATACTTACCTACCAAAACATTTTTTTTTAGCCCCCCCCTCCCCGGAGTTTCCACACACACCTCCAAACACCCAGGCAACGCCAGGTACCCCTCGCTAGTCTATGATAAATCTGTTAAAAAACGTTGATTTAATTGTAGAGAAAATATTGGTATTTTTATATAGAACTTTGGTGACTGTTTTTTTTCTCCATTTCAACTAGTTCAATCAGATGGTTACAAATGCTATTTCCAGTCTCCGGCAAGCGTCTCCTAACACCAACTAACTTTCCCTCTACAGAATTTTCTTCATTGGCCCAAATTATTTATTATACTATAAATAATCAGTCAAGTTAAGCTGTTAGCCTCAACTGCTGCCTTCTCTCTTTATTTTTTTTTTTTTTAATATCTTTAAATTCGTTACTGGAGAGAACTTGAATGTCTACTAAACACAATCCTCAAATGTTTTTGGTTTTTCTGTATAGGGATTTGTCAGAGACTGTGACCCTGTGATCAGGATATTTCTCATTAGAAATAAACTTTGACCAAATATTAAAAAAAAAAAAAAAAAATGATCTGTTGTCTCCTGAAGCCATCCAGCACACCCCGGGGTCGCACCTCCTTTATTAATAGAGGGTAGCTTTTAATAAAAAAAATAAAATAAAATAAAAAGCTGTTGACCGTGAGGAATCGTATACAAAAATATAAATAAAAACAAAAATAAATACTGGTAGACCGGTACACAGAATAAAAAGGCAACGCAAACAGTTTATACACTAGGAAGAAAGGGAAACAATGGTGTAAACCTTTCTATGTTTGGAAGTAGCACTCCAGCTATGACAGAGACCAGCCAAGGTCAGCTATCAACCTCCTTGAAGAGAAAAAAAAAAAAAAAAACGTTTCCCCTGCTTTATACCCCCCCAGTTGGGGATATATATAATAGAAAATGAGAACATCCCTTATAAAATATACAGCCTAAGGAGGAAGAAACAAGACAAAGACAAAAGTCTAGATGGGAGAAGGAAGAAAAGTCGACATTAATGGGCTATGGAATATGCTCAAGCCTAACAAAAACAGGACATTGTGTGAAGAACATATAAGATGACAATGATAGTCCCAACAATCCAAAATATCATTTCTTAACTAACAAGTTTCGAAACATAACTTTTGCTTATATTTCATTAAATCTTTTCTCTTCCGTATTTTATAGTTAATAGTAAATATCAAGGAAATTATATATAACTACTTCATTTACTCACATAAAATTAATATACGAAAGTATAAATTTATGCATAAACTTTAAGTATTTACTTCAAAAGTGCTCAATATGTAGGTAGAGCTAGTTAGTAAGTTATAAAATATATATGGCGATTAAGCTATACTGAATATTCCACGTTTCATTCATTCTAGGACTCTTCAGGCTTATGCACCTTATAAGCCTGAAGAGTCCTAGAGTGGATGAAATGTGGAATATTCAGTGTAGCTTAATCGCCATATATATTTTATAACTTACTAATATATATATATATATATATATATATACTAGCATTTCAGCCTGGCATTGCCTGGGTGTTTGGAGGTGTATGTTGAGCAAAAAAAAAAAAAAAAGTGGTAGTAAGAAGGCAGGCTCGAACCCGTACTGTAAAGATGGAAAAGAACGGGGGGGGGGGACGTAACGTCTTTGCTATTACGACCCCTGCCAAACCGGAAGTGACATAGGTTTAAATTAAGATTAGACAATCGAAAAGAGGGGATGACTTTCGACAATATCGGTGAAAAAAGTGACTCCTCCCTGTAGAAAAGTGCCCAGTTGAAGTTGAAGAAATTAATGTTTTCCACCAATTTTTCGATATTTGTCATCTGAAAGGTCGAGCTTAAAAATGATATTGATCTTGTAAAAATCCGTCGCCTCTGTCGAAAGTTTTAGGTAAACATGCATGCATACATTTATATATTGGTAGCTCAAATTTTCGACCAAAACCAATTAAAAAGCTTGCCCTATCTCTCAATACCATTTATATAAAATTTCAAATGCTTAGACCAGAAATTGTCTGAGTAATTTGGTAGAGATCGCAGCGGTCAATTTTTTTTTTTAACTTTGACCTAACATTTATTGTTTTGAGCTCAAATCAAGTTATTAAGTTAGATCCATGTCCAAGGAGCCTATATCTAAAATTTCAAGTGTTTAGACTCAAAATTGGCGGAGGAGTTTGGTAGAGTTCTCAAAGGTCAAATCACTGAATTTTGACCCCTTAGCAGGCAAAACCCTGTATATCAAATTTCGAGTCTGTAGACTGAAAATTGACAAAGATATTGTGTAGAGAAATATACACAAACAGACAGACAGACCGGCACTTTCACAGATATATAGATTCCCCCAAATGTTAGGAAGTAATAAAAACACAAAAAAATGGAAATGAATTTATTAATGAAACAAATAAATATATAGGAAGTTGTTCATCAGGGCACACAAACGGAAGCTAAAATAGGATTGTTAATCAAAGTGGCAGTGATGGGAACAAATGATGGGAGAATAGAGGTCAATATATTTGGAGTTTGTTTACTGATAGTTTTAAGAGTAACAAGTTTTACGACAGTCTTGAGTCTTAAGGACAGTTTACAGTTGAGCGCAGTTTGTGGCTTAGACAGCAACTGACGAACACGACCTTGACAGAAGACTTAAATGCAAACCTTAGTGCTTAGAGGGTTGTTTCCCAATTTTGATGTCACACATGCATCCAAAACCAACTGGTGTATACAGGGTATGTCAGAGTTTGTGTTTTCTTTTGATTGTTTCTCTGGAGTTATTTAAATTTTTATACCTGCAAGCCAGTACACCCTCTCAGCAATTGCAAATGTGTGAGAGACAATGACACAGATGGAACAAGAGAAGAAGACTATGGAAACAGTATTGGGTTCAGTGTTTGTCAAGTGATAGGGGTAGCATATGGTGCCAAATTCTTAGGGTCACATGAACCAGAATTAAATGCTTGATTTTTATTGATTTTACTTTGTTACTTGAACTTGTAATAATATATAAGTATTTCATGTACTAAATATGGTAAAAATTCTGATTGGCATAGGGGACAGATCACAATAAAAAAAATGACATGATTTTTTAAGATTATGATATAATCAATAAATTTCCAAGATGGCGACAGGCTTGACTTTTTTTTTTTTTTAACATCGCTCATGACGCAGTGTTAAAATGTTTTTTCATTATTACTATGTAATACTAAATTGATTTCAACTCTAAAATATTCACCAGGTGATTTACTAAAATCATTATCAACCATACACAATGTTCGAAAATCTGTCCCTGACGTGAATTTGGGCTTTTACACAAAATATCTAATACACTTCAATAACTATAACACATATGCAGTACAACAGCTGTTCATATTGTAACTGAACCCAATAGTAAAACTTAAAACATGTAATAGTAAATGGTTCAAGGGGGATAACTCTAGTATATATAGTCGTCTATAACTGCAAACACCTGGGTCTTGGTCCCCACGGCACACTAATTTACACTCCGGAGATACCATAAAATCAATTCTCAACATTGCATTATTTTGGTTCTGGAAAATCCAGTAAATCCGGCTCAATTGGTGTCTAATAATAAAATTCAATGCAGATCTGAAATATTTAAATTTTCAAAATGGGAGGTTCCCGTATTATAACCCCTAAAATACTCCAGACAAATGAAAAGCTTGTTTTAGATGATTACGTGAACAATTTAAACATCTTTGTGAAAGAAATAAAGAACGATTATTTTAGAATTTAAAATGGAGGATAAGTTTCCCATATATAATGCAAAATGATCTCAGTTTTTTTGTTTTTTTTTAAATTTTTTTTATAAATATTTTCAAAGTTAAATTCAATTTTTATGATTATTAAATTATTAGGTGAAAGCATAGAATGGTTATAAAACATTCTCACAATGTTAAGACTGGGTTTCTTAATAACATTATTTCAGCGCAATAACAAATGCACAAGTACTACTAATTTGTGTGATCTGAAGGTGGGATTAAATAAATCGCTGAAAAATAAATCTTTGTTTTTGTTCCATGGAACTTCTACTGCATAAAAAAAAAAAAGTTTTCTACAGTGACAGTGAACAGATGAAATTTGCATCAATCTAATTTGAAATTAACTTCTACATTCATTAAATCTCCTTTACACAATGTTCTTAGATGCCATCAAATCCTCAAATGGTTTAATCCGTTTCATTTCTGTTATATCGTGGGATGCGTTAGATCAATATAACATAAAATATCTTACCGCAGGGAGTCCAACCCTCACGTTGGGTATGTAGCAGCTCAAGAGGAAAAAACGTAACACTTATCAACAAATAAGGAAACATTTCACTGTTACATAACGATATACTTTTATTAAGAGACATGCACACACACGTAACAACAATTCAAACATAATAGATAAAAGTTAGAAATCCAAATATGATAAATGGATGAACGGGAATGATGTTTACCTTGTCATTTTCAAAGTCACTCTTTTACCTCCACTGTCCACTTCCGGTCGTTCATCTCGCGAGAAATTAAAGTTTAGGACTAACGGAAAAAGGGAGGATACTTTATGTTAATTTTTTTTTTTATTTTTTTTTTTTATTTCGGACTATTTGTCTCATCTTTTTATTAGTTGTTGTTTTTTTTAATCTTTTTATTGGTTCACAACGTTTCGGCCAACTTCCTCTGGCCTTCGTCAGGTGGTAACCGCGACGGATAGGAACTTCGAATCTCCTAACTGCATTCTCAGCCATCACTGCCATCCGTAGTTGTTGTCGTCTCACCACATTTTTGACCAATTACCTCTGGCACGCTTTGGGTGGGATTGAAACCGCTATCTTCAGACAATGTTCATCTGGAACCGTAGAGATTCAACGTCTCTATCAACTGCGCCACGGGCCCCGAAGGGCGATTAAGGTTGGATTCTTTGATCTTATAAATCCACATTTATTTATTATCTGATCTTCCATAGTCGGGTCCGTACCGATTGGTATATATATATATTATTCCTTAATTGGAATTTTTTTATTTTGAGATGAGCATTTTTATGTTAACATAAAAATGCTCATCTCAAAATAAAAAAATTCCAATTAAGGAATAATATATATATATGGAGGATACTTTGTCCAAAGAAGTAAAGAGTTACTCCCCTTTGCTTTATTAATTTGTTTGATCCCAACATTTTAAATTTTGTTGCTGGTACAACTTCAATTGAGGATCCACCTGCAAATATTGTGTTGGACAACGAGTGCAAGCTGTTAGGTTCTTGCACTCCAGCTTCAGTGTTCTGAGAAGCTTCTGGTGTTTGTTGCGGCAAGTTGGAGGCGTCCAACAAGATGTTCAGTGGAATAGAGTGATCTCGTATTCTGTCTGGGAGATGTGATGGCTCCAGTTGGTTGGAGTGTTGAACCCAAATTGAATTTTGGACATTTATCTCGTACATTACATTTCTGGTTCGTCGTACAATGTAGTCTTGGGTCCATGACTCTTTGTTGTTTCAGTAGTCTTTTGTTAGGACTTGTTGACCTGATAAGAATGCTCTTTGGAGTAAACCATGGTGGTGGTTGTACTGCCGCTCCATTTTTGTGTTCCTCGTGATGGAATGATGGGGGTTTGGATGTAGGACATGGATATTTAAGCGGATTTTCCGATTCATCAAGCATTCGGCTGGTGAGCTACCGTTTAGTGTAAGGGTTTGGTGTTGCCCTATAGCTTGTCAAGAAGGTTTCAAATATTTCTGATGTCCCTTTTCTCGAGTTTTAAAACGGCTCTTTTAAAGGTGTTCACAAGGCATTCAACTTGACCATTCGACTGGATGAAATGGTGGTGTGTGAATGTGCTTGATACTGTTTTGTTGGCAAAAAGTAGAAAACTTGACTGAGCTAAAAGCGGTGCCGTTGTCAGAGACCAAAGTCTCAGGAATGCCAAATCTGCAGGAAATCTTCTGAAGTTTAGAAATTGTTTCCTCAGAAGTAATGTGGTTTATTTGGAATATCTCGGGCCATTCGCTGTAGACATCTACAACAACGAGAAAGGATTGTCCATTTGTGGGCCCTGCAAAATCTATGTGGAGGCACGATCAGGGGGAATCTGGAATAGGCCATGAAGAAAGTGTAGATTTTCAAGGGGATTTAGCTGCTAGCTGACATTTAGAGCAAGTGTGTGCAAGGTCTTCCAACTGCTTATCCATTTTTAGCCAATAAACGTATCCACGTACTAATGCTTTCATGTGACTGATGCCTTGGTGTCTGAAATGGAATTGTTTTAGAATTCTGTTTTGCAATGATAAGGGAATGATGACCTGTTCAGCAAGGAGAAGTATACCATCAACCTTTGATAGGGAAGATTTCTGTTGAAAGAAGGGTAGTAACTGTTTGTTTGGGGGTACTGTTAGCCACTTGGCACGGTGGTAGTAGATGACTTCTTGTAGTAGAGGTCAGAAGCTGTAGCTTCTTTAATCATGTCAGAAGTGACCGGTAGTTCCCTTATCGTAGCTGTGAGTGTTGAAGAGATTTCTGGCTCCAGGGATATTGCTGCAACAAGTCTTCAGGTAGCCTTTGGTGTGTACTAATTAATCTTGACAGGGCATCTGCATGTCCAATCGAATTGTAGTCCAATAATGTGGTAGCTCATCGTTGTAGTCAATTGGCAGTATACACTGGAATACCTTTCTTGGATTCAAAAATGCTCACCAAAGGTTTATGGTCTGTAACCAAAGTAAAGTGACGTCCCTAGATCATTTTATGGAATTGCTTTACAGCATATATTATTGCCAAGGCTTCTTTCTTGATTTGACCATAATTCCTTTCTGCAGGTGTCAATGACCTAGATGCAGGAGTGATAGCTTTCTGACTGCCATCAGGAAAAATGTGAGAGATCACGGCTCCAACACCATAGTCAGAAGCATCGGAAACCACAATAATGTCCAAAGATGGATTAAAATGGGTCAAGCGAAGATCTGAAGAGAGTAAAACTTTGATTTTGGCAAAAGCAGCTTTGCATGCTAGTGACCAGTTCCATGCAATCCGTTTTTTCAGGAGGTTATTGAGGAGTTCGGATGCAGAGTAAGTCTGGTAAGCTGTAATGGCTTACCAACCCAATGAAAGAACGTAGAGTTTTGACGTCTGTTGGAGCTGGCATGTTTTTGATGGCTATGTTCTCTGGGTCGGGTCGGCAACCTGTTTTGTCAAAGATGAAACCCAGATATTTTATGACGTTCGGTAGAATTGACATTTACAGCTTGTACATGGAAACCGTACTGTTGGATCCTATTAAGTACAGTGATCAGATGTAGGAGTTCATCCTGGGATGTGCCCGAGATGATTATGTCATCAATAAATGCTGTGGCTCCCGTTATGCCTATCAGCATCGCATCCATGGTCTGCTGGAAAATAGATGGGGCAGTTTTAAACCCGAAAAGAAGACAGTTGTATCGGAATAATACCTTGTGAGTGTAAGGAGCTCCTTAGAGTCCTCATCAACTTCAATTTGTAGCAATGCATCAGAAAGATCAATTTTTGCAAAACAGGTTCCACTGTTTAACTTGCCAAAAAGGTCTTCAGGTATTGGTAGGGGATATTGGTATGTATCTAGTGCATTATTTAGTCCTGTAGAATAATCAGCACAGATGCAAACTTTGCCATTTGCTTTTCAGACCACAACAATAGGGGCAACTCATCTAGAGTAGTTTGTTGTCGGCGTCATAGGAAAATTGTGTGAAAGCTCGACACAAATTTCCGGGGTCTTGCAATTGAAATTTTTAGGTTAATGGCGTCATTAGACTCAATTGAGCTCTTTCAAATTGGTCCTGTTGCTGCGTTAAAATTTGTTTGAGAACTTGTTTTTTAAAAAAAAATAAATGTTTTAGTTTAATTTCCAAATCCTCATCGACAATTTGTTATATCGTAATCAGTCAGTTAAGAGCGTCAAATTGCTGTTATCTTGAAATTGAGCACCTAGAAATTTTCACTACTAAATTAACTAGATTTACAGGAGCATCGCCTAAGTAGGGAGTTGTGAAATAAGAGGCTTATTCACATTACATTTCTACATGTTCATACAAAGAAGCTAAGAGAATTTCAAAGGCAGTAATAAAGGTCTAAGAATCGACCCCTCACAAATCGTGTTTGTTTAGGATTTTCTGGATTACCATTAATTTAAAGCAGTTGCTCAACTGAGCAACAACTCTTACTACTACCACAATTGCTTTTTCCTGGATACCTAAAACTAAAAGGAACTGCTTTCATAGTCATTTAAGTTCATTCTGAAATATTAATTGAGTCATGGTCTTCAGTAATCAAATTTTGTTTACTTTTAATCGTTTTATCTGAAAAGTTTAAACCCTTATCCTCAGGTGCATTTTCATCTTAATAAATGGGTATCACTTTTATGGTAACAACTGTATCTATAAAGGAAGCACTTCACAATAAAGTTCTACTGGAAGAATTGAGGTCTTAAGAGGTGGCAATTGTCAACACCGGTATACGTTAATTCCTATCCAGTTAAAGCCGATAAGATCTTTCTCTTGTCAGAAGTAGTATTTGGCACAGCAGCTGCTCCCTTTTTGTAAAGGATCTATCATGAAATATATTTAAATGATATTTTCATAAATATTATAGAACTAATGAATATTATATTGTGCCCAATATATAGTAATATTAAACAAAAAACCTTGGGTGCAATCAGTTATAATAGAAAGAAAAACAGCTCTCCAGCATTATTCGGTATCATGAGCCAAGCCTACAAGCATTAGACAGGAAAATACGAAATTATATGGCAGAACATGTTTTGCTGATACATACAGATGGCAAACTTTGCAGGTAATAGATGCTCGACACAAAAAAAAAAAAAAAAAAAAAAAACCCACCTGAAAATTATCTCTAGGCGGAGTTAGAACACTCCAGATATAGCATTCAACCCAAGTAGTGTTTGAATATATGGTTAAGTGACAGATTTAGTCATTTAAAACTGCTTTAAAGCTTCACCGCTCACTCATTTTTCGATCAAATTTCCAATTATTACAGTTTATAGATCACCTTCTCAGCTTTATTGTGGGGAGACCCCCCCCCCCATTTTTTTCAGTAAAACAAAAGTTATAATTTACTGGTGTTCAAAATCGTCAAAAAACAAGGATATGAGCAACGTTTTTTATTACTGGTTTTCATAGCAGCCATGTCGCTACTAATTCACGGCTCACGCGAAAAGAGAAGTAACAAGTGAAACAGAGAGAATGAAAGTAAACAAGTGCCGTACATTGTTTTACATATGTGTATGTTATGAGGACCAAAAAATAAGACTGAATTTAAATAAAGAACAAGTTACTGGAAGCCTGCAAAAATCATGGATTACAATTGAAAAATGTGAGCATAAAAAGTAATATGGTTAAGCTTAGACACGGAAAAGAAAATAAGATATTCTAGTAAAAAATATAAATTTGTAACTTGAAATATTGCAGCATTAAAAAAAAATAAAATAAATAAATTTAACATTATAAAAAAATTTCTTAATGCAATATTTTAACATTGGATAGAGCAAACAGTTAAAGGAAAACAGTTTGGAATAAAAAGAAAAATATCCATGCACAAGACAATGATGCAGAAAAATAAATAAATAAGATAAAAATTCAGAATGAAATCAATCATTTATTGAAGGTTTCCATTTAAACTCTTTCTTCAGGTTTGTTAAAAACATATGTTAAATAACATTTGCCACAATAATGTCTGTCAAAGTGAGAAGCCATGAAAACGCCGCCACCACATTCTTCATTTGGGCATTCACGACGCAAACGGGTGATTTTGCCATTCTCATCAACCTAAAAATACACAAGATTAAAATTGTTTAGCAATTAATATAAACAAAGAAATAAAAAAATTAAAAAGTGTCCGCTTGTTGCTCAGATATTTTCATGATGCAAATCACTTTTATCTCAGAAGTGTCCCAAGATGTCATCACAGCAACGTTAGATTAGATTAGAACAAGGAAAAATACACTTGCTGCCGCAGCCGCTAGGTTCAAATTACATTTGTCTTCAGATTCATCAAATAGTTTAATATCACATTCCTAACATTAAAGCTTCATGACAATCAGTTGTTGATTCTTTATTGCCAGAGTCAATCAGGAGATCTCAACAGTTAAAAATAACAATTATTCATTATTTTCACTTTTAATAACAAAATTAAGGTTTTAATGTTTATGAAATTATAAAAATTAAATTATTGAAATCAAAACAAAATTTCATACATCATTAAAAAAAAAAAAAAGAAGTATACAATCAGTCACTTTGTGTGTTTTTTCCACATAGGTTCAGAAATGGCTGAGCCTATCATTCACAAATTTCACACAAAGCTAATTTATATGTCTGGCAGTGTTCTTAGATAAACTTTGTACAGAAATTCATCCGATAAGTATAATAATAAAAAAATAAAAAACCGACCCTAAAATTTTTTTTTTTTTCCTTTCTTATAAAAGAATTTTTACTGGGCAATATTTTACTTACAACGGTCAAGGGAGATAATTGTCAGCAAACCATAAAAAAAACAAACAAAAAACAAAATACAACAACTATTGTCGGCTGTAGATCAGTGATAGAATCTTAGACTACGGATCAAGTGATCGCCTGTTCAGGACCAGGCGTACCTCACCATTTTATTTAAATTATTATCAACAAGTTTAATTTACAATAAGTATCATTTAAAATCGCCACAAATCATTTCGTTTTCATATTTTAAAACTAAACATTAATCAGAAGTGACTTTTCCAGGGCATTCATCGTCAAACCGAAATATCAGTTGGCTATGTTATTTTTATATGTATAATTTTTAAAAATTTTTATTGTATACTTTTCAATAATGCCCTTTTCTTATATTTCATTTCAATAAAATGCCCCACAATAGAAATACCGAAGAACAATAATTGTGAATGAGCTGATTTGCCTTGTTACCATTTCTGGTAGTGCTTCACCGGAAGTTAATTATAACTGAAAAATTTTAATCAGCACTTAGTCATAAAAATTATACGGATCTTAAAAAATTACCCCGTATAGACATTCTCCTGACAAATTAAGACTGAAAAATGTAACAAAATTTAGTTTTAAAGATATTTCAAATACCCCAAGCTGACCGATCAAAACTGAATACAGACAGAGATAAACAGCAGGCATCAGACATAAATAGTAAAACCTGATTAGATGTAAGAGTATTATCAGTTTTTCTGGGAGTATAACCCCATTTCGGGACAAGATCAAAGTGTAGTATCTGTTCTTCAGATGCTGCACTTCAATTTCTTGTTCTGTCAGTGGAGGAGAAATCCTTCACGACTGAGAAAATTTTTATTTTTGATCCTTTTCTCCATTAAAAAACGACCCTGGTGTCTAACTCTGTCTCGTGGGGAGGCATTGTAAATAGGAACCACCATAAACATGTCAAAGGAGAGAGTTATACAATGCACTCATGAGAAAATGTTTGAAGACAGAATGTTGAAATGCTTCCCTCCTCTAGATTAGAAGTTTAATTTTAGTCTAAAATAATCTAATCACAGTAATAAAATATTTTGTAAAATAAATTTTGAATGATTTCTATTCAAAAACTTTTTTTTTTTTTTTTTTTTTTTTAAATCAAAGGCCCATTTCAAAGCACCCCTACCAACACTATGTATAGATTGAAAAGAGGAATCAAAAAGCCAAAGTGAAACAGCAAGTGGTCATACCTTGTAATATTTCAAGACAGCCAATTTCACCTTCTTTTTCTTATGCTTGTTCTTTTTGGGAGTTGTGTAATTCTTCTTCTTTCGTTTTTTGGCACCACCGCGCAAACGCAACACCAAATGGAGAGTGGATTCCTTCTGAATGTTGTAGTCGGACAATGTACGACCATCTTCAAGCTGTTTACCAGCAAAGATTAATCTCTGTTGATCTGGAGGAATACCTGCGAAAGAAAGACAAATAACACATGATCTTTTCATTTGCAGTAAACGAGCAAACTATATTCACGTAGAAATTCTTATTGTAATCGAGTGACATTTTTAAGAATTGCATTCCACACATTAAAGACTACCCTTGTGGGGAAAAATAGAAACAGAGTAAACTATTTTTTGAAATATAGATATCTTATAGCAATTTTAAACTGATTAATAAACAGAACATTTCAGTTGATTAGCTCAGCTTTTCAACAATATGAAGTCAATAGGAAATTCAGAAGTGTCCCAATTTGTCATCATAGCAATAACTGAAACATTGCTAAAGATTTTAATAAAAAAGTTTAATTGGTGTATGAATGGATGAACCTTAGACAATAGTAAAATTAGCCCCCCCCCCCCACAAAAAGACCAAGGACTTCTGGCGCTTATTTAGAATTAAATCTATTTTCAAAACAAATAATAGACGATTATACCCGTCATAAAACAAAGATGTCATCCCAGCAATAACAAATTGATTTTTTTTTAAATGTTAAAAAACCCAAACAAAAATTAATTTTATGATTAAAGCAATCTTTTGATCTGTTACAAATCAAAATTAGCCTTGCAGGTACTTGTATAATTTAATCAAGACATTAAAAAAATGAAAATATTGAAGAAAAGTATGTACCTGTTATGGAATAAAGTTCTCATAAAAAATTACCCCATCAAATTGTTTTTTTTTTTTTTTACAGAGGAAAATCAAATGTTAATGAGATCAATAGTGTCATAAGCATCTTGCCTATTTTGCGATGAGGATGGGGGAGCTAACTCCAATCATCATTTAAAGTTTGCCGAAATTTGACAAGATTTTGAAACACGGGCAGAAAAAACACCTAGATAAACTTTTACTTATTTTACTGAACCTGTCTTTTTTTAACCAGCTTTTCGTTTAAAGCCCCATACCCCCATAAGCAAGATAACCGCGATACGACCGATCTTATTAAAATTTTATTTCCCTTAGTAACAAAAATCCATAACGAGTATGTGAATCTTTATGCAACTATTTTTCATTTGAAGTAAAATTGATAAATTTAAAAAGGAAAAAGTCTGTTAAAAATTAATTTTAATCATGAAAATGCATATTGGTTTTTAAAAAGCAAAATTTTAAAAGTTTGGTCTGAATTCCAGGACAAGAATTCATCTAGTCTGGTGGAGTATCCAGTTTAGTGCTGTTAGCTTATTTGTTTCCTTCCTGAAATGTTATTTGACCCTTAAATATTAATTTTCTTTCCATTTGTAATATATACTTTAATTTTTGTTTAATAAATTTTACATGTGTAAGTAATCTATCACTGCAGGTAGGAACCAACTTATTCTACAAAATGCAGAGAAAACATTTGATAACAGAAAGACTAAGAGTTTTGATAACAATCAGACACGCAACTTGCCAATGGCCAAACATCCTAAAATTGCAATAAATTTCTCAACCTAAGTGTATTCACTCATAATCTACCAACTAAAAATTTAGCTAATGAGAACATAATCAGTTTTATATTAAGTCTCCGACTTTAGTTTATTATTAAACATAGTTTGATCTGATTGAATCAAGCCAACTGGAAAAGAACCGACAATTCTATATGAACTTGAACATTTTTTACCCAAGGGAGCTACCACTTATCAAGGCCTAAAAGCCAGTTGAGAATAAGGATCAATGAGACAACAGCGTAGTAATTGTTAGTGGTGGAAATCAGGTATAATTCGATTATTGAAGACGACAGCCCAACAAGAACATGTTTACATTGGACTTGACCATATTGTAGTCAGCTGGAAAGTATTGCAGGACAATTTTTTTTTACTAATTATATGCTTTATTAGCAAAAAATCTAATCAAGCAAAAATCACTCTAGATTTCCACCCCATCATAGGATACACATAGTGAGTTTACTGCATTTATACTCTCCAGTGATACATTAGCCATTTTAAACCGAATAACAGAACATTTCAGTTGATTAGCTCAGCTTTTAAATATGAAGTCAATAGGGAATTCAGAAGTGTCCCAAGGTGTCATCATAGCAATAAACTGAAACATTGCTAAAAATTCTAAAAAAAAAAAAATGTCAAAGTAAAGATTTTATATAAAGGTTAAGTTAAGATAAAAATCAAATTTTTGAAAAGCTGCATTTTTTGTAAACATCTTAATTACAATTAAAACCATATTTTATCAACTAGCCGTTTTTTTTGTTTTTGGATAGAGAGGGGAGATGTCACACGAAAGTGATTTAAAACATCAGTTCTAATTCATTAAACAAGCAAAAAAAAAGCAAAACAAAAACAAGCACGTAACGAATTCTAGTTTTCCCTTGTTTATGGAAAGGGAGGGAGGGGGGGGGCAGGTAAAGTAATAATTGTTAAGATAATGTGTATAGTTTAGTATTTATGTATTAATTTGGCCAGAACTCCAGAGCACATTCTTCATGGCATTTTTCTTTAATAAAATATTGAATAGGTTTTTCATGCCCGGTTTGCTCAATGAATCAAAAAACAAAACTATTTTCGATGGTAAAGGTTTTAAAAGGAGTTTGTAAACTGAAATAGGATTTAATTATGGTAACTATGTAAAATGAGACTGAAATAACTACCCCAAAACTTTATTTTGTTCGATTTAAAATAATACTTAGTTTAAAAAAAAAATAAAAAAATATTTTAAATCACCCAACTTATCCCTATATACAAAAGAGACACCGAAATTCCCTTCTGGACCAAAATACCACAGGTGTACAACAGATGGATTACGTTTACACTGAACGACATTTAAGACATAAATGTGTAATATTAAAAACATTACATTCAGTCCTAGAAATGTCATCATGATCGCAGATATGCAGTGGAAGTAGCACATATAGTAATTCGTTTTTACTAAAATATTCTTATGGACACAGGAGATAAAATAATAGCTTCCTTTTGTTTTTTGCAGACTTTTAAATAACTTAATACAATTATATATTTATACTTTTGTATAAAATAAATTTTTTGTTTGTTGTGTTATTTGATAATAAATTGGAGTTTTCTTTGTAATTTTTTTTTTTTTTTTTTTTTTTTTTTACATAGGCATCCACTTATCAAGGCTCAAAAGGCCACTCAAGGATAAGGGTTAAAAAAATGTACAGTAATCAATTGGACAATATAGTAATGGAAATTTGGTACTGAAGTGGAACGTCTCATCAAAAACTTGTTTACGTTGGACTTGAAGACAACCATATTTTAGTCAGCTGGAAAGAATTCATAATTATATTTTATTTTTGTAACAAATATACTGACATCACATTATTTCACATATGATTTTTTTTCGTTTTATTTGTGTATGCAAAGATTTTTGTATTTTACATGCGACCTGCCCAAGCATAGTATAAACACACCCAATCTCACCATGTTAACGGCTTTCGAGATTAAGAGTGTTTTTTCTGAAAGCCGTTAACATGGGGAGGTTGGGGTATTTATAATACGTTGGCACAATGATACTTTACCCTTTCTTTTATATCTATTCGCTCACGTCTCTTTTTGCTCAATTAGTATAATCCAGTGGTTTCTGTCATTTGCCAGGCGTTGCCCACCAAGATTTGTGGAAAAACCGGCTTTAAACCGCAGAAGTTTGACAATGAGTACATTTTTTAAAAAAAAAAAAAGTTATAATTAAAAGCGTTGAACAATACCAAGTATAATTTTGGGTATTTATGTATTTTTGGTACTGTGCTGAAATAATATTGTCTTCATTTACAAAGCCATTTTAACCTCCAGGAGGGGAGGGTGTTTCGTCACTTTTTTTTTTTTTTTTTTTTTTTTTAAAATTCAATTTTCACCCCAAACAAGGCACAGTGTCACTTTGCAGTAGGGGGTTACTATCAGGGACATAAGTTGCAGGGGTATTATGAAGGGAGGTGGGTGGCAAGATGTCTGTTCACATTACACTTGAACTTCTGCATATTGGGAAAGCAGAATCCCGGAAGCGAGTTCTAAAGTTTAACAGTTCTTGGGAAGAAACTATTGAAGTAGAAGGCATTCTTACACCTAGGGATATCTGTGAAGGGGTGGGATTTAGCTGTTTGTCCCCCCCCCCACTGAGGGGGTACAAGTGCTTGTAGTTCGTCAGAGCATTCACCATTAAAGTACTTGAACAGGCAGAGGGATAGCAGTGTCAGAAATTTCGTGAAAATAGTGAATAACTCCACCCCATCTTTCCAAGCTTATAACTCCTCGAAAAATGTAATTCAAGCCCTAATTTTTTTTTTCAATTAAAGGAGCAAGGACCAAGGTTTTATTAAAAAAACAAAAAAAACAAAACAAAGTGTTTTTTTTTTTTTTTAAAAGGTTTTAAACTTCGGACTTTACAGGTAAATTTCTAAAAAAGCGATTTGTTTTTTTGTTTTAAATTTGAATATATTATTTATTGACCTTTTCTCTTCAATTTGTGATATATAAAACTCCACGACATAAATTAATTATTTACTGTTTAATAGACATTTCAAAATGAGAGGCGTGAATTATTCGACCCCCTATCTTTCTAAGCTTATAACTCCTCGAAAAATGTAATTCAAGCCCTAATTTTTTTTTCAATTAAAGGAGCAAGGACCAAGGTTTCATTAAAAAAAAAAAAAAGACAAAAAGAAACAATGTGTTCTTATAAAATAAGGTTTTAAACTTCGGACTTTACAGGTAAATTTCTAAAAAAGCGATTTTTTTTTTGTTTTAAATTTGAATATATTATTTATTGACCTTTTCTCTTCAATTTGTGATATATAAAACTCCACGACATAAATTAATTATTTACTTTTTAAGAGAAAGTTGAAAATGGGTGACACTTGGGGGGGCGTGAATTTAAAAAAAAACGTTTGTCTAAATTATATTCGGTTTATTGGGAAGAACATAAAATTTCACATTGACCCTGAAAATATCGTAAAAATAGAATCAATAGAAAAATTTTGATAGATTTTTAAAATTTAAAAATTTTAAAATATTGAGTTTAAAAATTGAAAAATATTGAGTTCGGAAAATTCATTACTGTTTAAAAAAATAAATAAATATTTTTATTACTTTTAAAACAACTGTAATAGTTTATTTTGGAAGTATAATCCATAAAGAAAATAAATAACCCACTTTTAACAGAGAAATTACGAGATTTTTATATTGTATTCGCAGTTTCGTGTTAGGGGTGTCAAAAATTCCTACAAAAATTCTGATACTGCTAGCAGAGGGATGCAACATTTCGTCGATGGGACAGAGGCTGAAGCCTAGATGACAGTTCTTGGCGACTCTTTCGAACCCTGTCAGGAAGTGAGAGACAAGTAGCAGATGCACAAGCCCAATGTGGCAACAGTACTCCATAATGAATGGTGGCCTTATAGAGGTACAGGACACTTCCAGGTGCAAGTAGCACTGTAGAGAGAGAACTCACCTTCTTCACAGCAGCCTTGGCAATGCTCTCAATGTATCTACTCCAGTTCATGTTCCCTGTAAACGTTAGGCCGAGGAGGTAAAGGAAGTACTTTTGGGTAATGTGTTCTTTGCCATTGCTATTGGTGGTAGAGAAGGTTTATTACAATTATTGAAGGAAACAAGCTTAGTCTTGGCAGCATTGAATGTGACTCCATTTTTTCCCCCATTTCACTAGAGATTGGAGGTCATCCTCTAGTGTTTCTGCCATTGCCTTAGATATGTGTTTCTTGTGCCTGCTTTAGAGAGGGGTGTCATCAGCAAATATACCCATCTCAGAGACAATTTTATCAGGGAGGTCATTTATGAATAGACCCGAGGTACTCCCACATTTATATCATATTGTTTAGATATACGACCATCGAGGACAACCTGGATTTTTCTCTTAAGTATTTAATTACACTATGTATTTTTACAGTGATACAATATAATCTAATTTTCCTTAGAAGACCATCATGCCATACCCTGTCAAAAGCCTTAGATATAGAGGGCTACCACTCTACCCTCCCTTTTTGTCTAGTGAACAGTATATACGTTTAGAGATACCAGTTAGGATATCTGCTGTGGGATACTATTAAAAAAAAATTAGCGTGAAACTTGCATTTAACCTGAAAACACGATTTAAAAATAGCGCGGTACCATCGATGTATAACCAACGGAAAGAATGCATGATGGCAGAGCGCAATACTATCTGCCACCATATGCATCTGAGAAGGCTGAAGCACAGATTAATTACTAAACAAGTTTATTTAATAATGAATAAATATTGAAAATTAAAAGAAAAAAATCAATATTATTTGATTTTTTCTAGATCTCTTTAACATTAGTAAGTCTACGGCTTCAAAAACGTCACTACACAGGAACAATTTTTGTCTCGCATGTACATTATTTTTGTTTGCTGTAAAAAAAATATTAGTTTATTTAAAGCTTCTTTGAAAAAGGTAAAAAAGTTAGGATAATATTAAATTAGTTACATACAGGGGGTGGGGGTTAAAAACCGGAGAGTGTTGAGGTACATAAAAAAAAAACAAAAAAAAAAAAAAAAACATTGGGACAAGTCCAGCTGATATATAAAAATGCTCTTGTAAAGCACAATACCTTCTTTGTCTTGAATTTTGGCCTTCACATTTTCAATGGTATCACTTGGCTCGACCTGATGAAAATAAAGGTTTCGTTTTTATGAGAGAGAAAAAGAAAAAAAAAAAAAGTATTCATAAATCGGTTAATTGAATAAAATTTATATTCAGCTAAAGATATGGCTGTTCTCGCTTGAACATATTCTCTCTGCAGACTGAGATATCTTTGCTGGTTCTGTCATGTTCTTCACCATCCAGACGATTTCATCAACAAAATCATTGAACCAACCCTTGAAGTTTGAGGGAAAAAATGACATTGAGGCCAGCTGAAAACCTGGCTCAGAACAGTGAAACAGGATACAGAGTTGACGTTTTGCCACTGAAACTGCAATTGACTAACACTTGTATCATCTACTAATGCAGTAGACCTTTGTGTCTGCCCAGTATTCGTTTCAGATGTGATAAATTCTCTTTAGGGCAAATGCCGAAACAAGGTTAAGGACAATTAAAACTTTTGTAAAAATATATATTGAATGTATTGTTTTGATTAAAAAGTTAATTTAAAATTTAATTTATTAGAAATGATATGGATGCAATCTAATTGATCAGAAAATGTAAAGTTGTAATCAATAATCAGTTGAAACACGGATAAAACATCATTTCAATAGATTGCACATCAGGCGGGGGTGGGGTTAATTTACTGATGTCGATTTCTGTAAATTGACCCACTGAACAGGGAATATTGTGAATTTGAAAACCCAGAACATTCAAATAGTGTTATTAATATAAAGCGCAACAAGACAATCCATTTGTCAAGAGCAACTTTCAATACTTAAATCTAATCTGATAATCGATTAAACACCGAAAGAAATTTTAATAAATCACTCACCTCAAGAGTGATGGTCTTGCCCGTGAGGGTCTTCACGAAGATCTGCATTTTTGTTTTTCAACTAGAGAAAATAAAATAAAATAATAAAAAATCATGGTAAAAATAAGGTGTACATGGATGTGGATAGAAATTATAGAAAACAGGATTTTTGGAGGAGAAAAAAAAAAAAAAAAAAAAAGTCGTCAAGGAGACTAAAAATTGCAGCTGCAATTTGACCAGAAAAATTACTAACTAAAAAAAAAATTTGTATAAAAGGATAGAAAATCAGACTAGTTTGCTTCGCTGGCATATGAAATCTATATATCTATAAAAGTGAAATTGTGTATGACTTTTGAAAACTCTACAAAACTCCTCCACCAATTTTGAGTCTAAACATTTTAAATTTTAGATGTAGGTTACTTTGACATGGATCAAACTTTTTAATTTGATTTGAGCCCAAAACAATAAATGTTAAGGGGTCAAAATTGGGGTCCAAGTTAAAAAAAAAATTGTTCTCTGCTGCCTCTACAAAATCACTCAGAGCCAATTTTTGTTCAAAACATTTGAAATTTTACATAAAGTCTATTCAGACATAAACGAAGCTTTTTAATCAGTTTTTGGTCGAAAATTTGGCTGCCAAGGGGTCAAAGTTCAAAAGAGTTCACCTTTGCAATCCCTAGCAAATTATTGAGCCAATGTTTGGTCAAAACATTTAAAATTTTACATAAAGGGTATTCAGACATGCAAGTTTTTTTAATCAGTTTTTGAGCAAAAATTTGTCCAAGAGGTCAAAGTTGAAAGAGTGGACCTTTGCAGGGTCATTCTACCAAACTCCTCTGCCAATTTTGGATTTAAACACTTGAAATTTTAGATGTAGATTATCTGGTCAGGAGTCATATATATATATATATATATATAAAAAGTACATAAGGCCTTAGCAAAGCTGCGCTGAACTGCTAGTTGGTTAACAAAAATTGATAATTTGGTATTTAAATCTTAATATCAATGCGATAAATCTAATTTTCAAGGTTGAAATAAATAGGTTAGAATGACTCAATTTATGCTGAGGTTGCAAAATATACAATCACAGCAGCTTTGGTGCAGGAAGAGACTAAGACATGTGACAAGCAAAAGAATATGCCAATCAAAAAGACAAACTGCTACAACCCCGAGGATGAAGATGCACACACAATATATCTATACAGCAACAGGCTTGGTAGGCAAAACATGACAAAGAAAAATGTGCATACTGTGGAAGTTCTTGTCATATTTGGAGTAGAAAAAAACAAAACAAACCAAACCCTCAGCGACTTTTCAAAGCACAAATTATGAAGATTAATTGACCCATGCCCTCCTGACCAACTACCTCAGTACAATTTTAAGGTGGTTGCAAAATGAAAAAAGGTAACAGCTTAGCACTCAAGAAAGAAAACCTAGATGAAGAATCGGTGATGAAGCTTTAATTTTGAGGATCTCCAAAAAAAAAATACTTAGCAGCTGGTAATGTTTACACGCGTAGGTGATAAATCAAGGATATTCCTGCAACATGAAATATTTTGACCATGACATGGAGATTACACTGGAAAAAATAGTGACCCATCAGTATGCTAATCGGGATCACAGTTCATTGGTATCATGTCGAGTTAGTCCAACAATTCATTATCACATTATGCTACCCCCCCTCCCACAATCCAGCATTATAATTTAACCTAAACAGTGCCACTCAACACACCAAACCACTCCCATCAATAGTTTTGCAACACTGAGAAATTCTATATTCAACCGCCATGTTTCTTTTAGGCCGCCTACACGGTTTGCTAGCCAGTCTGTGATTGGTTTAAATTTGAAGGTGTCAGGTGATTTTGACTTGGTGCCCCTTTTTGTATTCATGCTAATTTTTCAGCCTAAGAAAAGAAAAGAAAAGAAAAGAAAAAGAAAAAAAAAAAAACAAAAAAAAAAACACGGAACGGGTTAGACTCAACCCAGCGGCACCCTCTGTCGAGGGAGCCAAGATAATTCCTTCATGGACACCAAACAGTTGGTGAACGAAGGACTCAACTCTACAGAGACAACCTGTTTGCTGAACCTATTCAAACCAAGGAAGACATTCTACTACCATTCAGCATGTTATTATCCGATTATTGACACTTATCTTATTTCTTTATGAGTCATATGGGACTTACTTTATGTCTGAATATAGACGCCATCATTCCCGCCATGTTCTCCATGTACAACATGGATCCTTCCAAAGGAAAAATGAACTAACATTCCACCAAAGAAATTCTAACTGCATATGGAAGCAAATTCGGCCACCGTTTTTTGCAAAGGACTTACCAGAACCAAAGAACTTTCATTGCTGTTACATTGTGAATAAAATTTGAGTTTAAAGGTATGGGCTTTTGTTCGTGGAATTCATTTGCTTTTGCAGGGAGGAAAATTGAGTGGGTAGGAAAGAAATTTCTTACAACACTAAAAGAAGAATCACAGCTGCTGCCAAATTTCCTCACCTCGAACAGATGGCTGAAGTTATCTTTGGGGGATTGTGCAATAAAGCCAACAAATCAAAAAATGTTAACAGCCAATAAAAGTTACTACCAGACTCATTTCATTTGAGGTTTAAATTCATGTCAGCAATGATCTTTATTAGCTAACACCTCGTTAAAAAAAAAAAAAAAAAAAAAAAAAAAAAAAAAAAGTGATAAAAACAACCAACATTTAAATCAATATGAGCCAGGGAGTAGGTATGTGAAAATGCCAAGGCTTTTGCGAGGGTTAAGTGGCATTGGTAACTTGAGTAAGCCGTAATTCTGTGCACTGAGGTATGTGTCATAAATTGGCCCCTACCACCTATATCCGGGGGGTTAACTACACCGCAGGGATACTGATGAGGTAGCACACATGTTTCGCTACATGCTGGTATTTGAATTATTTCCATACGTTCAGTAGAAGTGTAAAAAATTTTGAAGTGAAGTTTTGTGTCATTTTAATCATCATTATTAGACCTGAAGGTAAGTTGTAATAGTTTTGAAACTATATATATTCGTTAATATAGATATTAAACCTTATTTGTGCGAAATATGAAGCCTATATGACTTTACCTTCATTGGTTTTGAGTTTACCTAAAATGTGAAGCCGTTACGAAAATTTTCAAAATTTCACTAACGCCATATCGTTAACCTACGCACTTTGTTTACAAATATTTTCCAACAACGGCAATGACGCCAAACTACGGCTGGCTAAAAAAATTCTTTTAAATTATTAAAATTTATTTCAGCATAATGAACTTTTAGGATTTAAATTTTACTTTCTTTAAACCAAAACATTTCTCCCCGGCAAAATGTATTTTTTTCTATTTTATCATTTTATCGAGCTGCTTTTTTTCTTCTTCCATTTTGTTACTTTGCTTTTTTATTCTATGATAAACTAATAAACAAATTTACAATTAAAAAAAATACAAGAGTTATTTTTAAAATTAAAAAAAATAAAACTTTCATGAATATATTTTTTATTATGCACATTTTGCAAACTTTAAATTCTAAAAGTTTTAATAATTTAAAAGAAATTTTGGGTTTGTATTACTGTACACATTCGAAAAAGTTGTCAAAAAACAAATATATAACAAATAAATATTATCAAAGGCAAGATAAGTTACTTTTCTACCAAACTGGATACAGTTTTTGTTTTTATTCAATGTAACATGTTTATTCAGCTCGAAAAACATGCAGTGCTTACCGTTGTATTGGAAAATTCAAAATGGCGGCCACTCTCTCTTAAACACGGTAAGTTTGGGAAAAGGTGTTATAAATAATAAACAAGACAAAATACTATTAAAAAAACACCGAATATATGCCAACTTATGTCACGGTAACATATAATGAGCGAATTTCTAACAGTATTTTGTCTAGTTTATTATTTATAACATCTTTTCTTGAACTTACCGTGTTAAAGAGAGTGTCGGGCGCCATTTTGAATTTTCCAATACATCGATTAACACTGTATTCGAGCTGAATAAAAACACGAAAAATATATCCAGTTAGGTAGAAAATTAACTTATCTTGCCTTTGATAACATTTATTTGTTATATATTTGTTTTTTTGACAACTTTTTCGAAATTTTAATTTATATGCTAAAAGAAATTTTGGTAAAACTATACAAACACCGTGACAGCGAATTAACCCTACCCCTAACCCCAACCCTAACCCTAACCCTAAACCCTAACCCTAACCCTAACGCTGTCACGGTGTTTGTATAATAATACCAAAGTAACTTATCTCGCCTTTAATAACATTTGTTATATATTTGTTTTTTTTTGACAACTTTCTAGAATCTATACACTCAATGAATTTTCATAATTTTTAGATTTATTACTATTTCCGTCATGACAATTAAGTACATAATATTGTTTTGGCTTAAGAAATGAAAAAAAAAAAAAATCGATCTGCCTTCTCTATTTTAACAAGCACTGCAAATTAAATCGGAATTTGTAAACCGATTATAAAACTGAGAACTTTTTTCTTCATTGGGATGAGGGCGCTTTGATAGTGATTGTTAAATGAAAGACACTGGAGAGAAAACAAAATGTCGGCTGATGTACCCACGTGTGTGCAGAAGACATGATTATTAGGATCAAGCAATTTTACAATATTTAAAATCTCTTTTGAGGGCAAAACACAAAAATGCTTATATTTTACTAAAATTTCATAGTAGCTATATGCACGCGAAAACAAAACATGGGAATAAGTAATTTAAAAAATTACACTTCATTAATACAAAATATATTCGATAATTTAAAATAAAAGTGGGGGGGGATACCATGTTAGAGTTAATCAAAAATGTTTTTTTTATAATTATGTAATATAAAAAGCACATTTACAAAATAAAAAAAGATTAAAACGAAAGTTAGAATTAAGACGAAAGTTCCAAATAATAAAAAAGCTCTTTTATGATAGCCGAAGTTAGGTGAAAGCTATCTGACCAAGGAGGGAAGTGGAAATATATGCATATTTAAGACAAAATAAATAATCATAGAACTCTTTACTTAGCCAAATAATAATTTTAAACATTAGGAACATACTTTAAAGGAAATAAATAAATAATTAATCAAATTTTCATAGATAAAATTTAAATAAAAATCAAGAGAAACTTACGCACGATGAGTGCCAACGAATAGTACAGCTCAAAAGGAAGGAGCCTCTGCCTCGTTTTGGGAGTTTTAGCCTATCACGTGACAGAATCGATACTCTCAAACGCGTACAAATTATTATTTTTTAATACAAACGTAAGACACAGAACTTTCTAATATATCTATTGTTTTAATTTAATGCACTTTTATTAAAATAAATTCGATGCAATAATTATTATTTTAACTATATTTAGAAATATAATTTATAGAGTTCTATGTAAAGATATCTAGATAATATAGTCTTAAACCAAAGTCTGTCAAATAATGTTGGAAAATAATGTTAAGCTTTTTTGAATATATAAATACTTTTAGCCAAAAAATGTAATAGCTATCTATATGCATGTATTAAAAATAAAAATAATTACTGAATATAAAATCTTTTAGCAGACGATCCGGTTTGTATTCGTTTAGTATTCAGTTTTGTAATGGCGGCCAAGGTAAAGCCATCTCGGCTCGAAGCAGAAATAGAGAAATGTAGGGCCGAATGTTGCTGGCAGAGAGCGCTAGAATTTGCTAGGCAGCTTGTACACAAATCTCCCGGATTGGGTAAATATTGATATGTGTTTGTGATTTCTATCCTGTCTGAAGTAAAAGACTGAATATGTACAAGTGAAATAGTAAGTCTAAAAAGAAGGCAAGCCCCCCGAGTTTATCAGTAAAAAAACAACTATCAAGAAATATAAATGATGAATAAAAAAACAGAAGTTTTGATATAAATTATTGCGAATATATGACTTTTGGTAAACAGAACATTTTCTTATTTATTTGTGTTACTCCGTCAGTTATATGACGTTTTAAACATTTTTGTTTTTAACAAGCGATCAGTGACAGTAGTCATTATAAAAACATCAACATTCAACAAGAGACAATGTTTTTAATATTTCTCATTGACTTAATGATTTAAAAATCATAATTTTTGTTTAAAACTATATAGTACGTTTGACGAACTTTAAATGTTCATTTTTTTTTTTTTTTTTTTTTTTTTTTTACAATTAATTATGACTTGCATGCAGTAAAAAAAAAATTTTTTTTTTTCAATTTAAAAATGCCAACTTTGGTAATATTTTTGGTGCTTCTACACTTTATTGCCGAAACTGAAGACGCCATTTTATTTCGAGCACCTGTCGATTAGAATCCGAGAGAGAAATCAGTATTTTAAACTATGGCCGATAAATAACAAAAAAAAAAAAAAAAAAAAAAAATCAAACTAGATTAACTTCCGGAAAGAATTATGAAAAAAAAGTAAATAAGAAAGTGAAAGACAACATAAATTGTTTAATTGGAAATGTTTCGATTTAATTAATGAAAACGGGAAAGTTTTTCATTTAATTTTAGGTTAATTTATTCTTTTTAGAAGCAATCGTTCTCCAGTTTAATTTTTTTGTTATTTATTTCATGCTCCGGCCATAGTTTAAAATGCTGATTTCTCCCTCGGATTTCAACGGCAGGTGCGCGAAATAAAATGGCGTCTCCAGTTTCGACGATAAAGTGTAGAAGTACCATATTTTTTTCTAATCTATTATATAAAAAGGCGTATTTTTGTCCGTTTGTGTGGCTAAAATTCAGGCACTACCTAAGATACACTTGTAAATCTTACATATTCCGATACAGTATGACCTCGAACCTCGATTGGTTATGGTAATAAATAAATACTCTAATAGTCATCCGTTTAGGGTCACGAAGGACAAAGTTAATACATTGGTGTCAGGAGAAAATTGAGGTTTTTATGTATTTAAAATTTTTTTGATGCAAGTTCAGGGTTCAACCTAAGAACAACAGAAAAAAAAAAAACAGAAAAATCTTTATGATGTATGTACCCGTCACGGAACGAAAATGTCATATTTAAAAAATCACGTAAATTGATTAAATATATATATTTTTTAATATATAGAAAATCACTTTCTTTTCTTTTTTTTTTTTTTTTAGCGATTTTAATAATAAACAGTAACCATTAGAAGGCTAATTTTTAAATCTCGGTAGTCCGAATTAAGTTGTCTCCCTTTATTCATTAAGTATGGCAGATCACAACAATCCAGTCTCGCTTCTTCATAAATTTTTTTTTAGTTAAAAATAAAAAAAAATAAACAAACAAACAAAAAACAACTTAATCAATTTTACGAATTTGGGAATATGACATTTTCGTTCCGTGACAGATACATACACCATAAAGATTTTTTTGTATTTTTTTTTTTAATTAGGTTGAACTCTGAATTTGCACGATTAAAAAAAAATCTTACTAGTAACACTGAAACTAGGCCAAGTAGTCGGTCAGCTGCTGGTGGCTTTATCCTTTATTTTCTTTTTTCTTTTTATTATATTGAACCAGTTGCTAGAATAAGCATGGGGTGAGAGATGCTAAAAAGAACGTGATCAATGACGTGTAGAGTGGGTGAGAAAGAGTTTACACATCCGGGCCCCTCAAAAAATACATGTAGGAGGGATGTAAAATAAAAGTGAAAGTAACTTGTTTTTGTTACCAAAAAATGAATTTTTACGTTTTATTGAAATAAAATTATTTGGATTCTTGCACAACGTTTCGGTCGCTGTAATCTACAGCCTTCTGCAGGTGTCTTTTGTTAAATTTGGGAATCTTTTAATCAAACTCTGCATAGTTACACTTCTTATGTTTTGAACTGTTTGCTTCATCTTGGTTCATTGTCATGTCCAAAACTATCTTATCATTGCATTCTCTTCACGTGCTGTTTTGTTGATCTTTATTGAATCATCTTGAGTAGATTACACTCATTGTGCATTTACTACGTTTTAGATGCTTCATGACAGTTAATTTTTTTTAATTTCCTTCACCAAGAATCGAATTAGCAACCGCAAGTTAGAATTCACAATTAATAATAATAATTTTCTTTCTCTATGCGCCTAAAACCAAATGAAATGTCATGAACAAAGTTTTTAGAACTTCTCATCTGTTAAACAAAATATGATGGAACTGCTTCCCAGCTGATTACAACATGATTGTCTTCAAGTCCACTTTTAATAAATGCGTGTTAAGCTGTCCTCTTAAATAATCTAATCATGCTCTTATGGTTCATCTTCCAACTGACAATTTCTTTAACCCTTTTTCTACGGGCCTTGATAAACAGTAACTCATTAAAAAAAACAAAAAAAAAAACAACAAAAAAACAGGGTAACACATTGTTTTTTTTACTAAGTTCTGAATGGCAACTAACCTATTTTAAATCTGATTTCTATCTTACGAGTGATTGGTGGGTGGGATCGATCATACTTGAGTAACTTGTCAAACCATTTCTGCACTTAATTTCAAAAGGATATGTAACAAAGGTATAAGCAACTCTCTCCAGCTATGAGTAAAATAGAACCATGTGAATCATTTACAATTGTTGGGACTGCATTTGAGGCATTATCAGTCCAACTACATTAACAAAAATGAAAATGTGCAAACAAAACGCATGCATAACAGTTAGCCAATCAACATATTAGGCGCAAAAGGAAAACTTTTGTAGAATGTTCAAGGTAATCATCTTTAAAATCCAAGACAATTGAATGACTACTAGATTGCAATTAGATGACAGAAATCCATGTCAAAACAATTCATGCATTTCCCACTAACAGATTCACACAGCTTTGATCTCACCTAAAATCTTTATTGAAGAAATACTGCCGTTTATATTTACCACTCATATAAAACTTGTAACATCAGCATTGCACACATCAACCCGCCACGTGGAAAGAACAGCAGCAAACAGCATCATCCAGGTGATTAAAACACATCTTTCACATGCAAGAAATCCAGCAGCCCAACTAAACTGCTATCGCTGTTTAACTCGCATACATTACATTTCTCAATAAGTTGTTTCTTTACATAAGGTGAATAAAAGAGACATTTTCGCTCGTATAGAAACTCTCATAGATACATTCAAACAACTTGGAACGTCTTTCTTATAATAGATGTTCTTACCTTTTAACTACTGTATCATCATGATTTATTTGCTATTTTCATCATTTGTATTTTGTTTCTGAAATTTTTAGATGAGGATTGATATTCAAAACAGACTACTTAAACCATATCAGAGTAATGTCTTGTTCTTTCCTATACTTTTCTTTTTACTCATGTTCATCCCTTACAAAGCATATCACCACTTGGATGTAAGGGGCTACTATTTGGGGCCATGTCTAGGAAAGATTAACAAGATATTTATGTTACATTTAAACTTCTGCATATCAGTACAGCCAGGGAAGCAGGCAGCAGGAAGGAAATTCCAAAGTCTAGTTGTTCGAGGTGGCATTTAGGGGCAACAACAGTGAAGGGGTGAGATCTTATTGCTAAACGGGTTTGTCGGGGATATGTACGTTGAGGGGGTACAAGTGAAATAAGTTCATCAAAACACGTGCCGTTAAAATATTTGTAAAACAGGCACAGTGAAGCAACATTGTGGCAATGAGATAGGGGCTGGAGCTTAGTTGATAAAGTGGGACCAATTAGATTGACAACTCTTTTTTGGACTTTATCTAGGAGGGAGAGACTAATGATAGATGCACCAGCCCAGATGTGGCAACAACCACAGTATCTGAGGATTGTGTGACTAATGCTATGCTTATATATAATTATACTATAGGAGGAGAGGCTAAGAAAATAAGAAAACATGTTAATCTTCTGTTGTATAAAGTTAAAACTTGAAAAACAAACACTCACAATGTTGGTATTTTATTAATTGGTGTAATCCCGGATGTATAATATGTAAAATTAAAAAAAGAAAACATTCATTATTTGGAGGTCAAATGGCTATTTATATCCTCTAATGTTATCGAGATGTACACACATCTTTTAATAATATCATGTAGTTTGTTTTCCCACCCACAAACCAAAGGGAAGTAACTCTGATTTTATTTTTCTTATGCTAACTCGAGTTATGTGTGTGTGTGTGTCCAGAAAGAGGAAGGTGGGGAAGGGGAAAATAGAGAGGGATAGAAGTTCTGTTACACTTTTGCCCGGGCAATGTTGTGTAACCCCACTAATCCAATATAAAATTCTATGATGACCATTCATGTGTTCATGACAACAGTTTTTTATTATTGCAATTTATTCTATTTTATTCATTTTAAAAATGCATGCGATATCATTTTTTTGTATCTTGATGGTAAAATTGAAAAATAGAATAATTTAAAATTTCAGAATAATTCCACGAGTAAAACTATAAAATTAAAACTAAAAAACTTTTGATTTCTATAAATTCACATAAAACTAAAACATACAATAAAAACATGTTTATGTTTCCATAGTAAATAGGAATTAACAAGTTATTCTTATCTTGCTTATTATATCCACAATGTTTTGAACAATGTAGCCTTTCACCATCTTTAGGTGCATCTTATGAAATTTAAAAATCTTTACATCAAACTCAAAAGAACATAGAATTTTGAGCTGAAGATTTTAACAACTAAGGTGAGAATAGTAGCCCGAATAATTCAAATTATGAATCTTTATCTAAAACATAATTTCTTTTAAATTAGAAATCTATATAGAACTTTAAACTTACAGCATATCGACCTCTTTATTTAATCTATGCAGGTAGATTGTTCTCATTCTGTCAGTTATAACCAGGTAGAAGTATTATGTTATTCTTAATTATTATCACGCATTGTAAGATTTGAGCCTGCAACATTCAGAAGACTGTCACTCACAGCTGATTGTTAATCAATGCCTTCTGCAAAAATCGTGAAACTTGTTTTTAATTGTCTTGAAGTATATTTTGGGCTTCATTATTTACTGGCTTGTCGTAGGATGGCTAGTTCAGATATTTCTTGTATTCTTTTGATTAAGAATAATCTTGATATTTGTGTCCAAGCAAATTTACTGATTTTAAAAATGATCAAAGTATTTTGATAATGATCACAGAATTGAAATTCAAACTCTTTTATGTTTTCTTTTTTTTTTTTCTTCAGAATATTTGGTAGATTTCATTCTTGGAGAATGCCGTCTTGAAGAATATCTGGAAAAATATCCGCCTTGTGAAAAGAATATCAGCAAAGCTATCAGTGAATTATCAGAATCTGAGGCTTTTCTAAGTCGTGTTGCAAATGGAGAAAACAGGGTAAGTGACAGCAAGCCCAAACAGATGACATTGCTATAAAAAAAGTTTAAACACTAATGATAGCAAGTTTTTTTTTTTTTTTTGTGTGTGGAGGTGGCAGTAGTGAAGTAGATACCAACATGAACTAACAACGTGGGCATACTAAGTTCAAATTCAGTCAGTTCTATATCATAAGTGGGAGCTTACTACTAGATTAGTTAGATTAAGATTAAGGTAGTAGTAAGATAAGTAATTATTATTTTTTTCTTTTTACTAACCTTTTTTTCTTTTTACTAACTCTCTCTTCCCAACCCCTCCAAAAAAAGAAAAAGGTACAAAATTTATTTTTTGTGGCAAAAAAATTTATTTGATTAACTGCCTTAAAAAATTAAAATGGCACAGAAATGGAGGATCATCTTGGATAAAATTTCACATGCCATATATACACTTCTCGCCCAGATTTGAAAATTCATCTCGATTTTAGCTTTTTTTTATTGGCCACTCACATCCCTGTTTTATGTAGTGCAGCATTTTAAACAAGGAGGTTAGCTTAATGACATAATTATAATGAGAAGCAATGTCATGCTTAAAGACCGAACTGGTAATACCTGGTGTGGCATTAGCCCTAAGCGAGCTATGTTGTTTTCCTCCAAAGGAGGAAGTTTACAGGGAATATCAAATTCACAAGTGGTCCCCGGTTGCATGTATGTCCCAGTCACGGGAAGATAACATACAGTGTCTAGCAATCCCAAGTGGTCACCCATCTGGTAATAGCCAAACTCCACATTGTTTAACTTCAGTGATCTAATGAGTACCAATGTTTCAACATGGTTGTGCTGTATAATGTCGCACTTAACCAGTTTTTAAAAATTCCAAACATCTGCAAGTGTCCAAGCAAAGGATTGAGAAGGTCAACATGTTAGAAAAAAAAAGTAGCTTTTTTTCATATGTAACAAATATTTTTCATATGAAAATTTGTAACTGTACAGCTTAATTTCATAGTGAACAAATTTAAGTAAGATATTTAACAGATGCACACAACCTCTACTGCCGATGTATGCTGCATGTCAATCTGTCATGTACATAAAATAGAAGTTCAATTTTGGTGTCTTTTCAAATCAAGGAAGGAGGCATGAGCTCCTTGCACCTGCATTGACCTTAACTATTTACTATGTAGAGAAATTCATACAAATACTTTATATCCATTTTATTTACAAGCATCAGAAAGTACAGAGAATTTTAAAGTTTGTATGATGATATGGTGTGATTCAAGAAATATTTTGCTTGGAATAAATTTGGCAAGTGCTAGGCTCCTGCTGATTGTGTGCATATGAATAATTTAGCTGGTGTACATTTTCTCCTGTAAGTTCTTTCAAGTATTTGATTTGGTAGGTGTGTATGTTGCTCAAACTGTTGGATGTCATGATGTTAAGGTGAAGACGTGACTGCTAATAAGCTATGCTGATTTAAAATAAAAAATAATTTTTGATACTTTGAGAATCGGTTCCAAGCAGCTTAACACCTATTTATAACGGGTTCTTTTTATACTTTTTTGTGACAATAATTTTAGCTCTTCTCATTGGCGGAAAACTATATATATATATATATATATATTTATGTTTCTGAATTTTTCAGATAAGGATTAGTTATTTGATTCTTCGCACTATTTGAGCGTCATTTTGCAATGTTTCTGTCAATTTAACCTCCAACCTTTTTCAGGTATATCTTGTTGAACTTGGGGATCCTTCTGTCAAACTCTGGAATCTGCATAGAATTTGGAACGGAACTCTTTATTTAATCCATGGAGGTAATATATGCTTGTTCCATCAGCCTTACACAAGTACCAGTGTCATAGTGGATAAAATACTTAGTAAAATTCAGTTGAAAGTTACAATCTTCTAGAAGTTCAATGTTTAATCCTACGTGCAAAAGATACTAAAAATACAATTGTGAATTATTTAGGGCGTTTACTCAGTCATGGCTGATGGAATGAGAGCATGTTACACCTGTGAATTGAAGAATTCTGTTTAAAATTCCATGCAGATTTCCAAGTACGACAGAAAGATTCCCAAGTTTGACAAGATAAACCTGGAGAAGGTTGGAGGTTACATTGACTGAAATGTTGTGAAAATAACATTTCAAAATGTGAACAGTAGTCTGAAGAATTCTTTTTTATTATCTATTTTATTTTAATTTGGAGCCAATTTTTGTACAAAATATGCACTTTTAAAAAAAAGTTTTTTAGTCTTGACACAATTTTCTTTATTTTCAAAATTTTGAGTAAATCTATATTTTTGTATTTTTCAGTTCAAGTTTGATGCACAACTTTTATTGGTAAAAATCAACTATTGCAGAGGCAATTACACCGGTGCTTATGCTCTTTTAGATAAAGCCGCTATTGATAATGTCACTGTCAAATCACCATCAATTCGTTTCTTGCGAATCCTTGCTGAAGGATATGCTATTAAAGGTAAGGGAATTGGTATCCGGCATGTCAGCGGTCACATTTTCACACTTTTTACAAATTTTATAGTATTTCATGAGAACATTGCCAAAAAAAAATTTGGTGATTGTCCAGACCCTCCCCGCCCTCGTTCATGAAAAAACAAAAATAAACAAAAATCTTTATGATGTACATATCCATGATGGAAAGAAAATATCATATTCCAAAAATCACGTAAGCTGATCAAGTAGTTTTATTTTACTTAAGAAAATCAAATTTTAAGCAGACTTGAGTTTATCCAATTCCCCCCCTTCCCATGTTAAACAATGATTTCCTAAAATCTTACACATTTGAATTATTTGGCGTTATCTTCTTTGTTCCTTCAGACTGTTTTTAAGATGACGTTGCGAGATCGTCGCTCATAGTTTAGCTATAAAATTTGATTTTCTTATCTATACTCCTATAAATATTTTTTTTTTGTGTATGAATATTCATATTAAAAACCCTTTTTTCTATTTATTTGAAAAGAAATTATAACTTTGTTATACATATGTCGTGGAATTGCATTCATCTGCAAAAAATCTACTTAATTTGCATATGCTTTTAAATATACATTTTAATTGATTCCCTAATAGTTTTTTCGGTTTTCTTGTGGAATGATCATCTTTAGTAAACTATTACGTGTAAATTATATTTATGCAGATATTCTACATGATTTATACTTGCGTAATATTTGCAAAAGCTTAGAGTAAACACAAACCTCTTTCTATATATATTTATGTATGTGTATATATATTTGTTTAAAAAATTTTGCCTACTAAACTCCTCTGTCAGTTTTTGGTCTACAGACATGAAACTTAATATATAGAGTATTCAAACCGATGCGAAAATTTATATTTGGGTTTTAGCTGGGGAAAATTTGTGCAAAAGTGTGAAAATTTAAAAACTGGAATTTGCCACATGAAGGTCGAATGACGGCATTACGAATATGCATGCATAATCAAAGTCCCTCAGGGGTCTATCCTGGGCCCAACTCTCTTCCTGATATATGATATACATCAATGATCTCCCAAAACACATACTTAAATCGTTGACATCTATGCTGATGACACAACCATCTATGGCAACACATCTAAGGCCATAAATGACAAAAGTTCTCTCTGATCCTCTCTCCTCTGATCTTGAGTGCACGGTACAGTGGGGGAAGAGGTGGCTGGTTACTCTTAATGCATCTAAAATCAAGCTCCTATCTTTACATCATCAACGCTCTGATCCCCATCTGGTATCAATTGAAATGGATGGCTCTCGTCTTGGGGAGGCTCCATGTTTTGGTAAGCTTCTAGGACTGACCTTTACTCCTGACCTGAAATGGAACACGTACATCAAGTCTATTGCCAAGATCTCTGGAAAAATGGTAGGATCCTTCTACCGCTTCAGAAGATATCTCACTGCTGATGCAATTCTCTATCTATATAAGAGCCCAGTATGTCCAATGATGGAGTACTGCTTCCACATCTGAGCAGGAACTGCTAAAAAACAGCCTATCCTGCCTTGACAGAGTACAAAATAGACTTTGTGGCTTCGTGGGGGATGCCCTTTTCTCTTCCCTGCAACCTCTCTCCCACTGAAGAGATGTTGCAAGCCTGTCTTTGTTTTATCGTTATTTCCATGGCTTGTCTGAGCTCCAATCTTGGGTCCCCCTTGCCAATCTTTCACGATAAACACCCATCTAGCTGAAGCTACTGTAAAAAATTTTCCCCACTCTTTAACTGTGTCAAAACCAAAACGTTGATTCCATGAACAAAGCTTCTTCCTTAGAATACCACGCCAGTGGAACTCTTTTCCATCTGCCTGTGTCCCACCTGATTACAACTTGGATGTCTTCAAGTCCAACATAAACAAATTCCTGATGAACCGCCCCCTTAAGTAAGACACTTTATCAAATCTCCAATACTAACGATTACTACGATACTATCCCATTGATTACTATACACACAATAACCCTTATCCCGAAGTGGCCTCCGGGCCTTGATAAGTGGTGACTTCCATGTAAAAAAAAAAATGTAATAGCTATTGGTTTATATTTTAATTTTTAGCCTTGCAGCAAACATGTCTTCGTAGCTCAGGCATTAACGTCAAAGGAAAAAAATAAATCGTAAGCTAAATGTTTCGGTTTCGATTCTGGCACATAAGTCATTTTTTAAACTTTAAATCATTACTATGTGTTGGATCCAATATAATATAATAATAAATATAAAATCTTCATTAATCAAAATATCATATTAAGCATATTTTACAATCAGGCAATGCTAGTTTAAAAACAAAACTAGTCGATCAATTTACATGATTTTGGTGTACAATATTTTTTTTCCATCACGGGTGCATGCACCATACAGATTTTTTTGTTATTTTTGTTTTTTCAATTGTGAGCAAGCACCAAATTTTCTATAATCCATAAAGCAAAATCCAAAATTTTATTATGTCTGAAGAAGAATAAAAAAAACCTATTACTTTAATCTTTGCCTTTCCTCTTGTTTAATTTCTATGTCAACTTTTTCCTCAAAAGTTTTTCTCCAAAATCTCATTTATCAGAAAATCGATGATCACCCTTTTTCTTTCTTCTTTAAATGTAAACATCTTTTTTGATGTCTTCATAAAAATAAAAACAAATGTTTATCAACATTATTAAAAATAATCATTTTTACATTTATATATTTATTTATGAAAATGTTGAACAAAATAACAATATTTACATTTTGAAAGATTTATAAAAAAAAACAAGTAAAAAAGAAAAGAATGTTTAATGAGTGCAAAACTGAGCAAGATTTATCTGTTTTTGCTTTTTTAATTTAATTAAGTTGAATTCTAAATAAGAACCAATTTTTTTTTTCTCGCAAATAAATCACAGATGAGTAGATAAAGTAAAACGAATATTTTTTTTAACTAATTTCCCAATGGTATTTTCTTGAAAATAATTTATTAATAACTATAAGGGAAGGGGGGAGTAACCTTGCCAGTCATAAAATACGCTTAAATATATTTTAATTTATGCAGATTTTGTATTTATTATTATAGAGCCAATTCTCTATTGAATATTATATTGTACCTAATATATAGTGCTGATTTTAAAAGTAAAAAAACCCAAAAAACAATGATTTGTGTGCCATCAGTTAGAATTGAAACTAAAACATTTAGCTCTCTACCATTTGAGCTAACCTAACAGACAAATTAGAAAATTTGAAAACTAAACCACTTTTAGCTATGATTAGTTTTATGCATGTGAAAATTAATACAAATATGTCAGCAAGTTGAAACAAACATTTTGCTTGTGCCAATATCCTCCATCCGGGCAATACCGGGTACTCCCCGTTGTTGGATATAAAGGTAATTTATAGAAAACAATATTTATAGAAGGTAATACAGTGCAGATAGACACAAACTGAAGCAAATTATGCTAAAACAAGCAATATAATGCAGAGGTATAATAATGTATGTTTGAACTAAAGTTGAACACATATCTGAAGAAGAGAAATTTTTTGAAATCTTATATATATATATATATATATATATATATATATATAAAAGCCAAAATGTGTGTCTGTGTGTGCACATTTTTTGTATGTCTGACAAAGGCTTTTTTGGGGGTGTGCTCAGGAAGGAGGTTACTGTTTCTTAGAAATTTTTATATACTCCCTAGATTGTAATATCTCCGATTTACAAAAGGATGTTGCATGTATCTTTTATTTGGGCAACTTTTACACGCTATTTTCACAATATCAATGCGGTTAAAACCCATCATATCAGACAATTGCTATTCAGTTGGACACTCCCCATTTTATATGGAGCTGGTTTTCCCCAACATCTTTGGGAGAAACAAACAAATACACAGAAACTGGCTTGCAGCCAAAGTTAAGTTTCTCCTATGGCGTGAGGCTTGACCTCACTAAATTTACACACCTGTCACTTAACTTTTGAATCGTTGTCCTGTCCTGTTCCTGTCCTGTCGTGGCCGAGCAGTAAGATGTTAGGTTTTTTCACACTTTCTGTTCCACCTTCGCGTCAAGTGTTCAGGTTTGAGCCTACCTGCCTACCAAAACTTTTTTTTTTCTTTTACACCGACAACACCCGGGCAACGCCGGGCACCCCCGCTAGCCTATATATATATATATGTATATAAAAGGCAAAATGTCTGTATGTCTCGCAAAAACTTTTCTCAACCGCATCAGACCATATAATATAATAGATAGAAATAGACGTTTAAATCAGAAAAATTGTGCCTTTCTAAACGACTTCGAAAAGTGTGCATGCGCAGTCAAACATTATTTTTTTAATTTGTTTAAATAACAGAATTCCCAACGTTATTTCGCTCTCAGCATCGTGGGGGAGTGGATTAGGAGGTTGCGTCATAAGCTTTAGTTTTCATGTTTGAGTAAACGTAACGATGGTTTTTTTTTTTTTTAAACAGTTATTTTGTAATTTTCAATAACAATTTCCTTATTTCGATTTTTTTTATCACAGGTTTTAAAAGAAGTTTTTAACATTTTATCAAGGTTAAAAGATTTTGCAACACACCGTAACGACATGTAACGGTGGTCTTTTTTCAGGGTTGTTTTGTAATTTTAAAAACAATTTTCTTATTTTGATTTTTAAATTTTTTATTAGAGATTTTAAAAGAAAGTTTTAACATTTAGGTTATGTAATGTGATTTGCTTTTCTTCTTTTGACTAATCATTTTTATAACGGTTGTAGAATTATTTTCACTTTATTTTTGTTGCAACATACTGTAACATGAAATCTTTCTAGACTGAGTTCACTTAAACTGGTTTTCACATAATTCTTTTTCTGCCCAATTACATTTTCTTGTTTTTATCCATTCTTTTATTTTCGAGTTAGCAGCTGTGTCTAAACCCAACTTCATCTTGACCTGGGCAACATGCTAGTCTATAATATAAATCTCAACCATCTGTGAGTGTGTATGTTTGCTAAAAACTTTTGTCATCCGCATCAAACAGGCATGAATCTGGTATTGTTAGAGTGATATCTCGGACATATAAGATAAAAAAATTAGAAAAAATTGTCAATTATTTAATGTAGAAATGTTGTTTTGTTTGAAGGGGGGAGGCAGGTAAAAATTTTGGTTTTGACACTTTGTTAATCGTGCATGCACGAACGGTTGATTCTTTGTTTCATTTTAAAAAGCTAAATTTGCAACATCATAACATCTGTGTCATAGTGATCTGATCGATAATGTGTTCACTTATGAAGTTAAGTTTTGCGCGTTCGCACCCAGCATGTAGCATTTTAAAAGTTTTTTCTATCTTTTAAAATTCTCAACTTTCATATGTGCGTCCACTACACAACATTTTCTTTTCTTTTGATTACATGATAAGATGGCACCCAAGTCCTGTTTTTTTTAATTTTTTTATTTTTATTTAACTGTATTTTACGACCAATGGGCCCCCCCCCCTCAACTAGTATCATATAAGACAGAACTTCCATCAGATCAAACTGACGCAACTAAGAAAACAATGCAATGTTAAAAGTATAAAGAAAAAATACATATATATTATATTAATAAAAAGTGAAGCTGTGTAACTTATTTCACCATTATGTCTTAATTTGCTTCAGATTGTCTTTATCCATTCACCTCTGCACTGTATTGCCTTCTATAAATTACCTTTATACACTAGGTAATGCCTCTAGCAAACTACATTAATCTCTTATCAAAACGCCTTTGTGTTTCTAGGTTTGTGTTTGGAGCGAATGCCACCAGCAACCACAAGTAAATACAAAGCCGCCGAAAAGGAAGAAAAGATTATTTATTATTTTGAAAAAGCTGGTGATTTAGCTTTACTTCATCTGCAAGAACAAGAAAGGAGCCAGATCAGTGGACAAATGGCAGTTGGACAACTATCTCTTGCTCCAGTCAACTCTAATGATGTTGGCCTCATTCTGGAAACAGCAATTCAACAGGCACCAATTTTGCATATCAAAAATGGGTGAGTACTTCATTCTTTTTTTTTTTTTTTTTTTTAAACCTCTGTAATAAAAATTTCATCCTTCCATTTCAACTTAAAAAGTTCGCCTATCAAAGAAACATTAAGAAAATTCTTTAAAATGACTTCATGTAAAAAAAATTGTAACGCACATAAAAGCACCCGACCATACACATTAAAACAGTTTTTACTGAAGTTTTTGTTATTCCTTCTTTAGAATATTATCTACTAGCAGTTCAGCCCAGCTTTGCTTTGATCCTATGTACTGTTCATAACTTTATGTGCATATGTATATTAAAAAGTTTGACTTGTGTGCAGATAACCTACATCTAAAATTCCAATGTTTAGATAAAAAATTAGCGGAGAAGTTTGCTAGAGTCTGCAAAGGTCAACTCTTTCAACTTTGACCACTTGGCAGCCAAATTTTCGGCCCAAAACTGATTATAAAGCTTGCATGTCTGAATACCCTTCATGTAAAATTTAAAATGTTTAGACCCAAAATTGGCTGGATAGTTTGCTAGAGACTGCAAAGATCAAATCTTTTGAACTTTGACCCACTTTGCAGCCAAATTTTCAGCCAAAAACCAATTAAAAAGCATACCCTATGTCTGAATACACTTTATATAAAATGTCAAAAGTTTAGACCAAAAATTGGCTGAGTAATTTGGTAGAGACTGCAGAGGTCAATTTTTTTTAAAACTTTGACCCCTTAACAGTTATTGGTTTAGGCTCAAATTAAATTAAAAGTTTGATCCATGTCTAAGTAACCTACATTTAAAATTTCAAGTATTTAGACTAAAAATTGGCAGAGTTTTGTAGAGTTTTCGACGGTCAAATTGTTGAACTCTAACCCCTTGACAGCCAAATTTCTGGCCGAAAACTGATTAAAAAGATTTTCTCAAATCTCAATACACCTTATGTCAAATCTCGAGTCTGTAGACTGAAAATTGACAGAGAAGTATGGTAGGGAAATGCATACACACAGACAATTTCACTTTTATAGATATATAGATTAAATTAATAGCTAAATCAGGTTGACATTTTTTTTTATCAAGTCACCAAAGTTAAGCAATACTGATCTGGTATATATTAAATAAGTGACCATATAGGGATACCAAATGTTGTAAGCACTCCAACTCTATGTATAAATAGGTACCAACCTTGGTTAGAATATAATTGGTGACAGACTGGCATCCTGTCTCAAGAGTTCGAACCATCCATTCAGCTTCACACTATAAAATCAGGAATAACTTGTATATAAAACATATTGTCCTGGGTATAACTTTAAAAGACATCCAGTGGTGAGGCCCCATTTAGGGGGCTGTGGGGAATGTTGAGTTGCTCTTTAGTTACCTTTGCTCCCAGGTTCACTTTAGCCCAGAGTGGTAATACCTGTTAGCGTCAGGTACTACCAAATTGCCTGAAGATGTTGGCCTTCTGACCAAAAATGCACCAGACTAGGAACTGCTTGTGAGGTTAATAGTCCCTTGACACTCCCTCTTTTGGAGGAAGCCAGTTCAACCTGCCTAGGGTAAATGCCTGTACAACAACAATAGCAATAATATAAAACATAGTCAGTTTTTTCCCTGATATCTTTGTGATTAATAGGTTTTTAATATAAAGTAAATAATCAAACCTGCTTCATCTATATATATATATATATATATATATATATATATATATATATATATATATAAAAAGTAATAGTGTTCATGTGTGTGTGTGTGTGTGTGTGTGCATAACTCTCCTACAGCCCACACTACTGGACCGATCATGACCAAACCTGGCATGATGATGGTCCTCCACCTAGGATAGTGCACACCATTTTTCAAGGTTAAGGTCAAATATTAATTTCGGGACTTTGCTAGTCAGTCATGTAAGGCAAATATTGATTTGTGTTATGAAAAAACTAATTGTATTTTTGATTGATTTTAATCTTTAATCCTGATTGAAATTTTATTTTGATTAGTCCTAAATAGAGAAAGGAGGAGGAGCTTTTACCCTCACACTTAGAAGGGCTAACACTGTCATCCATAACACTGAGACGCATTTAATAACGGACAATTTTTTTATATTCATCAGTGACTGTAAAGAGAGGCAGTGGGCAGAAAGAAAAATTATCCTGCCCTTGAGTTATGTAGTTGATAGTGTCGCTCTGTCTTAATTGCTGAGGTGATTTGATCAGTTTACTTGCTATACTTACAGAGGTTGTAAGTTCGAACCTCACTCTTTTTACTCTGATTTTGCCCTAAAATGAACTTAAACATTTCAAATTACAATATTAAGATTGTTTATTTTAAATTTTTTTTATAATCTGCATAATTTTTATGTAAATTAGAACCCCAGGTGATGTTGGGTAGCCCTGCTATTATCTATAAAATACCAAATTTTCTGATAATAATAGCGCTTAAAAAAAAAATAAAATGACTTATTCAATTTTTAAACATGTGTGAAATTCGGTTTTCTATATAAGATTAATGATCCATGTACTTGATTTTTTGACTGGTCTTTACCCCCCCCCCCCCCGACTCAAATCCAGACAAAAATGATATTAAAATTCTGAACACTGACAAACTTATATATTGTAATCCTTATGTTTCTTTTTCTTCCTTTTTTTCTTTTAGGAAACTTTCTTGTGGTATTAGTCGGTTCAGAGAATTATTACGAGCTGTTGAATCTCGTTTTACCCAAGGTTTAAGACAGGTAAACTCTCTCTCTTTCTCTCATATATATATGTGTGTGTGTATTGTAGTTATCGACAGGCACGTTTCATCATTTCTACAACTCATTAGTGTGAATGAATCCAGTGAGATTCAAAGTCAAGACCCCAGTGACTGACATCCATCATTCTATTAACTGAACCAAGACCCTCTTTGTGGTAGTGGAGTGTTCTGATTTCAAATTTCACTAGGTCTCATTGCGCTGATGAGTCATAAAGCCAAAGTAATACGAGTCTGTGAGATATATATATATATATATATATATATATATATATATAATAGGATAGGTGAAACAATCTAGTGGATGGAAATAAAGAGTTCCACTGAGCATTGAGGAAATTTCTGTAAAAATAATTGAATACTTTGAATTGTGTGTTTTAAATTAAAATTGAAAGAATATATATGAATAAATATCATGTATACGATAAAATGAAATGATAAAATTGTTGCTCAAGAAAAGACCTGATTCCATTTTTTTTTTTTTTTTTTTTTTTTTTGGTGCAGACCATCTACTAGTTGGCCAGTTGTGTACAATTCCTAAGAGTGATAGGAGCCTTTTATCATGTCTGAAAATGACACAATGTTCAATGAGTGAGATCGAAGATGCGCCACTGTAACACTCATGCTCTCTACTAATCCAAGTTATGACAACAGGATCATTGCCAGCACTCTCAAAATGCAAATCCGGATGGTTCAACGCTTGAGGGCACAGCTCAACGAAGTTTCTGGGCATGGCTATGGTTTTTGGTGTGGTTTCAAGTGAGGGCCACCACTCATTTTTGAAGTCGGTTTGAAAATTAACACCAAAGTGTACCTGGATATGCTGAAGAGTATGGTGATCCCCTGGTGCAATCAGGTGGCCCCTGGCAGACCCTGGGTGTGGCAACAGGACTCAGCGCCAGCCCACAAGTTCAAAGAGACCCAGGCTAAGCTTCAGAAGGAATGCTATGACTTTGTACCCTTCTCTCACTGACCCCTCCTCCTCCCTCAACCTGAACCCACTGAACTACTTCGTTTGGTCATATATTGAGAACATCACCAACATGTCTTCGCACAACACCAAAACCAGCCTGATTGCCACCATCTGCTGAGCTCCCATTGGCGCTTGTGGAAAAGGCATGCTCCCAGTTCCAGACTCGTATCAAGGCTGAAGGCAGCTACATTGAATAGATGTCAACTCTACTACATAGTCAAGTTACCTGAATTGATTTTTTTTCAATAAAAGTTTTAAAATAAAGCTGTAGTGCTGTTTTCTTTAGGGCTACAAATTTATCGTTCTATCCTGTATAAACAGTCTTAAATTGCTTAAGAAATTTTTTCATGCCAAAAACTAAATAAAATACCAAAATTTATTTAAAAATCTCTTACACATGTTTCAGAAAACTAGTGATTGAAACAGAATATTCTCTATTTATATAAAGTTATGTTTATATTTTTGTATGTACAGAATTCACTGCCAAACTATTTAACCGCTCATTATGAAGCTGCTAGATGTAAGAGGGTCATAATATTCGTTATATGTACTTTTATTTAGTTTTTTGCTGATTTTGATTTTTGTAAAGTTAAAACAATAAATTTTAGACATTAATTAATAAATTTTACCTACATTCCAGTTTCTTTTACACGTTCTTAGGTGACATCATTATATGGAAAAATTTTAATTTTTTAGATTTTTTATCCATAACAGCAATTAATTAAATTTCAGTTTCTTCTCAATACCTAACGTTTCTTACACTTTACATTTAGCTTTACATTTTGGACATTTTCTAAAATCAAAATCATTTAATGGATTTTGATCTAATTAGAATAAGGATTCTAGAGATAAGGTTTAGTATTATATCTTGATTTTAATCTTCACAAGGTGACATAAAAGTGGTGCAAAACTGTTTTGTCTGAGGAATTCTTTTAGTAATAGATAAGAGGAGATTTGTGCGTTTGTTTTGTATAGAAAAGATAATGGCAACACCAAATTGTGTTTAAGGTAGTGAATCCGGTGTACATTTCTACAAGGAATCAGTTGATGTGCACAAATGTTTCAAAAATAAGATATCCTCGCGGCTGTGTGATCCCTACTCTCCCTTGAAATATTTTTTCTTTGATTTTAATTTAAACAATTATTGAATGACACAAGATTATGTTTAGAAATTTCAATCATTTTTAAACCCTTTAATGGAAACTATGGTTAATCATAAGAATTGAATGTTTATCTGTTCATTAACATGTGACACAATGGATTAAGGCATTGATTAGCAATCTGTTCTTCTAAATGGCAGTCTTCTTGGAGTTGAAGGTTCAATCCTTACTAGAAGCGATAATAACTAAGAATATTACGAAAATTAACATCTTTAATCAGAGCTGAGATCAATCTACACCTGTGGGTTAAATAAAGTGTCCAGTTTGAAATTTTATTATGTTCTCGAGTTTGGCATAAAATTTCCCAAATTCCAAAAGATGTACTTAAAGAAACTCAGAGATTACATTGGCAGAAAAGTTGTGAAAATAACAACCAAGATGGAAATAGTAGTTGGAATTATTCAACTAATCAAAATTATTAATCCTCATCTAAAATATTCTGAAACATAAGCTGATATTTTTGTTATTTTGCATCTTTAACTTGTGTCTTCATTGGTCTGTGTTCTAATTAAAGCAGAATCGAAAGTTTAAAGAGGTATTTGATCTGTTTGTTGATTGAAGAAAAAAAAAAAGAAACCGATTTTAATGTTTTACTATTTTTGTTTTTAATGCTTGTGTTCAAATCCTTTTTTTTACTTGGCCTTTAAATCTTGTTTTTTCCTTTAAAACTTTTTTTTGTGTGTAGTCTATGACTTTATGTAATATTTGTGTGTAGTTTATGACTATGTAATATTTGTGTGTAGTTTATGACTTTATGTAATATTTGTGTGTAGTCTATGACTATGTAATATTTGTGTGTAGTCTATAACTTTATGTAATATTTGTGTGTAGTCTATGACTATGTAATATTTGTGTGTAGTCTATAACTTTATGTAATATTTGTGTGTAGTCTATGACTATGTAATATTTGTGTGTAGTCTATAACTTTATGTAATATTTGTGTGTAGTCTATAACTTTATGTAATATTTGTGTGTAGTCTATAACTTTATGTAATATTTGTGTGTAGTCTATGACTATGTAATATTTGTGTGTAGTCTATAACTTTATGTAATATTTGTGTGTAGTCTATGACTATGTAATATATGTGTGTAGTCTATGACTATGTAATATTTGTGTGTAGTCTATGACTATGTAATATTTGTGTGTAGTCTATAACTTTATGTAATATTTGTGTGTAGTCTATGACTTTATGTAATATTTGTGTGTAGTCTATAACTTTATGTAATATTTGTGTGTAGTCTATGACTATGTAATATTTGTGTGTAGTCTATGACTTTATGTAATATTTGTGTGTAGTCTATGACTATGTAATATTTGTGTGTAGTCTATGACTTTATGTAATATTTGTGTGTAGTCTACGACTATGTAATATTTGTGTGTAGTCGATGACTTTATGTAATATTTGTGTGTAGTCTATGACTTTATGTAATATTTGTGTGTAGTCTATGACTTTATGTAATATTTGTGTGTAGTCTATGACTTTATGTAATATTTGTGTGTAGTCTATGACTTTATGTAATATTTGTTTGTAGTCTATGACTATGTAATATTTGTGTGTAGTCTATGACTTTATGTAATATTTGTGTGTAGTCTATGACTTTATGTAATATTTGTGTGTAGTCTATGACTTTATGTAATATTTGTGTGTAGTCTATGACTTTATGTAATATTTGTGTGTAGTCTATGACTATGTAATATTTGTGTGTAGTCTATGACTTTATGTAATATTTGTGTGTAGTCTATGACTTTATGTAATATTTGTGTGTAGTCTATGACTTTATGTAATATTTGTGTGTAGTCTATGACTTTATGTAATATTTGTGTGTAGTCTATGACTTTATGTAATATTTGTGTGTAGTCTATGACTATGTAATATTTGTGTGTAGTCTATGACTTTATGTAATATTTGTGTGTAGTCTATGACTTTATGTAATATTTGTGTGTAGTCTATGACTTTATGTAATATTTGTGTGTAGTCTATAACTTTATGTAATATTTGTGTGTAGTCTATGACTATGTAATATTTGTGTGTAGTTTATGACTATGTAATATTTGTGTGCAGTCTATGACTTTATGTAATATTTGTGTGTAGTCTATGACTATGTAATATTTGTGTGTAGTCTATGACTATGTAATATTTGTGTGTAGTCTATGACTTTATGTAATATTTGTGTGTAGTCTATGACTTTATGTAATATTTGTGTGTAGTCTATGACTATGTAATATTTGTGTGTAGTCTATACCTTTATGTAATATTTGTGTGTAGTCTATGACTTTATGTAATATTTGTGTGTAGTCTATGACTTTATGTAATATTTGTGTGTAGTCTATGACTTTATGTAATATTTGTGTGTAGTCTATGACTATGTAATATTTGTGTGTAGTCTATGACTTTATGTAATATTTGTGTGTAGTCTATGACTTTATGTAATATTTGTGTGTAGTCTATGACTATGTAATATTTGTGTGTAGTCTATGACTTTATGTAATATTTGTGTGTAGTCTATGACTATGTAATATTTGTGTGTAGTCTATGACTATGTAATATTTGTGTGTAGTCTATGACTTTATGTAATATTTGTGTGTAGTCTATGACTATGTAATATTTGTGTGTAGTCTATAACTTTATGTAATATTTGTGTGTAGTCTATGACTATGTAATATTTGTGTGTAGTCTATGACTATGTAATATTTGTGTGTAGTCTATGACTTTATGTAATATTTGTGTGTAGTCTATGACTATATGTAATATTTGTGTGTAGTCTATGACTTTATGTAATATTTGTGTGTAGTCTATGACTATGTAATATTTGTGTGTAGTCTATGACTATGTAATATTTGTGTGTAGTCTATGACTTTATGTAATATTTGTGTGTAGTCTATGACTATGTAATATTTGTGTGTAGTCTATAACTTTATGTAATATTTGTGTGTAGTCTATGACTATGTAATATTTGTGTGTAGTCTATGACTTTATGTAATATTTGTGTGTAGTCTATGACTATGTAATATTTGTGTGTAGTCTATGACTATGTAATATTTGTGTGTAGTCTATGACTTTATGTAATATTTGTGTGTAGTCTATGACTTTATGTAATATTTGTGTGTAGTCTATGACTTTATGTAATATTTGTGTGTAGTCTATGACTATGTAATATTTGTGTGTAGTCTATGACTATGTAATATTTGTGTGTAGTCTATGACTTTATGTAATATTTGTGTGTAGTCTATGACTATGTAATATTTGTGTGTAGTCTATAACTTTATGTAATATTTGTGTGTAGTCTATGACTATGTAATATTTGTGTGTAGTCTATGACTTTATGTAATATTTGTGTGTAGTCTATGACTTTATGTAATATTTGTGTGTAGTCTATGACTATGTAATATTTGTGTGTAGTCTATAACTTTATGTAATATTTGTGTGTAGTCTATGACTATGTAATATTTGTGTGTAGTCTATAACTTTATGTAATATTTGTGTGTAGTCTATGACTATATAATATTTGTGTGTAGTCTATGACTATGTAATATTTGTGTGTAGTCTATGACTTTATGTAATATTTGTGTGTAGTCTATGACTTTATGTAATATTTGTGTGTAGTCTATGACTTTATGTAATATTTGTGTGTAGTCTATGACTTTATGTAATATTTGTGTGTAGTCTATGACTATGTAATATTTGTGTGTAGTCTATGACTTTATGTAATATTTGTGTGTAGTCTATTACTATGTAATATTTGTGTGTAGTCTATAACTTTATGTAATATTTGTGTGTAGTCTATGACTTTATGTAATATTTGTGTGTAGTCTATGACTTTATGTAATATTTGTGTGTAGTCTATGACTATGTAATATTTGTGTGTAGTCTATGACTTTATGTAATATTTGTGTGTAGTCTATGACTTTATGTAATATTTGTGTGTAGTCTATGACTATGTAATATTTGTGTGTAGTCTATGACTTTATGTAATATTTGTGTGTAGTCTATGACTATGTAATATTTGTGTGTAGTCTATGACTTTATGTAATATTTGTGTGTAGTCTATGACTATGTAATATTTGTGTGTAGTCTATGACTTTATGTAATATTTGTGTGTAGTCTATGACTTTATGTAATATTTGTGTGTAGTCTATGACTATGTAATATTTGTGTGTAGTCTATGACTTTATGTAATATTTGTGTGTAGTCTATGACTTTATGTAATATTTGTGTGTAGTCTATGACTTTATGTAATATTTGTGTGTAGTATATGACTTTATGTAATATTTGTGTGTAGTATATGACTTTATGTAATATTTGTGTGTAGTCTATAACTTTATGTAATATTTGTGTGTAGTCTATGACTTTATGTAATATTTGTGTGTAGTCTATGACTATGTAATATTTGTGTGTAGTCTATGACTTTATGTAATATTTGTGTGTAGTCTATGACTATGTAATATTTGTGTGTAGTCTATGACTTTATGTAATATTTGTGTGTAGTCTATGACTTTATGTAATATTTGTGTGTAGTCTATGACTTTATGTAATATTTGTGTGTAGTCTATGACTTTATGTAATATTTGTGTGTAGTATATGACTTTATGTAATATTTGTGTGTAGTCTATAACTTTATGTAATATTTGTGTGTAGTCTATGACTTTATGTAATATTTGTGTGTAGTCTATGACTATGTAATATTTGTGTGTAGTCTATGACTTTATGTAATATTTGTGTGTAGTCTATGACTATGTAATATTTGTGTGTAGTCTATGACTTTATGTAATATTTGTGTGTAGTCTATGACTTTATGTAATATTTGTGTGTAGTCTATGACTATGTAATATTTGTGTGTAGTCTATGACTTTATGTAATATTTGTGTGTAGTCTATGACTTTATGTAATATTTGTGTGTAGTCTATGACTTTATGTAATATTTGTGTGTAGTCTATGACTATGTAATATTTGTGTGTAGTCTATAACTTTATGTAATATTTGTGTGTAGTCTATGACTTTATGTAATATTTGTGTGTAGTCTATGACTATGTAATATTTGTGTGTAGTCTATGACTTTATGTAATATTTGTGTGTAGTCTATGACTATGTAATATTTGTGTGTAGTCTATAACTTTATGTAATATTTGTGTGTAGTCTATAACTTTATGTAATATTTGTGTGTAGTCTATGACTATGTAATATTTGTGTGTAGTCTATGACTTTATGTAATATTTGTGTGTAGTCTATGACTTTATGTAATATTTGTGTGTAGTCTATGACTTTATGTAATATTTGTGTGTAGTCTATGACTATGTAATATTTGTGTGTAGTCTATAACTTTATGTAATATTTGTGTGTAGTCTATGACTTTATGTAATATTTGTGTGTAGTCTATGACTATGTAATATTTGTGTGTAGTCTATGACTTTATGTAATATTTGTGTGTAGTCTATGACTATGTAATATTTGTGTGTAGTCTATAACTTTATGTAATATTTGTGTGTAGTCTATGACTATGTAATATTTGTGTGTAGTCTATAACTTTATGTAATATTTGTGTGTAGTCTATGACTATGTAATATTTGTGTGTAGTCTATGACTTTATGTAATATTTGTGTGTAGTCTATGACTATGTAATATTTGTGTGTAGTCTATAACTTTATGTAATATTTGTGTGTAGTCTATGACTATGTAATATTTGTGTGTAGTCTATGACTATGTAATATTTGTGTGTAGTCTATAACTTTATGTAATATTTGTGTGTAGTCTATGACTATGTAATATTTGTGTGTAGTCTATGACTTTATGTAATATTTGTGTGTAGTCTATGACTTTATGTAATATTTGTGTGTAGTCTATGACTATGTAATATTTGTGTGTAGTCTATGACTTTGTGTAATATTTGTGTGTAGTCTATGACTTTATGTAATATTTGTGTGTAGTCTATGACTATGTAATATTTGTGTGTAGTCTATGACTTTATGTAATATTTGTGTGTAGTCTATGACTATGTAATATTTGTGTGTAGTCTATAACTTTATGTAATATTTGTGTGTAGTCTATGACTTTATGTAATATTTGTGTGTAGTCTATGACTTTATGTAATATTTGTGTGTAGTCTATGACTATGTAATATTTGTGTGTAGTCTATGACTTTATGTAATATTTGTGTGTAGTCTATGACTTTATGTAATATTTGTGTGTAGTCTATGACTATGTAATATTTGTGTGTAGTCTATGACTTTATGTAATATTTGTGTGTAGTCTATGACTTTATGTAATATTTGTGTGTAGTCTATGACTATGTAATATTTGTGTGTAGTCTATAACTTTATGTAATATTTGTGTGTAGTCTATGACTATGTAATATTTGTGTGTAGTCTATGACTTTATGTAATATTTGTGTGTAGTCTATGACTATGTAATATTTGTGTGTAGTCTATAACTTTATGTAATATTTGTGTGTAGTCTATGACTATGTAATATTTGTGTGTAGTCTATGACTTTATGTAATATTTGTGTGTAGTCTATTACTTTATGTAATATTTGTGTGTAGTCTATGACTTTATGTAATATTTGTGTGTAGTCTATGACTATGTAATATTTGTGTGTAGTCTATGACTTTATGTAATATTTGTGTGTAGTCTATGACTTTATGTAATATTTGTGTGTAGTCTATGACTATGTAATATTTGTGTGTAGTCTATAACTTTATGTAATATTTGTGTGTAGTCTATGACTTTATGTAATATTTGTGTGTAGTCTATGACTATGTAATATTTGTGTGTAGTCTATGACTTTATGTAATATTTGTGTGTAGTCTATGACTATGTAATATTTGTGTGTAGTCTATGACTTTATGTAATATTTGTGTGTAGTCTATGACTTTATGTAATATTTGTGTGTAGTCTATGACTATGTAATATTTGTGTGTAGTCTATGACTTTATGTAATATTTGTGTGTAGTCTATGACTATGTAATATTTGTGTGTAGTCTATAACTTTATGTAATATTTGTGTGTAGTCTATGACTATGTAATATTTGTGTGTAGTCTATAACTTTATGTAATATTTGTGTGTAGTCTATGACTTTATGTAATATTTGTGTGTAGTCTATGACTATGTAATATTTGTGTGTAGTCTATAACTTTATGTAATATTTGTGTGTAGTCTATGACTATGTAATATTTGTGTGTAGTCTATGACTTTATGTAATATTTGTGTGTAGTCTATGACTTTATGTAATATTTGTGTGTAGTCTATGACTATGTAATATTTGTGTGTAGTCTATAACTTTATGTAATATTTGTGTGTAGTCTATGACTTTATGTAATATTTGTGTGTAGTCTATGACTATGTAATATTTGTGTGTAGTCTATGACTTTATGTAATATTTGTGTGTAGTCTATGACTATGTAATATTTGTGTGTAGTCTATGACTTTATGTAATATTTGTGTGTAGTCTATGACTTTATGTAATATTTGTGTGTAGTCTATGACTATGTAATATTTGTGTGTAGTCTATGACTTTATGTAATATTTGTGTGTAGTCTATGACTGTAATATTTGTGTGTAGTCTATAACTTTATGTAATATTTGTGTGTAGTCTATGACTATGTAATATTTGTGTGTAGTCTATAACTTTATGTAATATTTGTGTGTAGTCTATGACTATGTAATATTTGTGTGTAGTCTATGACTTTATGTAATATTTGTGTGTAGTCTATGACTATGTAATATTTGTGTGTAGTCTATAACTTTATGTAATATTTGTGTGTAGTCTATGATTATGTAATATTTGTGTGTAGTCTATGACTTTATGTAATATTTGTGTGTAGTCTATGACTATGTAATATTTGTGTGTAGTCTATAACTTTATGTAATATTTGTGTGTAGTCTATGACTATGTAATATTTGTGTGTAGTCTATGACTTTATGTAATATTTGTGTGTAGTCTATTACTTTATGTAATATTTGTGTGTAGTCTATGACTTTATGTAATATTTGTGTGTAGTCTATGACTATGTAATATTTGTGTGTAGTCTATGACTTTATGTAATATTTGTGTGTAGTCTATGACTTTATGTAATATTTGTGTGTAGTCTATGACTATGTAATATTTGTGTGTAGTCTATAACTTTATGTAATATTTGTGTGTAGTCTATGACTTTATGTAATATTTGTGTGTAGTCTATGACTATGTAATATTTGTGTGTAGTCTATGACTTTATGTAATATTTGTGTGTAGTCTATGACTATGTAATATTTGTGTGTAGTCTATGACTTTATGTAATATTTGTGTGTAGTCTATGACTTTATGTAATATTTGTGTGTAGTCTATGACTATGTAATATTTGTGTGTAGTCTATGACTTTATGTAATATTTGTGTGTAGTCTATGACTATGTAATATTTGTGTGTAGTCTATAACTTTATGTAATATTTGTGTGTAGTCTATGACTATGTAATATTTGTGTGTAGTCTATAACTTTATGTAATATTTGTGTGTAGTCTATGACTTTATGTAATATTTGTGTGTAGTCTATGACTATGTAATATTTGTGTGTAGTCTATAACTTTATGTAATATTTGTGTGTAGTCTATGACTATGTAATATTTGTGTGTAGTCTATGACTTTATGTAATATTTGTGTGTAGTCTATGACTTTATGTAATATTTGTGTGTAGTCTATGACTATGTAATATTTGTGTGTAGTCTATAACTTTATGTAATATTTGTGTGTAGTCTATGACTTTATGTAATATTTGTGTGTAGTCTATGACTATGTAATATTTGTGTGTAGTCTATGACTTTATGTAATATTTGTGTGTAGTCTATGACTATGTAATATTTGTGTGTAGTCTATGACTTTATGTAATATTTGTGTGTAGTCTATGACTATGTAATATTTGTGTGTAGTCTATGACTTTATGTAATATTTGTGTGTAGTCTATGACTGTAATATTTGTGTGTAGTCTATAACTTTATGTAATATTTGTGTGTAGTCTATGACTATGTAATATTTGTGTGTAGTCTATAACTTTATGTAATATTTGTGTGTAGTCTATGACTATGTAATATTTGTGTGTAGTCTATGACTTTATGTAATATTTGTGTGTAGTCTATGACTATGTAATATTTGTGTGTAGTCTATAACTTTATGTAATATTTGTGTGTAGTCTATGACTATGTAATATTTGTGTGTAGTCTATAACTTTATGTAATATTTGTGTGTAGTCTATGACTTTATGTAATATGTGTGTGTAGTCTATGACTATGTAATATTTGTGTGTAGTCTATAACTTTATGTAATATTTGTGTGTAGTCTATGACTTTATGTAATATTTGTGTGTAGTCTATGACTATGTAATATTTGTGTGTAGTCTATGACTTTATGTAATATTTGTGTGTAGTCTATGACTTTATGTAATATTTGTGTGTAGTCTATGACTATGTAATATTTGTGTGTAGTCTATAACTTTATGTAATATTTGTGTGTAGTCTATGACTTTATGTAATATTTGTGTGTAGTCTATGACTATGTAATATTTGTGTGTAGTCTATGACTTTATGTAATATTTGTGTGTAGTCTATGACTATGTAATATTTGTGTGTAGTCTATGACTTTATGTAATATTTGTGTGTAGTCTATGACTTTATGTAATATTTGTGTGTAGTCTATGACTATGTAATATTTGTGTGTAGTCTATGACTTTATGTAATATTTGTGTGTAGTCTATGACTATGTAATATTTTTGTGTAGTCTATAACTTTATGTAATATTTGTGTGTAGTCTATGACTATGTAATATTTGTGTGTAGTCTATAACTTTATGTAATATTTGTGTGTAGTCTATGACTATGTAATATTTGTGTGTAGTCTATGACTTTATGTAATATTTGTGTGTAGTCTATGACTATGTAATATTTGTGTGTAGTCTATAACTTTATGTAATATTTGTGTGTAGTCTATGACTATGTAATATTTGTGTGTAGTCTATAACTTTATGTAATATTTGTGTGTAGTCTATGACTATGTAATATTTGTGTGTAGTCTATGACTTTATGTAATATTTGTGTGTAGTCTATAACTATGTAATATTTGTGTGTAGTCTATAACTTTATGTAATATTTGTGTGTAGTCTATGACTATGTAATATTTGTGTGTAGTCTATAACTTTATGTAATATTTGTGTGTAGTCTATGACTATGTAATATTTGTGTGTAGTCTATGACTATGTAATATTTGTGTGTAGTCTATGACTATGTAATATTTGTGTGTAGTCTATGACTTTATGTAATATTTGTGTGTAGTCTATGACTATGTAATATTTGTGTGTAGTCTATGACTATGTAATATTTGTGTGTAGTCTATAACTTTATGTAATATTTGTGTGTAGTCTATGACTATGTAATATTTGTGTGTAGTCTATGACTATGTAATATTTGTGTGTAGTCTATGACTATGTAATATTTGTGTGTAGTCTATGACTTTATGTAATATTTGTGTGTAGTCTATGACTATGTAATATTTGTGTGTAGTCTATGACTTTATGTAATATTTGTGTGTAGTCTATGACTTTATTTAATATTTGTGTGTAGTCTATGACTATGTAATATTTGTGTGTAGTCTATGACTATGTAATATTTGTGTGTAGTCTATAACTTTATGTAATATTTATGTGTAGTCTATGACTATGTAATATTTGTGTGTAGTCTATGACTTTATGTAATATTTGTGTGTAGTCTATGACTTTATGTAATATTTGTGTGTAGTCTATGACTATGTAATATTTGTGTGTAGTCTATGACTTTATGTAATATTTGTGTGTAGTCTATGACTTTATGTAATATTTGTGTGTAGTCTATGACTATGTAATATTTGTGTGTAGTCTATAACTTTATGTAATATTTGTGTGTAGTCTATGACTTTATGTAATATTTGTGTGTAGTCTATGACTTTATGTAATATTTGTGTGTAGTCTATGACTTTATGTAATATTTGTATTGTTTAGACTGTTGTTGTCATCTTGTAACCTCCAACCTTCTTCAGAAGTCTTTTGTTGAACTGAGGAATCTTTCTGTCAAACTGTTGAATCTGTATGAAAACTTAAATGGAACACTTTATTTAATGCCTGGGGAATAGCATTATTTTGTCTCATCATCCATGACTTGGTAAAAGTCAAATAACTTTGAGTATCATCTGCACTAAAGATTGAACTGCCAGCAGAGTGTCACTTGTAAGTGAAGTTTTTCCTAGTACTTTAATCATTACATCACTAACTCAGAATACAGTTGCAAATTACTTAAAACTTTTAACCTAGTCATTCTTGATGGAATGTTACTCCTGGAGATTAAATAAAAGATTTCATTTGAAATTCTGCGCAGATTCCTAAGTTTGATCGAAAGATTCTTGAGTTTGACAAGGGACACCTGAAGATCATAAGTTACATCAGCTGAAATTTTGTGAAAATAACGCTAAAGATGAGAATAGTAGTCCAAATAATACATATCGTTAATCCTCATCTCAAAAATTCAGAATCAGAAAAGAAAATATGTACTGTTATTGTGAAATGACTGTGTGTTCCCCCATTCAACAACAAATGTCAACCCAACACTTTTTCTGTGTTTTTCTTTTCTGTGTCGTCTTATCTTTATGCTTATATTTTGTTTTAAAGATTAATTTTTCTTTTTTTTTCTTTTTTTTTTATCTGTGTGTCAGTCTGGTACAAGGTTCTACCAAGCAAATGCGGTGCATAATATGTTTACTTTTCATTATTCTATTTTAGATACTGGCTCGACAACTTGCCGAAGTATTGTTAAGAGGTGTGTGTGAAAAGACTTACATTAAATTGGATGTTTCACAAGGAAATGGAGAATCCAATATGCAGAATACCAATAATGCTGTGCCAAGAAAATATGCAGGAGATAAGTAAGTTATACACAAATCCGTCCTTCAATATAGACAAAAAAAAATACATAGACAAATTAGGAGAATAATTCTTGTTAACTACTTTAACTATAAAGAAACCAACACAGTATAACTTCATAAAAATTAATTTTTTTCTTTATTTGTTGTATTTGTATCCATACAAAGTTCTTTCATCTGCATTATTAATAACGTTATCATAAGATCTTGAACGAGTTGGATTATTCAAACAGCAGAATGATATGATGGATGTGTAATATGAGTCTTTAATTCAGGTTTAGTTCTGATAACGTCAGAGGAAGTTTAAATCTGGACAGTATAGAGTATAGGGAGATGTGTGCAGAGTAGGAGACTTTGATGTTATAGTCCTGTTGAAAGAATGGATGAGAGCTCTAAGGTTAATAGATGTAGAACAGTTAAAGGTAGCTGGTCCAGTTCACAGAAAAAGGTGAAAAAAAAAACATGGGAGGAAGTGATAAGAATGGACTTTAGAGTTAGGCCAGAGTTAGGTTAACTTGGAAGTCAATTTTTAAAGGCCATCCAACACATGCCTGCATGTAAAATGGATGTTAAACTGAATATAATGATGATTATGGTGTTTGTTTCAGATGATCTAACCTTATTTGTCAGGGTCATTTATTATTCTCACGTTTCAGATGATGTAACCTTATTTGTCGGGTCATTTATTATTCTCACGTTTCAGATAATGTAACCTTATTTGTCAGGGTCATTTATTATTCTCACGTTTCAGCAGGTGTAACCTTTAACATTTATCAAACTCTGGAATCTTTGTGTTAAACTTGTGAATCTGTACCGAATTTGAAACTTAAAGCTTTATCTAATCCATGGAGCTAGATTCTTTTTATTTTATCAGCCATGAATGAGAACAATCTACCTTCATACCCTCCAGATAAAGGGTTCAATTTGAAATTTCATACAGATTTCCAGGTCTGACAAGCTGCACCTGAAAAAGGTTAGAGGTTACATTTGCCAAAACAGTGTGAGAATAAAATTCAAGATGAGAACAATAGTCCAAATAATCAAAATTATCAATCCTCATCTAAAAAAAAAAATTTCTGAAACCTTATCACAAAATTTTTTCAAGTTAAAACCTTATCACAAAATTTTTTCAAGTTAAAACTGAGTAAATAGTGATAAGAAAAGTAACATCACAGGTTGGATAGGTTGGTTTCAGAATTATATCAAAGTTATAATCTCAATCTGTCTTCTAGCATTTTGCCTTGTATGCCTTTTTGCCCAATCCATTCTACCCTAAAACTGAAGCAATTAAATAAAATGACACCCCAAACAAGAATTATGGTCAAACTACACTCCAACTTCAATAAAACCAATTCGCCTCCTCTGTTGAGGCTTGTGTTTACAAAGTTCCAAGCGCTTGACTAGAGAACATAATCTAGAATTAGTTGATCAAACTTTCATGTGCTTTGCAACAAGCATAAACTACTTATATTTCCTCTATCATTTTTCTTTGACCCAATATTGTACCCTGATCAAGTGTGTCTGACAGTATAGATGCAAGACTTGTTCTAGATACTAGCACTCAAATATATGTATTTGGTGATTTTAATGCCCACTATCATAATTGGCTTGGTTTCTTGAGATACACAGATACAGTAAGTAACAGAGCGTATAGTTTCTCTACATTCCATTTCCTTTCACAAACCGTCACTTTCCTTACCTGCCTCCCAGATCATGACGATCAGCAAGCTACACTTCTTGGTAATTACATTCCTGAGACTTATGTAACAAATGGCCATAGCCCATTTATGAACGCTGATCACCTTGTGATATTAGTGGGTATCATTCTTAACTTTTGACCTTGTTGCTCAAAATGACTGATTGAGAATCGATCAGAGATCACATCAGAGGTACCCCATTGAGTAAAATCTTTTCTCTCCCTGCTGCACAGTGTACAAATGGGGCAACAATGGATCAAAGCAAGCACTGAAGCACATATTCTCTCATGGAAGTTCTGTAGCAAGCCGCACTTACCTCAGTGGTTCACTTCAACTTGTGCAACTGCCATTGTACAAAAGCAGCATGTGTTCCATTGATTCATCTATCATAAGTCAAATACAAGTTGGCAAAATTTTATAGGAGCTAGATATCACTGTAAGACTGAAAAAGCTCCAGCCAAAAATAGGTATACCAAAATGATCAGAAAACACATTAAGTCACAAAAATTAGGAACTCACAATTTCTGGAAAATTTATAATAATGTGGTGAATAATGAGTAATCAACAACTACTATAATATTGATTGCAGTCCACTGAAAAAAAATATCTGCTTGGTCAACGGGTTGCCTTCAACTCCATCTTAGACCCTATAAACTATTCCCTCCCAAATTTTTGGGTCCTGGATATGACCTTAAACTATATCTAATGGTGAGGCTCCAGCTTACGGGCTTTGGGGAGTGTGGAGCCACCCTTTAATTGCCGTTGCTCCCAGGTCCACTCTGACCCGGACTGGTAGTACCTGTTAGCGTCCCAACTGTGGGTTAAATAGAAACCGACTCGAAAAAAAACAAATATTCTCTATTAAAAAATTGTTCTTCAAAATCACTGAATTCGGCATTAAATAACCTGAAAAGGGTTGATATGCCGTAAAACAAAAACAACCAACCAACCAACCAAATTTCCCTTTGTGGCAGAAGTTGGAAACTCTGATCTGATTATCACCTCTTTCCATGTCCATGATATCATAAAATATCTAGACATTTCCAAGGCATGTCAGCTTGATCTTAGCCATACTTGTAGGGGAAAAGAAGTTTAAGTGAAATTAAATCTCTTTGCCCCAAACAAAATAAAAAAAAAAAGGAATAAAACAAAATGACACCTCATTCTAGTTTAAAATGCACCGCATTTATTTTTTAACAAAAATAAGATGAATAAGCAAAGGTCCAATCGGTGAAAGTTCTTGCAAAGTCATTATAATTAGAATGTTAGATGAAAGTCCTTAGTGGAATTAATAAGATTAGAAGGTAAAAGTCTTGTGTGAAAATAATGTCCTTATTTTAAGGTTGGTGTTTTAACTGGCAAAGTTCGCCTGTTGGGCCTGTTTGTCCCATGAGATAAGTAATTTGTGAGGAAAGTAATTCGTTGTTATTAATTAGAAAATGTGGGGAATGAGTGCATGTGTGCATAAGTGTGATTTTTGAGTGCCCGTGTGGCGTGTGTAATTATGGTTTTGACGGCTTTGACAGTGACGTGTGATGTCGAAGTGAGGAGAAGGGAAAAAGAAGGGAAGAAAGAATGTTTGATGCGTTTTTATACATTTTGGACCGACTCCAAAACAAGATTGCTACTGCTGATATTTTGGTTTTTGGAAAAGCGTTAAAAAGAAAATCTTCTGAATATTCTCATTGGTCGCTTGTGTCACGTGATACTGTCGTCAACAACGTCCGCCAGAAATATGTTCATTTTACTTTGTTGTTGTGAGAAAAAGTGTGTGGGTGTATTTGAAATTATGCCGTTGCTAGAAGAACTTATTTTTGTAAAAAATGTGTGGGGAAATTGAAATGAATAAACGTTTCTTTATTTGCATGCGAGCGTGTGTGTGTGTGTGTGTGTGTGTGTAAGTGACTACACATACTATACTTATAAAAAATGTTCTGCTGAGCTAGCCTCTGGAAAATTGCCGTCTAGTCTCTTTGATACTAGTCTCCAAAAATTCAGGTGAAAGAACTGATCTGCTCAATTATCACTCCATCAGTCTCTTCCCTTTTTTCACTAAAATCTTTGAGTCATTAATCAATCAAGCACTCGTCCACCACCTGAACTTCTTTCTGACTGACAATATAGATTTGTTCTACTGCAAATATCCTAGTGATCATCTCTGAATGCATACACCATACACTGGCTAAGACAGGATAAACTAAGGTAGTAACACTTGATATATCCAAAGCATTTGACAAAATCTTGCATGAAGTTCTTATGAAAATTAATTTGTATGGTATTACTGGACGAATATTTAATACAATCTTTCTTAGACAAGAGAAAAATTTCAGAAAGCTTTTTACTCCACTAGTTTCTTCCATCAAACTGCTACATTTTGAAATTTCCTCTCTCTTTTCTGGTTCTCTGGCTGAACTAACATTCAGAAATTTAAATATAATGCTATAAGACATTAACTCTCTACTTAGTGTCCCTGTAGACATGAGCCCTAATTCACAATAGCTCATTACGTTTCAGTAACAATGTGTCTTGTTTGAAATGAATTAAAAAAAAAAGGCACACTTACATCTTATATGTTACTCATCCAAAAATCAGCTGTTAGTTTTTCAACTAAAAGAACATGCCAAATATTCCAACAAATTTAAATAAATGCAGAAGTTTTTTTCACTTAGCAAAACTCTATTGCCTTCAAAAGCACTTACTGTTTAAATCAATAATAAAAATAGTCTTTTGAAATCTCTTTTATAAAACTCACTATGTCTATCTAGCTGTCTGTCTGCCTTTTTTTCAAATTGTATCTCATCCGAGATAGAAGGTTGCAGAGCGCGATGTGAGGCAGATGAAATGATTGCCTTTTGTGTGGACCTTTTTTATGGGTCTTTAGCTGGTTAAAATTGTTGCTAAGGGGTCATAATTGAAAGAAATGAGAACTTGGCAAGCGTAAGTCGACTTAAACTACTCTTCTACATATGTGCAAATATATATTCATTTGTATGTTAATTTTAGTTTATTTTTAGCTATTTCTTATCCAACTGACAATGGCTGATTCAGTAATGTCTCAGACTGGAGCGCTATAAATTTTGGTTTCTGTTTCAATTTTAGCTGATGGCACCCAAGTCATGTTTTTTTTTTTTGCTTTTGAAATCATGAGTATATATTGGGTATAATATAATAATTAAGAGAGAATTGAGTCTATAATAATAAATACAAAATCTGCATAAATTAATATATCATATTTAAGTGTATTTTACAACTGGGCAACACTGGTTGTCCCCTGCCAATACTGAATATATATAATATAGAGCAAATACCAAACACACTTATTTGTATGCTTAATTTGTATAACTATTTTTTTTAAACATTTTATAATAAATTAATTATTCATTTGTCATTTAATCATCCTATTTTTCTCTCTATATACAATAGTTTCATTGATATTAACAATAATTAATTAAAGTAATTTAATATGATAAATTACCAAAATCTTTCTTAAAATAATTTGTTCATTAATTTTCAAAGGAGATGATTTAAAAAAAAATTATTAGTTTTTAAAATGCCAGTAGATTTCTAGACAAGATATGTAAGTCATACATTTAAAAAGAACTTAAAGCTCAGTTGATAGCCACCAGATGTTGGGTAGTTTTTTGTTTGTTATAAACTAAAGCTGAAAATATATTTAAAATGTTTGTGGTTGTTCAAAATAATCTGGTTCGGCAGCTTGCACAAAATTATTTCATTCTCAATTCATAGATACTTGCACATTATAACTGAGAAAAAAATTCATTGTATAAATTTGAATATTTCATAAGAATATGAGGTTAATGTAGTTTGTTTAAAGCATAATTTGTGTGTGTGTGTGTGTGTATATATAGGCAATTTATAGAACACAATACAATAGAAAGGTGTAACAGATACACAAACGAAAGCAAATTAAGACATATTACAGTAGAATGAAGTTATGTAGATTCCACCTTTTTTTAATACAATATATATGTATGTTTTTGTTTGTTTTTAATCATATTATTCTTACTTGTGTCAGTGTGGTTTGATGGAAGTTTCATATGATATTTCTGGAACGTTTCCCTTTGTCAGATGTGTGTTCAACTTTAATTCAGACGTGCATATGGAGGCCATTGTTAGAGAAAGAGAGAGAGAGCGATTCCATAAAAATATGATCGTAAGATAATTTCTGTTATTATATTACACTGGTTTACAGACAAATTGAAGTGCAAAACCCATATCTTTTATATGTGATGTTATTATTCTCTCCTTTTCCCAACCAATTTCTGGTTGCCCTTTCTTGTATGTATTAATGTTTGTATTCAAATTTTCATTCCAGATTGTTTATGCCAGTTAATGAACATGAGGAAGCTCTTCTATTGCTTTTAATAGCTGAAGCTATCGTAAGTAGGATTTGTTTACCTTTCAAATATTATGTATCACTTATGCATGCAGCGGCAGTACTGTTTTAACAGTGTCGGCAATCATGGCTCTCTAAATTGTAGCGCCATAGTAATCTCGGGAAAACAACTAAAGATGGTAGTTTCCCATTGCTTTCCATCTTGATTCGGGGGGTGGAGGAGGTATCTCCTGTGCTGCACATATCAATTTTATGCTATCCAGATATAATCTTCATTTGAAATCATCATGTCTGAGTCTGTATTTAAGACTTGTGTTACACATCCATTATATTATTTCTCTCCATGCAATGCCTGTCCCCAGCCCTCACTTATGAGGTTTCAATTCTATAGATTATCACACTGCGTACATATGTCTAATAGACTCTTACCTTAGTTAACAATGGTAACACTCTGCTGGTTTGTAATGATAGTAGCCCCCTGAACTTATTCTATCCACTTTTAACTCTTGCAATCATACCCAAATATATTTTTCTATATTAAATTAATTTTGTTTAATATTATCAGTAATAGAATGTCGGCAATTTGTGAATCTTAATTATTCCCTGTTTTATTTAATTTCCAGGCAACCAGTAATGTGATTCTAAATCGATCTGCTGAGCATTCTGAAATTCGTCAGTTAACATTTAAAAATGTGAGTGCAGTTTATGATTTGTTGGCAATTGCTTTGGTGAAAAGAGCGCACTTTCCACTCTTAGCTGAGGTGAGTTATCATCTAAGGCTTTTTTTTTTAATTTTTTTTTTTTTAATTTTTTTTTTTTTTTAATTAATTTGATGCTGGAAATGATCCAGAAAACTTTTTCACATTAAAAACTAACAATGTGTCTTTTTTTCTTTTTCTTTTTTTTCTTTTTTATTTATTTTGTTCTAGCTAGGTATGGGGCATCCTACTGGATGGCAGACATTCATCTGTTATCTCATACATTCCTACTGAGAAATCTTTTTTAAAATTCTAACCAACCTTTTCAGTACAATTATTTGTATCTCTCTTGCACTTGGTTCAGTGGGTATATTTGCCAAATAGTTTTTTAAATTCTTTTTCACAAGTCCGGTTGCTCCTCTAATTACAGGAATGATGGAGATCCAAGATTCCAGTTTCTTTTCATGTTGTACATAAGACCTTGGTGTTTCATTATCTTTCCTCTCTCGTTTCTGTTCAACCCAGCATTGGGGAGCCAAATAAATAGGGAAACATCTTGAGAAATGTAGAAGAAAAGAATGAATAAGATAATATTTATCTTCTTTTTTTGTTTTGTTTTGTTTTTAACTGTCTGTGACTTTTTCTCCATTGATTTTTTTTTTTCAATTTTGTATGAGACAGAAATACACACTAGAATATGTCATCTAGTTAATATCTGGTACTACCAGATCAGAATGTTTGATGATGCCGGCTTCCTGGCCTAAAATGTACCAGAAATTGATGTTATTGTTTTTTTTTCCCTTTTTCCTATGCAAAACTCGATTATTTTTTGTGAAAACAAAAACAAAAAAACAACCAAACCAAACCAAACACAATCAATAAATATTTGCAGATATAGAGAACTTCAAGCATAAAACTTACCAAAGTGACTGGATTTGGTATTAAATAACCCAAAAGGGTTGATATGCCGTAAAACTAAACAATCAAATAATCAAGTTAATGCTCATATCTCTCTTATTTTTATTTCTCATTTTTTTAAATCTCTAAGCCTTGTTTTTTTGGTTTTTTATGTTTTTTTCAGATTTGTATTATTTGGATTAGCCAATTCAATTATTGTTCTCATCTTCTTGGTTGTTACATTCATGACATTTCAGTTTTCAGCTGTATCTTTTCGAACTTGAAAGCTTTCTAGTTGAACTCTGCAGCATGTATGGAATTTTGAATTGAACCTTTTATTTAATCTGAAATCCTGTATCGGTTTTCTACTCAAGCATAAACATTCTCAAGTTTGAAAAAAATACACTTGATAAATGTTACATCAACTGAAACACTGTGAATATATCAATGAAGATGAGAATAGTAGTCAGAGTAATCCAGATTACATGTCAATCTGCATCTAAAAAATTGCAAAACTTAATTTTTCAGAGTTATGAAAGAGCAATGCGGTTTTCTTTTGATGAATTCCATATATGGTACCAGTTTGCAAATTCCCTCATTTGTACCGGAAAAGTAAGTTGTTTTTTTTTGTTTTTTTTTTCATTCATTCTTTATTTCGGCTTGATGGGTATTTTTAATACATCAGCTTAGAAATAAAGTGATCATGTATTTGTTATACACAAACGAAAAAATTCATAATTTGTGCAAATGTATAATAGAAGATCTATAAGAAGATGTTTGACTTTTATGTAAACTCGAGCATATTATTATATGTGAAAAATTAAATAAAATAAACGTAATAGATTAAGTAAAGGAATGTAATATAGCGGGATCTTCAGATTAAGTATTTACTTCTGATGAGATTCAAAACTGGAAGTTGCTTGGATTGCCCCAAATTCTCATACGTTTGTCTACACAGTTTGTAAGTAACAGCTCAGTTTACAATTAATTGATATCAGAAATGAAAGTTAGTAAACGGTTTTATTTTTTAGTGCGTAGACAATAGTAAACGAAGGAAATATTTTGAAAAAAAATTTAACATAAATTAAGAATCTTAATGAGTTGTTTATTGGTTAAACATTTATCTTATTATTACCATTGTTATTTATCTTTTTTCTTTTCCAGTATAGTCGAGCAGTTTTGGTACTTAATGAATGTGCAAGGCAGCAACCAAAAAACCCAACATTATTATTACAAGCTGCTCGTATTTGTATCGAATATTTATATCAGGTGAGTTTCTATGTGTCTATGTATTTCCAGCTATTGTAAAATAGTAGGGTAGTCTAGACTGAAGACTTGGCAGGGCAATTAGTCCAGGAGTAGAAAAACTTCGATATAACACTAGCAACTAGATAAGTCGCGGTCACATAGCACCCATTGTAACTGAATAGCCATCATTTACTTTGTGGAGAGAGTGGGTCTTTAATGGGCAGAGCTGTAGAATAAGAATTATTGTATTGCTTAATAATTACTTTATTGATTTTCTTTGTTAGTATGACTTGTATAAAAAGAGTTAGCATTGGGAAGAGTTCCTGTGTAGAGATGTTGATGAAAGATTAGACAAACCTGTTGAAAAATGCATGTTGAAGTTAGTAGTAGAAGCCGGCATTCATGTATGGATAGGGACAAAAGATTAGAGAGTCCTGTCGTAGAAGGAGAATTCATGTGTGTACTGCACTGAAATCTGTGTGTGGAGGTAGCCATGTTGGTTTGTTTGTCTTCTCATCAACTCAGGGCCAAAAGCCCGGGCGAAGTTGCGTTCCAACAGAGGAGTGTGTTGTCAGTGAAAGTCGGTAAGAAAGAGAGAGAATTGCTGTGTTTACACTTTTATAAACTCAGTCATGTGGTCAACTTGCTTTGACTGGACAAGAGAGAAAGGAAGTTGACTGCTACAACCAATCAGCAATGATGTTATAAACCAAACACATTCAAAGTCTTAAGCCACGAGTATATGCTACTCCGTCTACAGGGCTTATCATTTCATCATAACTGGCATAACATCACTTGTGCTATGCAAGGAAACTTCAAACGATATGAGACGTATGGAAGGGGTAATTTGCATAACGACTATGTTAACTGCTATAAAAACAATGAGTTGTTTGCTCCGGGGCAGAAAGAATTTGACTGAAAAGAACTTTCATTTATGTTTTCTGCAAAGTTTAAACTTGTACTTACTACACAATTGTATTTCTAGACAATATACTTGGAAAAAATTCATGTGTGAAAGACCAGGATACTAGTTTGGGACTTCTGAGAAGTAAGAGCAGACTTTATTTTTAATTGATATTCACCCTAAACAACTTGGCACATAAGGGGATACTATTTGGGATCATGTCTAATAGGGAACTGTAGGGAGTTCAGCAATGAGATGTCTGTTCCCATTACATTTAAACTTCTGCAGGTTAAATAAAGGAACATAATGCAGCATAGTCTTCAGTCAAGGAAGCAAGAAGCAAATTTCAAAGTCTAGCAGTCTGAGGGGAAGAAACTATTACAGAGAGGCACGATAAAAATGTCGCCCTAGAAAAGACAACATGATTCCATTTCCATTTGATGAAAAACAGTTTTCTTTTTTTGTTGCAGACTACTAGTTGGCCAGTTGTGTACAAATCTCAAGAGCAATAGGAGCCTTCTATCATGTCTGAAAGTGACACAATGTTCAACAAGCGAGATCGGAGATGCGCTGCTGTACAACTCATGGTCTCTACTGATCCAAGTTATGACAACAGGACCATTGCCAGCACCCTCAAAATGCATTGCTGGATTGCCACGTATAACAGGGACGTGCCCAGGGTGATGAAAACATTGTTTCTGGTCACAGTTATTGTCTATGGTATGGTTTCAAGTAAGGGCCACATCATGCCACCTCACATCTTTGAAGTCAGCTTGAAAGTCAACACCAAAGAGTACCTGGATGTGTGAAAGAGTGTGGTGATCCCCTGGTGCAATCAGGTGGCCACTGGCAGACCCTGGGTGTGGTAGCAGGACTTGGCACCGGCCCATAAGTATAAAAAAGAGCAAGGCTTAGCTTCAGAATGAGTGCTACGACTTTGTACCCTTCTTTCACTGATTTCTTCCCTCCTCCCTCGACCTGAACCCACTAGATTACTTTGTTTGGTCATACGTTGAGAACATCACTAACATGACCGCCCTCAATATCAAAGCCAAGCTGATTGTCACCATCCGATGAACTTCTGCTGGCGCTTGTAGAAAAGGCATGCTCCCAGTTCCGGACCTGTATCGAGGCGGTGATTGAGGCTGAAGATGGCTACATCGAATAGGTGTCAGCTCTACTATGCAATCAAATTACCTGAATTGATTTTTTCAATAAAATTTAAAAAATAAAACTGTAGTGTTTTCTTTCGGGCAATAATTTTAGAGTAGAAGGCTTTCTGGTATCTAGGAACTTCAACAGTGAAGAGGCGGGATTTTGCTACTTGTCGGGTTAGTCAAGAGTATGTACATTGAGGGGGTAGAAGTGCTTTGAGTTCATAAGAACACATTTCATTAAAGTATTGTAAAACAAACACAAGTATGTAACATTGCAGAAATGGGACAGACAAAGCTTGACAGATAGTGCGGGACCTATTAGGTTTGAGAGATTTTTTAACCCTGTCTAAGAGTTAGAAACTAGTTGTAGATGCACCAGCCAGATGTGCCAACAATACTCCATGCATGGGCAAATTGTGGCTTTGTAAAGATATAGGATGATCTCTGGTGTGAATAATTTTCTAGTACAGAAGAAGAAGCCTGTCTTTGCAGTAACTTTGGCAAAGTTTTCAATATATTTGTTCCAATTCATGTTGCCTGTAAATGTTAAGCTAAGGAGTTTGACTATAACTTTAGGTATTTCCAAAATGTTTTCTTTTTCTTGATTGATTTTTAAGATCTGGTGATGTGTCCCATTTAGATTTTGTAAGTCTGTGAGAAAAAAAATATTTTAAACAAAAAATGTGTTCTATTTGCTGTCTACATAGTAAAATAATTAGATTGTGAATTTTGCAGTGTTTTAAATGTTGAATCTGCTAATTCTCATCTGTCCTTGTCAATCACAAGAAACCAATCATAAACTGTCTTCCTTTGATGAAATTATACAGTTGTAACTAGATTCAAAGAAAAATGAATTATTATTGTATATTGTGTTTACATATTTCATTGTGATGTGTAACTTTTTCTTTCTTATCGACTATTAGCACTTATGTTGACTTTAGTTCTTTTGTTTGCTTTTGACTTAAGGATATCATTATTTAGTAAGATTTTTATGTGGCATCATCATGTTGACTCACCAGTTCCCGTTAGATCACCAAAATTAAGCGATGTTGAGTGTGACCAGTATTAAAATGGGTGACAATTTGGGAATACCAGATACTGTATGTGCTCTCTGCTTATCTCGGCTTTGTTTTCAGTTGTCCTGGACTTCTCCTTGCCACTAGAATCAAAAAGTGTTGACTCACGGATTGCACAACTACCCTTATTGGAGGTATCCATTATCTCTTGAGACTTAATTGAGGCCGATTCATTCAAGATTTTCAAAAAAGACTCTTTCTTTTTCCATTTGCTAAAAATAATGTGCGCAATCATCAGTCAGTGTCCTAATTAAATTTTTTTTTTTTTTACTCTTTTTTTCACCCGCAAAATAGGCAGGTTTGTACAGTCAATGAAGCAGGAAACCAATGGAATTTCAAAGTCTAGCAGTCCAAGGGAAGAAACTATTAGAATAGAAGGCTTTCCGACATCTAGTGATTATAACAGTGAAAAGGTGGGATTTTCTGCTTGTTGGGTTAGTCAGGAGTATATGCATTGAGACACAAGTGCTGTAAGTTCATCAGAGCACATTTTATTAAAGTACTTATAAAACAAGCAACATTGCAGCAAAGAGACAGAGGTTGGAGCTTGGCCAATAGTGTTAGATTTGGGATGCTTCAAAGTGGAAGACTATTGGTAGATGCACCAGCCCAGATGTAAGAACAATACTCCATGCATATGTGAATTATGGTTTTGTAACAATACAGTATATTCTCTGGTGGGAGTAATTTTCTTGCATGGTAGAAAAAAACCTATCTTCTTTGCAGCAGTCTTGGCAATATCGTCAACATATTTGTTCTAATTCATATTTCCTGTGAATATTAAACTGAGGAGTTTAAGGGATTATACACTTGAAGAAGACTTTAGAATGATTCTATGGTAACATTTTGATAACAAGATTAAGAACGTAATCAACTTATAATACTATTGCTAATTATAATAAAAATTTTAGTACCTCTAAAAGTATTGGTCAGTCCCTGGGATTCATTTAGAATGTAAATTAAAATAAAATAGCTACTAATAATAATTATAAACACTTATATGCATTACAGAGCATTTTTGACTGTAGGGGTTGTATAGGCTTTAAAGTTATTTAACTGAATTGCACTAAGTGTGGCATGAGGAGCCCTTGGAAAGTCTGATTAAATAACATGAAGAAAACTAATTATGATGCTTAAAGTTTTCTTTTTTCTTTTACTGCATGCAGTATACATACAACAATAACAATCCTCCATAGAGAAGGGAGTAATTGTCTCAAACATGACCACTCTCCTTCACAGTTTAGAAACAAAAGAAAGAGTTTATCAGCTTATCCACTCTGTGTCATTGGAGACTTCCTATCTGTGACACAACATCCTGAAAGAGCACCAATAATTGTGTCATTTTGTTTTTCGTTGTCTTTTTCAAAAACTTTTTTTAAGAATCTGATTTCTTTTTCCAAAATCTTTTTAAAAAATCTGATTTCTTTTTCAGTACAATGAAGGTATACAATTTGTGCAGAAGGCAATTAACATTGGTGGTGATCATCCCTTAAAGTCTCGTCTGTACGTTGTGCTGGGGGTCGGGTACAGCATGAAAGCGAATGACATAAAGATGCAAGAGGAAAGGCAGAAACAAAACCGAAATGCACTGAATGCCTTTTATAAGTAAGTCTTCTTTCTCGCTTGATTTGACTTGGCATACGTGGCTTTATCGATTACCAACAGAGCCATCTGTTCTGCACACATCTCCTTATACTGTCTAAATTTTAGGATTCAAAGTACACCTTCATATCATTCTCATATTTTTCTTCTTGCCACACATATCCTCAACTCTCACTGACCAGATTTTACCTCCATACATCATCACACTGCATACACATGCTTAATAGACTCTTTTCTTGGTTATTATTAGTAATGCTCTATTAGTTAGTGATGGCAGAAATTACCTGAACTTACTCCATTCATTCCTAACTCTTTCAATCATACCAGCAACAGCAGCTCCTTCTTGTGCTCCAATGATATTATGAAGCTAACAAAACATCTGTACAACCTTGTATCATTCTCATATTTCTTTTCATGCAATAATTAATTATGCATAATCATAAGAGCAAGATTAAGTTAGACTGGATTAGATCTGATGACCTCAAAGGAAGATTAAATTTATACGGTATAGGGAAATGTGTGCAGAAGAGTAGACTTTGATGATATGTGTAACCGCTCACCCGAAAAGGTAGTTAGGACTCTTATTTCTCTAGAAATCTCGGCTCATGTTGTCTAGTCTTCTTTGAGGTTGTTACATGAAATCTGGTATGCTGAAAGCGAATATCGAAGCAGCAGGCAGGAAGAAAGACAAACTCATGTAATCTATCTATAGAAGCTTAATTTTCACAAAATTATGTACAAAATTGTTTTTACAATTTTCATTCAATTCGTAATAAGTTTTTCCAAAGTCTCAAATCTCTTCACAGACAGCGACAGACGGTTGGATGAGGAAGGTGGAGGGGTCACGTCTCTTCTCGGATTCAACAAGCAATCTGCTTCAACTCCCAACTCTACTCTCGCTAATTTTCGCATGACAGTCGTATATATAGTAAGGTATGTGGATGGGGTGGAAATTCTCCCCAGCCAATAAGATTTCGCCACGAAATCCTAAGCCCCAGGTCCTTGAGTGGGCACCATTCCCATACCTGAAATCTAAATTACTCATTCTCATGATTTTCAAGGTCAGATGTCAATTCTGACATCGACTGTGAGTTCATTCAAGGCCAGACAATGTTATAAGTAAAATTTTCTGTCATCAACTTTTAGCTGTAAAAATATATTTCTCTGGTTTCAAACAATATCTATTTTGACATGAAATAAAATATATATATTTATCTTCTCTATCTTAAATCCTTGGGTTATCTGGTGTTACCCGGGGATACAAAGCTACCTCAGTGTAGTTCTAACGCTCCTCAATGAGGGATTACGTTACATATGACTATATTGAAAGAATGGATGAGAGGTCTTGGGACAATAAATGCAGAACAGTTGAAGTAGCAGGTTCAGTTGACAAGAGAAGACCAAGGAAAACATAGGAGGAAGTTGTAAAAATGGACCCGAGGCAAAGAAGGATAAATAAAGACCTAACCAGAGATAAGTTGTAGGAAGTCAGTTTCTTAAAGCTGTCCAACATATGCCAGCATGTAAAACTGACATTAACCTGAATATGATGATGATATGATGAGGTTTATTTGCTCTCGTGGTGAGAAGATGCTGGTGGGATTTTCAGACTATTTTTGAAACTTCCTTTACCTACACATAGTAAAAACGACCTTGTGTCACATCTTCGCCTTGAGGAGACGCAGGTAAATATTACCAGATTGAATTTGCTGGATCTTGAATATTGAGATCTTCTCTCTTCACAAATTCTAAGATACCCAATCTACCCTACTTTTGATGGATATGACCTTCCTTAAAAGACATCCAGTGGTAAGGCCCAATTTTAGAGTTGTAGAGTTACCTCTTATTTACTATTACTGTCAGGTCCACTTTGGTCAAGAGTGGTAATCCCTGCTAGGGCATCTGGTGCTACCAGATCAGGCTGTCTGAAGATACTGGCTCTCTGACCAAAAACGCATCAAATGTTAATGTCATTGTTTTTTGTTTTCCTTTGCAAAATTAAATCATGTTCTGCAAAGTCAGAAACAAAAAATCAAACCAAACACCATGAATAAATATTTAGAAGATATAAACAACTTGAAGCATAAAAATTTTTGCCAAAATTACTGCATTCGACATTAAATAACCGGAAATGGATCATATACTGTTAAACAAAAACAACCAACCAACCTATTTTTTATGCAAGGCTTAGAGGAAACAATGGTCGAGTATGTTGTATATTATTTGGATATATATCCATCTTAGTTGTTATTTTCCAGCTGATATCCCTTCAATTTTCTTCAGGTGCATCTTTTTAAACTTAAGAATTTATATGGAATGATGAACTTTATTTAATTCATGAAGGTAGATTGTTTTCTTTTTGCTAGCCATGATCTGGTAGAAATTTTCATTTTTATATCATTCATAGTTATTAGCCTATCATAAGAATTTAACCTTTAATCTGTAGTTAGAATTGATTGCTAACCAATGCTGTTTAATTATCATATTGTATGAATCTGGAGATTTTATTGTTGGCATTGGTTTCCCTGATATTTTTCTAGTCAGAATTAATTCTAGAAAAATATTGGGTACTTCTGGGAGGGACCACATGAAGGTTGCTAACATTTTAAGTGAAAGTAGTTTTTTGTGGAACAAACTGGATTTGAACTTGGCACATCCAGGTTGTTAGTCTGTGTTGTTAACCACTCAACTACCATCACCTCCTTGCTGTTTACTGTTATGCCATAACTCCAATCGGTTTTAAGTGACAGTTGTTTGAAGGTTGGAGCTTCAAAAAATGATATTAAAATTAAGATTTTTACCCGATTATGTCTGACAAAACGAGAACAATCCACTCTTGTCGATTATGTTCAAAATTCCATATAGATTCCTAAGTTCAAAAAGATGCACCTAAAGAAGATTAGAGGTTACATTAACCAAAACGTTGTGCAATTATTATTACAATTATCAGTCCTCATCTCACAAATTCTGAAATGTTATTTTATGGCTAGTGACAAATTGCATTTTTATTTTTCTATTTAAACAATGAAAAGAAAAAAAAAATTGAATCAGTTATTAGTATGTAAATTCTTTTTTGTTGCAGAGCGTATCAATTAGATTCCAATGATTACCTAGCCAACTTTCATCTCTCCCTGCAGTTGGCTATTCAGAGACAGGTAAGTTCAGTAAAACTATCTTATTTTTAATAACGAGATGTATTTCGCTTGAAGCATTGTGTGTGATATGTATTTAGGGAAGTATTAGAAGGCTAACATTATGCAATAAATGGAAATTTGTCAATGTTGAGAAAGAAAGACAAAAACAAATGATTTTTTGATAAATATATCTATATATACACACACACACACTAACATATATATGAGAGAACTTGAATACCTACGAGATGCTATCCTCAATTGTCTAAGGTCTTGCTGTAAGTAACACCCTTTTTGTCGGGGCGACCTGGCAATAGGGATACTTTTCCCTACAATTAAACTCAGACTAAATATTCAAAATAACACAGTATTCACAGTCCAAATAAGGTCTCCTTGCTATGGCTAACCTATAATAGCTTTTATGAGGAATGGTACAGCTTCAAATGATGTTGCGTCAAGTAACAGCACTAAGTTGGATACTTCATCAGACTAGATGCATTCTTGTTCTGGAATCCAGTAAGACCAAGAGACCACAAGAAAGACATACTATAACATACTTACATGATCAGTTGGGGAGAGGAAAATTATGTTCTCAACTTCTTTACTAACTCAGTGTTTGAGATGTAAAGGACTTTAGTGGAATATTTTAATAACTATGTATCTCATATAGACATCAAGTGTTAGCCCCTAAGTAAAATGAAACATATATATATATATATATATATATATATATATATATATGCTGCTAGGAACTGACGAATTGAATTAATTCACGTCCTGCTACCAACCAATATACTAGCATTTCAGACCATTGTTGCCCAGGTGTTTAGAGGTGTATGTTGAGCAAAAAAATACAAAAAAAAAAAAAAAGGTCAATTTTTTTAACTTTGACCCCTATTATGACGCCTTAACATTTATTATTTGTGTCTCAAATCAAGTTATTAAGTTAGATCCATGTCCAAGGAACCTATATCTAAAATTTCAAGTGTTTAGACTCAAAATTGGTGGAGGAGTTTGCTAGAGTTCTCAAAGGTCAAAACGTTGACCCCTTAACAGCCAAATTTCTGTCCGAAAACGGATTACAAAGATTTTCCCAAATCTCAGTACACTGTATATCAAATTTCGAATCTGTAGACTTAAAATTGAGAGTTATTGCGTATGGAAGTGTACACACACACACACACACAGACATGTTCACTTTTATATATATATATATATATATATATATTTCTGTGGAAATCTACTTTATTTCCTTATAATATATACCAATCCTTATTTAAGAAGCTCAATTTAATTACAGAGCAATATAGTGAATGAATGACAAAAGTCTATATTCCAAAGTTCATGATGTTGACCATCCTACAATTTATTCCTTTTATTCGGTTAACATTTACAATTCTTGACAGTATCTATTTAATAGCACAAAATCAATCACTTAATTATTATATCAATTAGTGAATCTATTTTGCCCTTAACTCATCAGAAGAAATTGCAACAATCAATCCATCAAAAGAAAATAAAGTGCGTTTTGACATGATTAAATAAAACATTAATTAAAAATGGCGTAATTGAAACATATTACAAGGTATTTACAGCTTCTCTTCCAATTTTCGGATTTTAATCATGTCAAAACGCACTTAATTTCCTTTTGATGGATTGATTGTTGCTATTTCTTCTGATGAGTTAAGGGCAAAATAGATTCACTAATTGATATAATAATTAAGTGATTGATTTTGTGCTATTAAACAGATACTGTCAAGAATTGTAAATGTTAACCGAATAAAAGGAATAAATTGTAGGATGGTCAACATCATGAACTTTGGAATATAGACTTTTGTCATTCATTCACTATATATTTTATTATCAATAATAGATCTTAGTGGAAAAGTCCAACTTCTACAGAGTGATCTAATGTGTGTTTCATAATATATTTTGAGTAACATCCTTTTTGTCAAATGGTGGGTATTTTATTTTAAATGCAGATAATTTAAAAATACAAGGGAGGTAACTCATAACTTGTACAAAATCAATCTGCAAGCTTTATTTTTTTATTTTGCTGTTCACATATTTTTCCAATTTTAATCATTTTTTTGTGAACAAAAAACAAAAAAAACAAAATGAAGTAGAACTAGTCTATATCCTCTCGCTCCACCTCAATGAAAAAAAAAACTAAAGAAAAACTTTTTATGATGTATATGCCTGTGATGTAAGAAAATATTGTATACCAAAAATTACGTAAATTGATTAGTTTTATTTTTACAAAGAAAATCATTTTGAAGCAAGAGATAGGAATTCATAGCTCACCTTCCCATGTTAAGATTGGCTTTTTAAAATTTTGCAAAAGTTAGAATTATTTGGAATTATCTCCTTTGTCCTGCAAAGTTGCAAAATCATATTGAGAGATCGTCGCTTGTCATTTGATCGTTAAATTTAATCTTTTTTAAAATAAAACTAATTGATCAATTTATGTGATTTTTGGTGTATGATATTTTTTCCTGTTGGGAGTATGTACATTGTACAGATTTTTTATTTTTGGTATGTTTGTTTTTTTTTTCTTGGGAGAGGGAGGAGTTATTGACTTGATCTGATGGAGGATATATGGCTTAATACGTTTCCGAAAAGTATAAGTGAAAGTGATGTATTAATCTTGACACAACTCAAACCCAGCACCCCCCAAGCCTATTGTCTGTGTCTCTAACCACTACACCATAAAAATATAAACAATTAAAAATAGATAAAGGAATTATGATGATACATTGGTTCTCATATCACTCAAGTTAAGTAACATTGTCTGGTAAGTATTTGGATGGATGACCCTTTGAAAACGTCAGGTTTATAAGTTCAAAAAGGTATATAAAGTCACTGCTCTAATAACCTTTGATTTGAATCCATTTCTCTCTCTCCTAACCTAACTATTGATGAAAGTATGGACTGGACTCTTCATCCTTTGCAGATTTCAGCATTGTTTCTGACTATCTTGGAATTTTCGTTGCACTGAACTTGAACAATGCTGAATGAAGAGAAGTGTAGTTGAGGATAGCAAAACTGTAGGGTGATCCCGAAATATAATTTAGATCATTGCTCCTTATTTAGATTTCAATTTAATTGAAAACCAAAAATACAGAAAATGAAGACATATTTTTATGATGTACTTACTCATCACAGAACAAAGATGTTGTTACAATATTTTTTTACTATAATGGGGTATGATCTCACACAGTCAGGAGATTCTATTTATAAACGATGCTGCTAGGAACTGACGAATCGAATTAATTCATGTCCTGCTACCAACCAATCAGAAACCAGAATTGATCCATAAATATTAAACCTTTCTGTAGCGATTTTGCATATGTTTTCTTCTTCGTGTCAACATGGGAAGAATCTTTTGCTCTGTGGATTCCAACTCGAGAACTGTCTACTGCAAACCAGTCACCTCCCAGGACTTGTATAAAACAACAAACCATCGGAAACTGTTCTGAAACTAAACATGGCTTACACTTCTAGAGATATCATATTTCAAAAATCACGGAAATTGATAAAGTAGGGTATTTTTTTTATTAGAAAAAACACATTTTATGAGGAAGTGAGCCTGGAGCTGGGAGCCACCATGTTGTTTTAAAATTTCAAGGGTTACAACTCCATTCGACTACCGAAATTTTGTTTGTATTCCAAATATTAATAAAATTATTAATGGCTAAAAATCGTAAATTTTGATTTTCGTAGTTAAAAAGAAAAACACTTGATCAATTTATATGATTTTTGGAATATGACATCTGCATTCCATGATGGGTACATACATCATAAAGATTTTTCTGCATTTTTTTTTTTTTTATTAAAGTGAATTCTAAGAATTAGATCATCCTATATAAACTTAAAGCCACCATTTCAGAGGGTGTCCATTGTGTCAGAAGGTCAGTCAGTCAATGAAAATATATAAAATAAACAAAATTGTGTAGAGAAATTTGTTATTAATATTTAAAAAAAAAATGCTTAAACTATCTTGCAGTCTGTATTGTCTTAATATTTATCCTTTTTGTTTATTTAGATTCCAGAAGCCGTTCAATTTGTACGCAATGCTTTAAAACAATGCAGTGATCATATTCATTCATTACATCTCCTTGTATTGTTATTATCTGCACAAAAACATTACGAAGAAGCAGTGGCATTTTTGGAAACGGCCCTAGAAGAATATCCTGAAAATATAAGGTAATTCAATACACAATTTAATATCTTTTGGTCTTTTTTTGATCTTGTAATGCTAAATATTATTGAGTTAATATTCTTTTAGAATAAAGTGTGGATTCAGTTATAAGGCATGATTGACAAAGTTTGACCCCCCCCCCCACACACCTCGCAAGGTCACCAATAGGTTAATAAGTGGGTAGGTTTCTAATTCATGTGATGTGGGCATATTTTGGAACTTATTGAATTATCTGGATTATTTGAACTACTGTTTTCATCTTAGATGTTATTCTCACATTTCAACCGACATAACCCCTGACCTTTTAGTGGGGCAGGTTATTTCAATATTCCATAAGAATCTTTCACTTAGTGATACAAGCACCAAAATTGGCACAAATGACGTTCAGAACATACATTTTAAGAAAAGGACGTTAGCCATCAGAAAATTCAAGATGGCTGCCAGTTTTCAAGATGGCTGCAGAAGCAAACCTGACAAATTTCAATTGTGGTGCTTGTATCACCAAGTGAAAGATTGTTTCAGCAATCTGACCCACTATTTTTCAGGCATTTTTTGTCCTTATTTACTTGCTTTCCCATGATGACAAACTTAAATATAAGATCAATTTTAAATATTGGGGAGAAAAAATCCTACTCCTCAGAAAAGGACAGTCTGGATTGAGACGAAAATAAAAATTGTCTCATTCCAGAAGGATTTATCCTTCACTGATCCTGCCTTTGGACTAACAACATTTTGTCTTATGTTTTCACACGTGTATTAATTTAAAGAGAATGATAGTTTGAGTAATGCAATTACGGACGGACACTTTATTGGGATTAATCAATAGGATTGATTATGATTGGATAATGCTGTGTCAGATTGTGTATGTTGATAATCATTTGCATATGTGTAGACTTCACAATTGTAGTAAATCCGATGTGCCAAGTCAGAAAAAGATGATTTTTTTATGACACTTTAAAAAGAATTAAATCAAAGTCTTATACTTTTATAATGAATTCATTACAGATATTTCCTTTTCTTTTTTCTTTTGTTTTACACAATCACACCCTTTGCCTCTTGAATTGCAAGATTTTTCTTTTAGCTACGATCTATGAATATACAGATCAAAATCTGTATTTTTAAGTATTTCAGCAGACAGACTCTAAAATTTTCATTCTTTTACAATTATTTCTGAATTCATGCAGTTCACATATAAAATATTCTACACTAGTCATATTAAAAAAACTTGATTAGGTTATTTGTTCCAAAAATATACTACTCCATAAGAAAAATGTGTAATTGTGTAGTATATTTAGTTCTTGGAATTTTTTTTTCCAATAATTTTCTAATAAGAAAGTGGAAAACTTTATTCTATAGTTAAAAATTATTTTGAAAGTCTTCATTAAATTCATATTCTTTTTTTGTAAAGTTGTGAAATCTAAAGATTTGAACCTATATTTATAATTAAGATCTTTGTCTTCCCTTTTATTAACTCTGTCACTTATTTGTGTGCCTTATAATTTGAATATTATACCCTAATTTCCATATGTAACCAGCGGTACACAGAATAGAGTAGAATATTCAATATGTCTTATTAGTTTTAAATATTCTAACATTAACATTTGCTTTCCTTAAAATAAATTCTATAACCGTCCAATCAATCATTTTATTTGTTTTTCATAAAATTGGCACAAAAGAATATTAGATTAAAAAATTTTATTAAAATTTACGGTGCTGCTCCAGATTAATCCCTATATAAAAAAAAAGGAAGAAAATTGCATAATGCCTTCATGTACTTACCTATTAGGTTAAAAAAAAGTGTACAACAAAATTATGTAAATACATTCAGAATTTTTGTTTAAAGAAATAAAATCCAACCCATGAAAATTTAAAAAGCCATTCTCAACATGGGGAGGAGAAGGGTTATTTTAACTTTTCCCTTGCTTGAATTAGTTTGAGTTATGTCCCTTGTCCATTGACCTTAATAAGGCAAAAAATGTCTGCTGACAGTTTCCACCAATAAAATTTTTATGTTTTAAAAGTAAAAATACTGAATGAATTTATAAAATTTGTATAATTTTTAGTGTACTGTCTTTTTTAAAAATCTCATACATAAGTACATAATAAAGTTTTTATGCTATTTTCTTTTTCTTTTTTTTTTTTTTTTTTTACAAGCAGGATTACATGTAAAGCTGATTAATCATCAAATTTACTCCCCAAATCAGTTTTTTCATTTCTTGGTTATAAAATTTAAGAAAAGTTGAGACACCTAACAAAGATGGATATTTTCACTAGAGATACAAAGGCAGAAAAAAAAAAATGATGATAATAACATTGTATTTCCCTTTCTTACATATCAATAAATTGAACAGCAGTGAAATCATCCTCCAGATTTCCCTCCTCCTTCCCCACTTCTTTTATATCCTTAACCACCTCTTCATAATTCATAGAATTTTCATTGTTTTGTTAATAAATTCCCCTTCCCTGCTACTTTTTCCTTTCCTTTCAGATTAAGCTGCAAGTAAGTAAATATTGTTTTCATCCGTTTTTTTTTTCTTTTTTTTGCATTCAAGTGTGTCACTTTATTACGGATATTCATGACATTCCAGCTTCTAACCCATAAATGATCTTTCTGAAATGTATCTTTTCTTTCATTTTCTTTCTTTTAGTTTATTGCTCACAAAAGCCAGATTAGAAGAAGTTTGTTTGGGTCCTGAAGAGGCATTGATCACATGCAAACACATGTTGAAACTTTGGAAGGATTTACATGAAATTCATCAAGACGAGTGAGTATAACTTTTTTTTTGGTGGGGAGATGATATTATTATGTTTAGTATGTTTATTTGGAGGTCTCGCACAAATTGTTAACTGTGATTTCCTTAACTATTTCTAACTGGTGACTTTCCCTGGAATCTGAGTGACAGCAAGACTCGGATTTCCAGCACTCTCTATACCATTATCATTGTAACTCATTTAATGTTTTAATTTTTTTCTTGCTGATAACATCTGGTGCTTTTCACTTCTGATTTGCAATGGCTTCAGCATAATGACCTATGCTGTAATCAGATATGTGACTACAAACTAAAGAGAAGGATCCCTTCAACTGTTTATCAGAAACTTGGTATCGGTTGCATTATAGATGCCTTATGTGCTCAGTGTTTCAGATGGTTTAGCTATGTACAGTATGCCACATCTTGCAGTAACTCCATAATTCGTCTGAACTAGGGAGTGTGGTAGACCAAGAAAGAGCTGACTTTAGTGCGTTAGAAGTGATTTGGCTGTATACAACCTGACTGATATCCACCCTTTGAATCGGAGTATGTGAAGAACAGGCATTAGACATTGCCTGGTATTGCTCATTTCAGGATCTGAGATACTCACAGCACCTTAAATACAAAAACCAAATGATGATGAGTATATATATATGTGTAAAAATATTTTGAAAGTTGAATTTAGACTATAGTTAAAAAGGAAGAGCATCCAAAGAATAACAAAGATAACACATAAAAATAGGTTTGCTGTACCAGATTTTCTTCAAAAGAAGGATCATATTTTATTTTATATTCTCAACTCTTTTATTTGCTAGTTATTTTGGGAAGAGGATTTTAGTATACTATGTTATGTGGTGCAATATTGTTTGTCACATTTTGCATAAAGATAAATTTGAAGGACAACATTTTGGTGGTAAGATTTTAGAATCTGAAAAATACAGAATTGTGTGAGCTGTTTATTTAGCAATATCTAAAAGTTATTGAGAACATAACACCGCTGCCCACCATGGACAAGCTCGACTTACCACCTACCATCGATGAACTGATGGGGGCCATTAACTTGCTCACCTGTGGAAAGGCTTGAGGCAGTGATGGAATTTTGAAAGCAGGAAGGGAGAACTCATTCTTGGATCACCTCTACAAGCTCCTGCTACATTGTTGGGAAGAGAGCATGATATCTCAGGATATGCGAAATGCAAGGATCGTCACACTCTACAAGAACATGGGCAACCGTAGCGACTGTAACAACTATTGCAGAATCTCCTTCCTCAGCATCGTTGGGAAAAGCCTTTGCATGGGTGGTCCTCAACTGCCTTCAACTGCTGGCTGACCGTGTTTACCCAGAGTCACAATGTGGGTTTTGGACCAAATGATTAACGATTGACATGGTGTTCTCAATTAGGCTGTAGTGAACAAAACTAGGTCAAGAATGCCATTTTCTCAAGAGACAGAAAGTTGCCATCAGTAGTATGCAGGGATTCTTTGATCTGTACACATGTATTAAAAAATACAGAAAATCTTTATGCTTCATGTACTCATTATGGAACAAAGATGTCATATTCCAAAAATCATGTGGGTTTGGCTAGTAACTTTTCTATTTGGCTAGTAAACAAAAATATTTTGTCGTAAAAGGTCAACTAAAGATAAATTGTCTGTAATTTTTTTAAATAAGTGTGATTTTAAATATGTACCGAATATGATAAGATTTGAAAGTATAAACATTCAAATTTTTTCACGTTTTTTAAGCAGCCTTTGTTAAAAAGAAGTAGATATTATTTTACTAAACCTTTTATTGTTTAAATAATTTTACTTTGCTCGTTTTATCAAAACAAAATAAAGATTGAAAAGACATTTTTCACTCCATAACAAGCTTTAGAAGATTGTTGGTGAAAAAAACTCAATCACCAAAAAATAAGCGTTTTATGATTTCTAGTCGCCACTTCGAAAAATCACTTATCAATGATTAAAAAATCTTACTACATCAACTACATGTTAAAAATAATGAAAACTTTATTAATAAAGTTTTGCAGGTATCATGTGAAAACAGATTTATCTCCCTTGTCCCATGATACATTTATTTTGGAACGTGAATAGGGGGAAAAAAAAAAAACTTAATTTCTATTCTAATTTTAATTATTTTTCCCCGAAAATAATTTAGTAATACTTATGTTTTATAATTTTACGATCTGGACATGTAGTATATGCTATTATAAGAAACAAGAACATTTGTTTCTTTTTTTTTTATAATTGGCCTGTTAAATATTTTAATTGACTATTTTGTGAATGTGAGAAAAAAATTAGTATTATTTTTAAGATTTAAATATTTATTGATGCTTATGAGAGTTATAATTTATTCAATTTGTAAAACTGTTATTTACTTAATTGAAGATGTTTTTATTTTTAAATATTTACAAATGATTTTTGCTGATTTTCACTAACAATGCAAAAAAGAGGCAAAAAATTAAATACGCAATAAATAAATGTTACCAAAGGCAAGTTTTTTATCTACCTGGAGAAGTTTTTTGTGTTTTAACTTATTTCAAAGTGTTTGTTTTTTTGCTTAAAGATGTAGTGTAAAGGCTGCTGAGTTAGAATGAAAAACAAAATGGTGATCTTAGTTGAGCCTTGATAATCCCTCAAAAATCGAAAATTAAACCAAATAATGGTAAAACATTACATTTTTACATGATTGGTTACATTTGTTGGATATGTTTCTATCAGTATTTTGTTTAATTTTCGATTTTTGAAGGGTTATCGAGGTTCAACTATAGCTCGAATGAGGTCACCATTTTGGTTTTTGTTTTAACACTACACATTTTACACTACCTATATTTTAAAGTAAAAACACTTTCAAATAAGTTAAAACACAAAACTTTGTCCAGATAAATAGAAGAGTAACTTATTTTGACTTTAGTAACATTTATTTGTTTGTATTTATTTTTGCACACCTTTTGTGCTTTATTAGATATTCTGGAAAATCATCTTTTTATTAATGAGCATATCTTATTTTATTGCATTACTTAAATAATATAAGTATAATTTCAGTTTGAAATGTATATCTATATATCTACTATTATATCAAAGGAACTTTGTGTGTGTGTGTGCGAGTTTGCTCCCTATGAACTCCTAAACAACTGCACCGATTTTTATGAAATTTCACACAAATGTACTTTGTATCTGGCAGTGTTCTTAGATAGGTTTTGTGTCAGAATGTTTTTGATAAGTATCGATAATGGAAAAATATGATGAAAGAAGGAACAGGTAATACAATTTATACAGCCAAACATCACAAGTGCATTTTGAGAAGTTTGATTACTACACAAGCAGAAAGGCCCGGCATATAAAAACAACAGTAGATTCTTTGATATGACAAGGGCACGTTTGAAATGTTTCTGTTTAGAGTACAATTGAAGCATACTACTTGACTTCTGCATTTTAAACTTTAATTAAAGCCATTATATAAAAATAATTTTATAAAATCAATAGTAGATTCTCTACAGTGCAATGTAAACTATTAGGTTGGTGCAAAAATAATGTTGTTTATATATATATATATATATATATATATATATATGTATATGTATATATAGTTGAAAGAAAAAAAAAACGATATTATTTTTGCACCAACCTAATACAAGTCACTGTAGGAAGGCATGTGAAGCTTCCTCTTAGTGCACTGTGATGGATCCTCAGCTAGAGCAGGCTATTAATTGATGTGATTTATGAATGGTTGATTACACTGATTTTGATAACAATAAGATATGAGAAAGTGAAACATTCATTGATCATCATTCACTCCCAGGCAATGTCGGGTCTCCCTGCTAGTTTGAAAAATAAAAGTAGTGTCCATATTTTTGTTTGGAAGAGAACAATAATTGGTTTGTTTGCAGTTGGACTTACTATAAAGAGGATTCAATATGCATGCCTAATAAGTACATAAAAGACCACTTCTAACTTTGCATGAAAATTATGTTAAATTTGTTTACATGTGTTTGTGACATTAAATAATTGTAAGAAATAATCACAAGATTTCCAGCTACGGTATAACTGGAAATGTTTTCTCAATCATTAAATCATTTCTCTCTGGTAGGCTCATAAGAGTAGTGATTGATGGGCAGAAATCAGAGACGCTCAGTATTAATGCTGGAGTCCCTCAGGGGTCCATCCTAGGCCCACCTCTCTTCCTGATCTACATCAATGATCTCCCAAAACACATACTAAAATCTTTTGTTGACATCTATGCTGATGACATCACCATCTATGGCAACACATCAAAGGCCGTAATTCTCTCTCCTATGATCTTGAGTGCGTGGTACAGTGAGGGAAGATGTGGCTGGTTACTTTTAATGCATCTAAAACCAAGCTCCTATCTCTACATCATCAACGCTCTGATCCTCATCTGCCATCAAATGAAATGAATGGCTCTCATCTAGGGGAAGCTCCATGTTTTGATAAGCTTCTGGGCTTGACATTTACTCCTGACCTGACATGGAACACATACATCAAGTCTGTTGCCAAGGTTGCTGGAAAAATGGTAGGATCCTTCTACCGCTCCAGAAGATATCTCACTGCTGATCCAATTCTCTATCTATATAAAAGCCAAGTATGTCCAAGGATGGAGTACTGTTGCCACATCTGGGCAGGAGCTGCTAAAAACAGCCTATCCTGCCTTGATAGAGTACAAAATAGACTTCGTGGGGGATGCCCTTTTCTCTTCCCTGCAACCTCTCTCCCACAGAAGAGACGTTGCGAGCCTGTCTTTGTTTTATCATTACTTCCATGGCAAGTGCTCGTCTGAGCTCCAATCCCTGATCCCCCCTCGCCAATCTTTCACGAAAAACACCCGTCTAGCTGAAACCACTGTCAAAAATTTTCCCCACTCTTTATCTGTGTTAAAACCAAAACGTAGATTCCATGAACAAAGCTTTTTTCTTAGAAGATCACACCTGTGGAACTCTGTTCTGTTTGCCTGTTTCCCACCTGACTACAACCTGGATGTCTTCAAGTCCAAACAAATTCCTGATAAACCGCCCCCTTAAGTAAGACACTTTATCAAATCTCAACACTAACATACTGTACACGCAATAACCCTTATCCCCGAGTGGCTTCTAGGCCTTGATAAGTAGTGACCACCTTGTAAAAAAAAAAAGAAAAAAAAATTAAGTTAATACAATAAACCCCTAGGATACTTTTTTTTTTTTTTCAAGTTATGATGTGAAATATGATGTTTTTCTGGCCCTTGGTTATGGTATTTTCCCCACCTTACGGTGTTATTTATAATATTATTTTATTATATACACATGTATTATATGCTGTAGTGTATTTTGTTACTAATTTTTAATGCCATATCTCAGGGTTCTACTGTATTTATATTTAAAAAAATATAATTCTTTATCTGAAATTGGACACAGAAATGTAGAAATTTATTTCTATTAATTTCAGAAAATGTCTCCATACTAAAACTCTTCCTAGACGGAATAAGTATTTTCTGAAAACAATTGGAACTAATTAGATATTTTTTAATATAAAAAGAAAAAAAACCCAAATATGATGCAAGGATAAAAAGAAATTGCTAGTCAAAATCAAATATCGATTTTTCATTACAAAGAATAAAAAAAATAATTCAACTTAACATAGAGTGATTTAATTAAGTGTTTGATTTCTTTGATTAAGAATTGCTTCTGGCATTGCCATAGAATGTTTAAGTGCTTCTAACTTATGACATTCTATCTCCATTTAAATTCAAGCAGCAACTGATTTTAATTTCAAATCTTTTCTGACATATGGTTGAGCCAATCAACTAATTATCTCTCGCATAGGACTTCAGCTGACCACAGAACTATTCACCGTTGTACATAATGTATAACTCATTGCACCTGAGGGAACTATCCCTTCCCTTTATTCTATCCTAAAATCACAACATTGCCAAGGAATACGCAACAAACACAATAAAAATTTGTGTACTTAATATACCTGTCTGATAATTGAAGAATTTGAAGTGAGAAAGAAATTCGTTTTCTCTTTTTCTTTTCTTTTTTTTTGTGTATATTTTTCTATTAATACCATTATTTTCTTTCAAGGTGTTTTATTGTTCTGTAAAATTGTTTAAGCGGCAATCTAAATATACATATATTGTTTTTACAAACTGAAAATGCAACCAAACTTGGACACACATCTCGTCCTCTGTTGATTTTAAATGTAGGCCAGTTAAACACTTTCTTTCATAGATTTTGTTGACTTAACTCAGAAAACAACTATTTTGCTGATATATAAAATTCCAACTCATATATCAGTGTGTGTCTGTGCGTGTGCTATTCCTTTGATACTGAATAGTGGTGAATTGTCTGAATTGTTTTAACATGTGCAATGTCCACAGTAGGAAACAAAAAAAAAAAAAAAAAAAAAAAAGAGCATACAACTTCAGTTACTCTTTTTTCCAGAAACCAAGGAGAAGAGAGCTCCTTTTTTATTCATACAGACTAAGAATAGGAGTAGCTAAACTGTTTACAAGTAAACAGTAAAACGGTCTCTTTTGTTGCTCCACTGTTACAATTACATGTGTGTGAAGCAGCAGCACTAACCCTATCTGGGTTTAACCAGCTTCCTCTGTAGGAGGAAGTTTCATGGGAGCATGAAATTCACAAGCGGTCGTCAGTTGCATGTATATCGACGTTAGGTTTTTGTAACTTTTGCAGGAAGGTGTCGACATCCCCCTACATACAGCGCTTGGAATTCCCAAATTATTCACCCATTTTAGTAATGACCAAGCTCAACGTTGCTTAACTTTGGTGATCTGATAGGGACCGATGTATCAGTGTGATTATGCTGTACCTTTACAATTACATGAGACAAATAGAGAAATAAAAGTGACTGAATGAGACTTTCTAGATGCTGTATGCATTGTGCTGGGACATAGAAATTTCAAGCTTAGTATCTAGGGACATGTTAAAACCACTGAGAGAAATGTACTTTCAGTCTGCATTAAGACAAGGCATGAAGCCACTTGATGTAAGGAGCTAACAAAAATGAAAGCTGATTATTGCGAAGACAAGAGATGCCTGTTGACCTTAGTCTTGAAAAGATCAAGCTCAATAGGTATCTACTGCTCTGTCTTGTAGCAATCCTTCGCACTGACTGAGGTTAGCAGTGATGCCAAAATTCACTACTACAAACAAATTATCTGTGTGAATTTTGGACAGCTTAGTTGCCTGAACGTCAAATATCAAGACTCAATAGGAAAGTCCATTTTATATACAAAGTATATGGCCCACTAAAGTCTTTAGTCTGGCCTGCAGAGCTCTTCTAGAGAACCTAAAAATATTCAGGAAAAATTAAAAACATTGAAAAGGTGTGAATATAGGGTGATGGTTTTTCTTTTTGTTCAGGAAATGATTAAAAGAATAAGGTTTTATAAAACCAGTTTCATTATAAAGCAAAGCTAATGAGCAAAACAGTAGCTCTGAAAAGTCAGTCAAATGCCTCCATCCTTTGTTTGAAAACTTTGGAAACCCCTGATCTAGACAATAAAGTTATTATGTTCAACATTTTGTTATTGTTGTAACTGAGATTTTTTATTACTATAGTTCATCACAAAACAAAACATATGTTTTAAGGCAGTCGCTCTAGACAAGGCATAAAGCCACTTAATTTGCGGAGCTAAAAAATTACTATTTCAAAGTTAAAAACTAGCCAACAACAAATGTTGGATGAATAGATTCTGTCTGTAAGGGGCTGCCGTGATAATTATAGGAGACATCCTAAGTTTATCAAAAGCAACATTAAAATCAAGAATGGTCAACAATCAGATTTTATTACCTTGGTACTTATGTAGAATAGGGTCAGTGCTGGAATAATAGTTATTATTTAGAAACCCATTCTTAACATGGGGACTTAAAAAAAAATATATTATGTACTTTCACCTAACAATTTAATAAACAAAATATACAATAAAAATTGAATTTAAGTTGAAAATTCTATTTAGAAAATACCATAGTCTGTAAAACTGCAAAAGTACCATTACCTTTTTGTACTGGAAAGCATAAAAATAGGAAAAACAGTGGCTAGTTCTTAGTTTAACCATAAATCAATTGTTACCAACACAGTTACTACTACTACCACCACCACCACCATCATTATCATCATTTTCATTAAGCTTCAAGTATCATTGTCACAAATCATGTACAGAGATATATATGTGTGTGTCTCGGCCAGTGTGAAGTTTTGTCAGAGCTGTTGCATCATGGTTCCCCCCCCTCGCCAAACTTTCACAAAAAACACTCGTCTAGCCAAAACCACTATCAATAATTTCCCACACTCTTTATCTGTGCCTAAACCTAAATGCAGATTCCATGAACAAAGCTTCTTAGAACTGCACGCCTGTGGAACTCTCTTCTGATTGCCTGCTTTCCAGCTGACTACAATGTGATTGTCTTCAAGTCCAATGTAAACAAGTTTTTGATGAACTGTCCCCCTAAGTAATCAAATTTACAAAATTCCCACTACTTATGTTTACTACGCCATAATCACATTGACTAATGTATACCTGTTAACCCTTATTCTCAAGTGGCCTCCAGGCCTTGATAAGTGGTGATTCTTGTGTGTAAAAAAAAAAAAAATAAATAAATAAAAGGAAACATATGAATCCATATATCTTCCCTTCAACTATAAACTTAACAATAATCCATAATCCCTGTATTTGTTTTACAAGTACTTTAATGGAATGTACTCTAATGAACTTATACCACTGATGACCTCTTGATTCAAATGCACCCCCACCCCCCGGACTAACCTGATAAGTAGCAAAATTCCACATTTTCACTGTATAGATATGACCCCCCCCCCCCGAAATGTCAGATAACATTCTACTCTAAAAGTTCCTTCCCACGAACTGCTGGACTTTGGAATTGCTTACCTGTATCCCGATTCCCTCATTGTATTAACATACATAAGTTAAAGGTTTATGTGAACAGACAGTTTTGCTGCTCAACTCCCCACTTAGTGTCCCTGTAGGGGTGATCTCTAACTCACAGTAGCCCCTTATGTCTCAGTGGCAATTTACCTTGTTTCACTTTAAAAAAAAAAGACCCAGTCAATAATCTGAAGCTTTGGTTATGCAACTAGTGTAGGAGAAGAAAAACTCTAAAATAACTGCTAACCCTGGCATTTGTTCCCAGTCATCCCTGGGACTGGACTCGAGCAATGCCGGTTCAAGGGAGATGCATTTTGTGATTATGTGACCTTAGCTTACAGGGTTTGCCCATTGTTTCTCAATACTAAAAGGAGCCTGTTTATATATATTTCTATTTTTACATGAACTATCTACAAAAATGTTGATAATTACTGAGTTGCATTTTATACAAGTTATATAAGTCAGTTTCTCATCCCTAAAAGTGATTTCATGTAATTTTTTGTTTCTTCATGCCTTTCCCAGGGCATAATTTTGAAACCAGTTTAACAGTCTTTTATGTACATTAAGCCATCATAAATAGATGGTAGTTATTTTTGCAATTACACACACATAAAACACTATATATATATATATATATATATATATATATATATATATATATATATATATACAGTTGTATCTGTGTCATGACGTTATATAATGTTAAATCTCTTTGGGGAACTTTAACCACCTCCCTTTTGTTTTTGTTTTCCTCCCTTGCAGTGCCAACCATTTTAATTGCCTTATACTTGTTTATTGAATATATATATATATATATATATATATATGTATGTGTGTGTTTATTTATAGTTTCCTTGTTTAAATTTCATTCAGGAAAAAAATCAATTTCCAGAGTAGAAATTTATTCTTTGAATAAAGAATACATTTTAGATTTTTTTCCTTAACCCATGGATTTTCGATGTAGGCTCATCTCCTCAGAGGAAAAGTCATTAGCAAATATTAGATGTAATTCGAAATAATACTGTTATTTAGTACATACAAAGAAAATATATTTAAAAATTAATTACATCTTTTTGGGGGCATAGATAAAGAAAATAGGTGAAATAAGAGTAGATACAATGAAAGGATATGAATTTATGGTGTCTGGTTGTCATGGTAATCCTTGTATAGAGTGGTATATTGTGGTCAGTGTCCGAGTTTGTTGAATAAATCCACATTGTAGGTAGATTCCAATTTATTATAAGGTATTTTTTTATCCTTTGTGATGATCCTTTGAGTGTGTAAAGTCCGGGGTATAGTCCCTGTATGAAGTGTCTGCTGGAAGCTATTTTTTTAAATGTCCGCTGGAAGCTATATTTCTTATGTAGATTAGAATTATATGTTAAAGACCTTCGTAATATTTTTGTTGAAAGCTTAGGATAGCAGAAGAATTTTTCAAATTAGGTATTTTTAGGATGGGCTTGAAATATGGATATAATAAGATAAAATCTAAATTATAGTAAGGTATTCCGTAAGACTTGATACCACACGATTAATTTGTATTCCTATTCATCTCAGGATTCTGATATTTATTAAGCTCCCTATCCTTTTAGGTTGAGCTTTGATATCTCTTCTAAACATGTTTGACAAGGAATACATACCACTCTCTGCTAAAAACATACTTATCCCTTCCAAACAGGCATATATACACAAATTTGTACACGCTATTAACAAGTTTCTTGTAAATGTCAGATGTGTGATTGCTTTTCTAATTTAAAAAGCATAACACAATCCAACCACCATGAAACTTCAAGAAAAGATCTTCCTGTGAACTCGAACAAAGGAAAATTGAAAGGATGGCTGCTAAATTTTATGGCCTGAAAATTACATGACACCTGAAATTCGACCTGCATTTAGAGAACTTTGAGAATATGATGATCAACTTAGTTAAAAAGATAAAATTTTAGAAGCATAGGTATCCTCCCAATATTATCACCAGAAAAATAAATATCTTTACAACCAAAGTTAAGAAAAGCTCACACATTTTTGTCCCTGCAGATAAAACTAAAAACTATTATAAACTGGAGTACCCCACTTATAAGAGAATTATGTACGAGGAATTAAACAAGTCATACAAATCTGTCCCTTCTAATAAAATAGATGAAATTAACATGGAAGTGAAAAACTTGCTTAAAATAATGAATATCCATAATTACATAGAGATTATAACCCCGGGCACTCTAAAATTCACCCTGAAAGATCATAAACCCAACTTCCAAGACAACCCATCCATTAGATTAATTTGTCCCTCTAGCTTAGATATAGGCTTAGTAAGTAAGAAAATCTTAGATAGAATCATCCCCTCGATAAGAGAAAAAGTGCAGTTTCCACTTTTGCAATGCTCTGACTCTGTTCTTAAATGGTTCTTAATTCTTAAGGATAAGCAAAAATTAAATTTCATTACCTTGAATATAAATAATTATTATCAATCCATATCCCCAATACTCCTAAATAAGGCATTAATATTTGCCAAAAGACACCCTGACATTACCGACTTAGAAATAAAACAAATTCTATTGGCAAGAAAGTCCTTAATACATTTTGATACGAAATATTGGATAAGGAAAGATACTCCTTATAATTTCGATATAATAAAAGGATCAACAGATTCCGCCCAGGTTACAGACTTCGTAGGACAGTTCCTACTAAAGGAGCTTAATATAAAGTTCAACACTTTACAGGGAGGACACATTATTTGTCACACCAGCCAGACCTAGAATGTACTTGAATGCCATAAAAAAAACTGCACAAATTTTTAAAAAACTACACATTGTCCATTATAGTAGACCCAAGTAAAAAAAAACTTTGAATTTCTTAGACATTTCCCTAAATTTAAATTCTGAATCATACTTACCTACCATAAACCTAATTTGAACCTGTACCTGCAAACCTAATTTGAACCTGAACCTGCAAAAGCAATTGAACCACCCAAAATCTATAATTAACTCAATAGTACCCTCCATCTCAAAAAGAATATCAGATCTTTCAGTGGACAAAAAAACCTTTGAGCGAACTTCAAACTTTTACAACAATACCTTAAGAAACTTGGGATATACGGATAATATAGAATACAATAAAAAAGACACAATGACACATATATTTACATTAGCTTTTTTGACAACAGAACTCCAATAAACAAACCTATATATTGATACAATTTCTATTCAATTTTACATTTAACTTCAATTAAATCACTTTTATTCTGAATCTAATAACTTCTACTCTATTATTTTATTTCTTGTATTTATTTATTTTTCATTCCACTCTCTTAAGCTTGAAGTACCCACATATGTCCCATAAAAAAGCCTCCCTCACCTGCTATCCAACCTAAGTACCATAGAATACACCCCTACCAACACATCGGATTGATCAATAAATGATAAATACGGAGGTTAACATGTGCCCTATCTTATACCGGTCAGCTTCTTTACTCTTTTTTCCCCCTTCTCTTCTCTTTATATACCCTTCCCCCCCTTTTGGTCTAGCACTTAGGTACGGGGACAAATTTCTCATATTAAAAAAAACTTTTTCTCCTCACATCATGTTAACTAAGGGCACAAGAAAAAAATGCCCAAATGAAAGGCATATGATAGACTTTATAGTCTTACTTTATGATAATTTAGATTTTACAATATTACAAGTCCACCCTAAAAATACCTAATTTGAAAAATCCTCCTGCTATCCTAAGCTTTTAACAAAAATATTACAAAGGTCTTTAACATATAATTCTAATCTACATAAGAAATATAACTTCCAGCGGACACCAAAAAATAGCTTCCAGCGGACACTTTATACAGGGACTATACCAAAAAATGAGGAGGATTATACTCTGGACTTTACTCATTCAAAGGATCATCACAAAGGATAAAAAATGTCTATATATATATATAAAAGGCAAAACACGCGCGCGAGAGTTTTTGTATGTCCAAGAAAGGCTTTTTTCGCTGGGGTTCCGGGGGGGGGGTTACTATCGCTTAGAACTTCTTATATACCTTGTAGATCATAATATGTGCGAACACGCGTCGCGGCTAGATTTATTTATGTTGAGTTTTACACGATTCTTGCTATTTCGGCTTCTAATGTGTTGCTTGAGCTTTTTCGAATAAAAGCGAAATTGATGTGAAACTGTGGCACTGTTCTCGGCCTCCGGGCTGGGAGAGTCTAGAAAGTAATGAACATTTGGTCAGTGTTGGTTTTACTGTCATATCAAACAATTGCTTTCATTTGGACACTCCCCTAATAAACGGAGGAGAGACAAATTTGGGTAAAAAAAAAAAAACTCGAAAGAACTATTCTGCAGTAAAATTAAGTGGATTTGACCTCATTAAACGTACACTTAAAAACTGTCTCGCAGAAATTGTTAACTGCGGAATAAGCGTGATGTTTGACCTCAATTTTAACTCATTCACTTTTCATTACCCTAATTAAACGTTTTATATTGCTTATGTCGCCGTAGTGTAGGTGTATGTTGTCAGCCTATTGGCCTTAAGGCTCCGGGTTCGAGCCTACCTGCCATCCCCACTTTTTTTTTTTTACACCTACAAAAGATTTTTTTTCCATTTTTAAAATCGCTGTTTCTTTGTTTTATTTTTTTTAAGAAGTTTAACATTGTTTTTTTTTATATTTAAACAGGGTTAAGTTTCCTTTATGTTCTTCTTTACCCCCCCCCCCAACACACGCAGCTACAAACACCCGGACAACGCCGGGTACCCCCAGTAGGCTTATACTAAATTGGAATCTACCTACAATCTGGATTTATTCAACAAACTAAAACACTGACCACAATATACCACCCTATACAAGGATTACAATGACACCCGGATACCATAAATTTATATCCTTTCATTGTATCTACTCTTATTTCACCCATTTTCTTTATCTATGCCCCTTAAAAAGATGTAATTTATTTTTAAATATATTTTCTTTGTATGTGCTAATTAACAATATTATTTCGAATCAGATTTAATATTTGCTAATGACTTTTCCTCTGAGGAAATTATGGTTCAGACTCGACTGGCAATCACCAGATTAAAACAAGCGTTGTTCAAATGTTGTAATACTAAATTGACATCTTTTTGTTTTTCATATAAAAAATTTAATTTTTTAAGTATTTTTTGAGTGTTGACAAAAAATAATTTATAAATTTTCTTAAAACTCATCTGTACTTTCACCGAACAATTTACAGTTTTCATAAAAAGCATTCATCTTTTCTTATAAAAAAAACAAACAACTTCTACAAAAAAAATTAAAAAGTTTACTGCCAATTTTCTTAAAAAACAAAAACGTAATTTTTCTTGAAAAAATTATACTTTCACCTAAGAATTTATGGTCAAAAAAACATTCATCTTTTCTTGGAAAAAAAACAACTTTTGTTAAAAAAAATTGTAAAAAAACAATAATAAAAGTAAATAAACAATAAAAAATGCAACTTTTCTTGAGGCAAATAAATATATAAATATATTCAGTAAATTTACAGTAGGTTTTTGTTATTTTTTATATTTTATTTCTATTTTCTTTTTTTTTTTTTTTGTTTTGTTTTGAAATTCGTCCGCATCTGTTGATTTTGTTGACTTAATCCAGTGATTGCCGGTCAAGTCTGAACCATAATTGATATAAAATCCCGAGGATCCAACTCAAATTCTGCAAGAGTACCAAAAAATATATGCAGAGGTGTTCATTGTACAGGTTGGCCAATAAAGAAGGTGCTTCTTCATTATTGTATCTGAAAAGTGGATTTTTAATTAAAAAACAATGATAACTACTTATTTTTTGTCAATTTCAACAATAAGCAATGTTATCTACCTAATTGTCATGTCACAATTAAGTCTTCCATGATTCAACGAAAAAATGGATATCGGCTATATTTGTTTTGTCATGTGGCATGTGACGTAAACACAAGGGAAATAGCTAAATTTTCTAATTTCTTTGAAAACTATTTTCTTTAATAATTCATTTTTACCTTATCGTTTTTCATAAGTTTTGAATATTTTCATTACTGCAAAATGGCAATTCAGTAGATACTATTGGTTTCACTTGAAAATCAATATTTCGATTTCAGAATTTTGCTACAAAGAAGCACTAAAATGTTTACGAATATTCTCATTAATTATATTTGAAAGAAATATTTTTTCTCCCCCAAAAATGTGCGAAAATAAAGATATTTATTTGAATAAAAAAACAGTTTGCCGAACTATTTCCTTTTGTTAAAACTTATCCTACAACATTTTTACATTCTTTTCTTCTTTCTTTCTTCCTTCTAAATTATCATCGGTTTCTCACTTTGTTGAACAGTTTTCTTTTCAATTTTTCCATCAATTTACTTTTGATAATTATATTGTTAGAGAATGTCATATATATATATATATATATATATATATATATATATATATATATTATCTCATAATATTAGATATAACTCAAAAATTGAAAATTATAGAAATAAATTTACTCAAAGAGAAAAAGAATTTATAATTATATAAAAATAATTGTATATGAAGCTCAGTTCTGGAAGCAAGAATAAACATGGGACCATCATACATTCCCAGGTAATGCAGAGGGTGCTGTTAAAAATAATATATAAAATAAAATCATTCAGTTTCTTTCTTAGAACTGCACGCCTATGGAATTGTCTTCCATTTTCCTGCTTTCCAGCTAACTACAATATGGTTGTCTTCAAGTCTAATGTAAACAAGTTTTGGATGAGCCGTTCCATATAAGTTAACAAATTTACAATGCCCCCCCCTCCCCCCGCATATATTTTTTTGGTACTTTTGCAGAATTTGAGCTGGATCAATTATGGTTCAGGCTTGACCGGCAATCACCGGATTAAGTCAACCCAATCAACAGACGCAATGGGGAAAGAGGTGGCTTGTTACTTTTAATGCATCTAAAACCAAGCTTTTATCTTTACATCATCAACACTCTGATCCCCATCTGGCATCAATTTAAATGAATGGCTCTCGTCTTGGGGAGGCCTCATGTTTTGACAAGCTGCTGGGCTTGACCTTTACTCCTGATCTTAAATGAAACACATAGATTAAATCCGTTGTCAAGGCCGCTAGAAAAATGGTGGGATCCTTCTATCAATCCAGTAGATATCTCACTGCTGATGCAATTCTCTATCTATATAAGAGCCAGGTACATCCAAGGATGGAGTACTGCTGTCACATTTGGGCAGGAACTGCTAGAAAGGACTTATCCTGCCTATTGTAGCCTTGTAGGGGATGTCCTTTTCTCTTCCCTGCAACCTCTTTCTCACAAAAGAGATGTTGCAAGTTTGTCTCTGCTTTATCGTTATTTTCATGGCAAGTGCTCGGGTGAGCTCCAATCTATACCCCCTCCCCTCGCCAAATTTCACAAGAAACACCCGTCTAGCAAAAAACACTATCACTAATTTCCCCCATTCTTTATCTGTGCTTAAACCTAAATGTAGATTCCATGAGCAAAGTTTCTTTCTTAGAACTGCACGCCTATGGAATTGTCTTCCGTTTTCCTGCTTACCAGCTGACTAAAATATGGTTGTCTTCAAGTCTAACATAAACAAGTTTTTGATGAGCCGTTCCATATAAGTTAACAAATTTACCGAATTTCCATTACTAACGATTACTATATTGCCCAATTTCTACTGTACACTCTTTAACCCTTATCCTCGAGTGGCTTCTTGGCCTTGATAAGTGGTGATGCATATGTAAAAAAATAAATAAATAAAATAAAAAAAATGAGAGATAGCTTATATCCTACCAAATCAATGTTTCCTTCTGAATAGATAGTCAGAGAGAATATAGTCATTTATAGAAACTTGATAGAAACAAAATTTGAAATCCCAATCAATTTCTATGATTATATACTGTATCTGACCAGGTATTTCTTTCACTAACAGAATTTTTAAATATTTACTGTTTATTTTCATTGGATAAACAAGAGCGATTATTATCCAATGAATAAGAATTTGTGATTTGGCGAAGGTTATAGAGCTTTCTTTGTATAATTAAGGTTTATTCCAGTGTTGCTTCCAATCATTACTGCTGTTGTTATTGAGTATCATTCATGATTTTATTGACATTTGTTTCCCCCGATATCTTTCTATTAAGAATTCTTTCTAAAGGATATTAGATACTTATAGAAAGGACCACGTGAAGTCTGCCAATGTCTCTAAGTGAAAGTGCTTTTGTGGAACAAACTGGATTTAAATTTGGCACATCTATTTCCTATTATTTCCATTATTTGCCCTTCCTCCCACCAGCTAAAACATTTATTTCGTAACACACAAGCAAAACAAAAATAATATCAACAGCTTAATAATAAATATTTAATAATATATATATATATATATATATATAACAAATACCACTCAACTGGTCACAGATAACTCAGTTAATGTTTAATAAAATCAGAGATCATTTATATATCGTTTTTGTATTTTGCAGTTTTGATGCACATTCTCGTGGACATGTTGATCGAGCCACTTTTGACAAAAGGAGCATGGCACAGATGCAACTGAATGAAGTCAGTGATCGTGACTCAGGTAGTGTTTTTATTTTATTCTCTTCTTGGTCTCTCTCTTTCTTTTTTGATGACAGCGAAACTGGCAATAGAACTTTTAAATAAATATTTTTATTCCTCTATTAAGTCTTTATAATAAAAGCAACAATATGTTCATCCATGATACAATACTAAGCTATTTCATATGTCGAGAAATAGTTCCATGGTGGAAAACAAACGAATAGAAAACTACAAGAATAGGCTGGAAAATGGCTCAGTACAAGAATACACTGGGAAACGGTTCAGTGGTACAAAAGCACAAAAATAGGCTGGGAAAAGGTTCTCAATAGTAGAAAACTACGAGAATAGATTGGGAAATGGTTCATTAAGACACAACTACAAGAATAAGCTGGGTAATAGCTCAGTGGTGCAAAACTACAAGAATAGGGTTGGAAATAGTTCAGTGGTACAAAACTATGGCAATAGGCTGAGAAATGGCACAGTAATAGAAAACTACAATAAGCTGGGAAATGGCTCAGTAGTATGAGATTATGAGAATAAACAGGAGAATGGTAGAAAACTACAAGAATATGCTGGGAAATGGCTCAGTAGTACAAAACTACAGGAATAGGCTGGTAAATAGCATAGTGGTAGAAAACTATAAGAATAGGCTAGGGAATGATACAGCTGTACGATACTACAAAAATAGGCTGGAAAATGGTTCAGTCCAAAGAATTAAAATAATCTGAATAATCAATCCTCATCTCCAAAATTCAGAATAGTAAGAATTTTATTGCAATGCAAATAAGAAAATTTACCTTTGCGCACGCGCACACACACACACACACATATGAGAAAGAAAAGCAGTTTTGTGGTAATAATTACAAAGAGAAATGCATCAAAATGTCTTTGAATAAAAAAAATAATCTTTTCCATTAAAAAAAACACATTGGTATGTTTAATATCTTGCAACCAGAATATAACAAAAACAAAACAAAAAACTAAAATAAGGTGTAAATTTTGTTAACTTATTACTGATAAATTAATCTACATATTTTTTCTTTCTTTTTATACATTGATATTTGTACAATGAAACCTCATCACTCCCTCCCAAGGCTAATCATCTGTCATATTATCGAGACAAGATGAAAAAAAGTGATTTCTGTATTTTTAAATTGTTGTTACCTTGGTGATACCATTGGAGCACAGGGAGGAGCTGGTGCTTATGTGATAGCAAGAGATAGAATTGGATGGAGTAATGTCGGTGAAGTTTTGCCATTACTAACTAGCAAACTGTTACTGCTGTCGACCAAATAATAATCTATCAGGCATGTGTGCTCAGTATGATGATGTATAAAAGTGAAACCTGGCCAGTGAGAGTTGAGGACATGTATTGCATGGGGAGAAATTATGAGAATGATATGATGCATGTGTAATGCGAGTTTTAAAGACAACCTTAGATTTGATGAAATCTGGACAGTATAAGGCAAAGTGTGTATAACATGAAACGTTATTTTCGTCACATTAAGAGTTCTTGCATTAGTAGATGTAAAACAGTTGAGGTAGCAGGATCGGATGTATATTAGAGAAAGAGATAAAAACCTGATAAAAGATAAGTTAGTTGGGAATTTCTAAAAGCTGTCACACACATGCAAGCATGTAAAATGTATGTTAAACTGAATATGATGATGATGATATCATTAAGATGTAATCAAAAAGAAATTTTGTATTTTTAAATTTTCAAATTAGAAGCATTCTTTCTTTTTTTTTTTTTGTAAGAAATAAATAAAATTCATTTGAGATTTTTTTTGGTGGAGTGGGGATGATATTTTTATACCAATGGGTCATTGCTTATCAAGGCCAAAGACCACTTGAGGATATGTTTTAATGGGATTGTCAATTGATGAACAATATCATTGAAAGGATTGGAAATGATTGGTTAAATGGTCATAATTTGATTATTCAAGTGGGTGGTTTGACAAGAATTTGTTAATATTTGAAAAGGTGTTGGATGCGAGTGACATCAGAAAGGGCACCATGCTAAACACATTTCTTTCAACTATTACAAAATTCTGGTACCGAAAGTAATTTTAGTCTTAATTTGTTTATATTATCCAATGTGAATCATATTATTCCAATGTGAATCCCTTTATTTTTGACTCTTCATTCCAGGTACCTTTGAGGGCTCCATGTTTGGTGGGTTTAACAGATTTTTAGTCTAAACTTTATTTTGCTTCTCTTGAATTTGAGCTTTTGCTTTAATTAAATTTGGACGTTTCTTTCATGCACTCATTTTAAAGTGAATAATAAAAAATGGTTGAGAAAACTTCATCTTCACTTTGAAATGAATGTACAATTTTAAACGTGTATATTCCTACTTCAATATCTGAAAACATGAAGGACATCTACAGTTGTGTGCAGTCATAGTTTGTTAGTGACTTAAAGTACTCCTCTTCACTGGGTTATATGGCATAATCATGTTGACTCATTGGTTCTCATTAAATCACTGAAGTTAAGCAATGCTGTGCCTGGTCAGTACTAGATGAGTGAACACTTGAGAATACCAGGTGCTGTATGTGGGAGGATGCCGAAAGCATCCTGCAAAATTTAACATTGTCATTTCTACTGACCAGTATGTACACCCAGTTGGGGATCGCTTGTGAACGTAATATTCCTTAGAAGCTTGCTCCTTATAGTGGTCCTTGTTTTGTGCTCCTGTTGTCCCTAATAGAGTGGATTAACAAGTAAAATTATAAAATAAAATAAAAGCTATTTGCTGAAAAGCAGTCAGATTCTTTTATTAAAGGAGCTAAGACAAAAAGTGGACTATTTAAAACAGCTTTTTTCACCATGGTTTGATTATAAATAATTGTTTAGAAAAAGTTCAGCTTCACATTGAAATAAGTTTACAATTCAAACAGTTTGGTTTCTGAATTTTTGAGATGAGGATTAATAATTTGTACTGTTTGGGTTATTTAGATTACTGTTCTCATCTTGATTGTTGTTCTCACAAGGTTTTAAGCCAATCTAACCTCTGACTATCTCCAGGTGTATCTTATCAGACTCTGGAATCTTGGTGTTAAACTCAGAAATCTGCACAGAATTTTGAACAAAACCTTTTATTTAATCTCTGAGGGTAGCATGCTCTTGTTCCATAAGCCATGAAAAGTCTTAAGAAACTTGTAATTGTATTTTTAGTATCACCCATACTATGGATTGAACCTTCAACTCCAGAAGAGTGTCATTTAGAACTGAATTTTACCTGGTACTACCAAATCAGGCTGTCTGAAGATATTGGCTTCCTGAAACGAAATGCACCTAACATTGATGCTTTTTGTTTTTCTACTTCCTTTTGCAAAACTTAATTATGTTCTCCAAAACCAAAAGCAATAACCTCCGCTTTTTACTTCTTCCCATTTCTACATCCCCCACTTCCTGACTAGTTTCCTAACTTAAAATGTACTAAACATTGATGCTGTAGCCCTTTTCCCTCTCCCACTGCAAAACTCATTCATGTTCTGTAGGGCAGGGGAAAAAACAACAAAATCCACTATAAAATAACCAAACCAAACAATACAAACTAGCAATTGAAAATACAAAGAGCTTGAAGAATGAAAACCTTCTACAAAATGACTGAATGCAACACTTGAAGAACTTGAAACATAAAAATTTCACACATTTAAGCTCGGTCGGAGGGCCTCCAGAATACACAGACTGCCCCCTTGCAGAAAGTAAAAGTCGCTCAATGGGGCCACCTGTTATCTGGAGGTGGCGACCTGTAATGTTCTAGAATGGGATCCTGGTGGCTGAATACCTCACAACCCGGATGCAAGTTCCCCCCAACCATCTCCAAATATAGGGCTCTGAGGAGGGTGGTGAGCAAAGATGATGAAAAAAATAATACTTCATATATGGCTTCCAAAAAATCAAAAGATCTTGTCCAGATTCAAACTCAGAAAGTGATGAAGATGAAAATACAATCTTTCCTGAGTATATAATCTTAGAATCGCAAGACAATACACAAATAATCAAAATGTCTCCATTCCTAATCAAAAAAATTATAAACAAAAATTTAAACACAAAGCAAAGAAAAAAAAAATTAAAAAATGGAACCTTACTTGTACAAGTATTTATTAAAAATAGTGCTGAAAATTTTTTAACATGGACACAGTTCCATTATATAAACATCAAAACCTACCCTCACAAAACCCTCAACACCTCAAAAGGAGTCATCAGGTGTCAAGAATTAAACAACTGTTCCCTAGAAGAAATACAAACAAACCTAAAAAAATCAAGAAGTTATAGACACCAAACGAATTACAATAAAAAGAAACAAACAAACAATAGAACTTGATGCGGAGTAGTATCCAATAACATTACCTTACAGAAGCGACTATCAGACTAAGCTCCAATTTTTAGTGCCAAAGCCACAGCTATAGACTTGACCTCATTACTGACCTTACCTACAACAAATTTATAATTTTTTCAGACTCCCTATCATTACTCAAATCCTTAAAGAACCAAAACTTAAATAACCTGCTACTCATCAACCTATTACAAAGAATACATACTCTTTCACAAAACAAAAATATCAAATTCTGCTGGATCTCCAGTCATTTTGAAATTCAGGGCAATGCTGCAAAAAACGCACTAAAACTTAATATAAGTAATATAAAAATTCCACATTCGGACTACAAACAACTAATTAATAATCTCATTATGAAGAAATGGCGAGAACAATGGAATAATTGTTAAAACAACAAACTTTTAAAAATCGAAGAATGGTTACCAGATTTATGAAAATCACACGGAGAGGAAGTAGTTTTGTCCTGCATTCGTATAAAACGCACGCACATAACCCACTCCTTTCTGCTAAAAAATGAAGACCCTCCAGACTGTTTAGCATGCCAAGAACCCATTACGGTAAAACACTTTCTTTTGGATTGTGGCGATCTCGCGCATATCCGGCAAAATTATTACACTTTCAACAATATGAAAGAACTCTTTAAAAAAAATAAATTCTAACAAAACATTTTTGAAAAAAGTAAATTTATACAAAAGAATATAATTTTAACTCAATCTAACTTTACCCCCCCCCCTCCCTTGCCCCCAAGGCTGACTTGATTTACTGAGTAAGTTCAAATATCTAACCCATGACAAAGAAAAAAGAAAAATCAAAATTACGAAACTCTGGATTAAATAGTCCCCCCCCCCTAAAGTATGATATGCCATAAAACCAAACCAAACCAAAAACTGAATTTTAGTTAGTACTTTATCTGATCTTGCAGAAGGTTTAGCTGAAACATTGTAGGAATAGCACTCCAGATGAGAACAATGGTGCGAATCATCCAAACAATACAAATTAACTCATCTTCTTCAATATCGTAAAACTTAGAGTGCATCGTCCATCATTACATACAGCAATGGTTTGCTAATGAGTTGAGGTTGCTTCTCAACAGGTTTTTAATTATCTTGTTGCAAAGCTACACAAAATAATGACAAATTTGAGTTGGCGTTGTCATCAGAATCTTTTCTACAAATGTCATAATTTTAGTGTTAGAAACAAGGTAAGAGCCATGATTGTAAATGCTAATTTTCCAAGCAGGTAAGATTTTCTTTATCTGAAAGTTTAATTTGTGATTTGTGCAATCCCATAGATCTCTTACTTTCTATCATGGTCTCTTTAAGGTGTTTCCTTTCATTGTGAGCAGTGGAATTCCCATATCTTCAGATTTTGTCTACCCAATGTTTAGAAAGTATTTTCCCAGAAAAGTTATCTTTATAAAATCTGTACATATAGCCGTACCCCCCTCTTCTGATCTCATGTCCAAAACAGTTCAATCTCTTTTCTTTTTGTGCTTATCACATTTTACCATTTAGCTTTATGACATTTTTAATTTATTGTATATTATTTTAATAAGACCAAATTATATGTACTAGCAAATGCATACCCCCTCCAATGTTCTTTACATAAAAAAAAAATCCAACTATTTTAAAGTGTGCTGGTATGCTACGATCATTTGTCAAGGAGAGTTTGTCATGGGGACACTGTTGTGTTTTCAGTGAATTTACTTTCATCTAGTGGTTGATTTTTTGGGTGGTTGTGTCTGGATTTTTTTTTTCTCAGAGTGTATCTTGGTCACGGTACCATATATGCTATGATCGTTTGCCTGGGAGAGTTACTTGGTTTATCGTCAGGATGTTTCTTGAACTGTTATGTCTTGGGAATAGCAGCTAGCTTCCCAGGTGTTAAACACAATCAAAACGATAGGCACATGGACGATAGAAACATCAAGGATCAAGTAAGGTTGATTTGATGTCTGCTACATTTGCTGGTAGGTCTCATCTTCGGCCTTTTGGTTTGGCATCACAATGGGTAACATTCTATTGCTGTTGATGGCAGGAACCGCTTGCTGAAATTGAATTCTGCATAGAATAAGCAAGCAAGGCATCTTTTTATTTAATAAAAATATGGCATTATTTATTCTTAACAATTAAAATGAGCATTTTTAATTCGGTGATTGTCGACACACGTCCGTCGTGGACAGCGCAAACTGCTATGCGTCTATCGTGCTTCGACTGTCTAAAACAATAAAATTCAATTCTCCTCTCTTTCTTCATTAAAAGACAGAGAAAGATGCATACATAACATTTTTAAACCAAGGCAAGTCCAATGCTATTGTTTTCAATTCTGCTGCTGGTTAGACAAATTTGACCTTTGCCACAATGTACCCAGTTACATAACAATTTTGGTTGGTAGCCATCACTTTCTGTCAGTCTTAGCTAAGTTGGCATGTGCTGACATTTTGAAATGAAAACTGCATCGACTTTTAATTTATTTGCCTCTCCCCATGAGGATAAGAAAATCATGGTACAAAGCTTTTACATGTAGGGAGCTCAAGAGCTCCTCTGAAAGGGTTTCTCAACCATTGTGCCACAGCTGAGAGTGTGTTAAGACCAACTCCTATTATATGTATGTAACAAAAACTACTGCATGAAAAATTTTTTTTTTTTTTTTTTTTTTTTTTTTTTTTACAAAATGGAAGGATTTATTTAATTTTCTACACTGTTTCATATAGGTGGAAAAAATTTCTTTAGACCACAGAAAGTTTGTAAGCAGTTATCTTTTGGAGAAGATAGTTGGTGTTTGGTTAGCCATTGCAAAGGGACAGGAGAAGAGTATGTGTGGAGGCATATGTATATCATCCATAGACAGCAATACTAAATAATGGAATGCAATTAGCTTAAACACTTTACTGCAGTTTCATCTGATCATCAAAAGTTGAGTATCATGTGTGTTTTGGTATGAAACAACATGGTTGACATCTATTTTTTTATTTTATATTTCAACTAGCAAGCTGTCTGGTGTTGTCCAGTTGTAAAATATGCTTACATGATATTTTAATTTATGTAGATTTTGTATTTATTAATATAGAGCCAATTCTGTATAGATTATTATATTGTGCCCACCGCCCGGCATTGTAAAATACACTTGAATATGATATTTTAATCCATGCCAATTCTTGATTATTGTACCCAATATATAGTAGTGATTTTAAAACCAAAACATTTACCTTTCTAGTCGTATTCGCTACCATCTGAGCTAAAGATATCAAAACTTTACAAATTAACACACTTGCGCATGCGTAGTTTCAATTTTTCAGTGTTGACTCTTTAGCAGCTATTTTTACCGGGTAAAAACCAAATCGAATTTGTTCCACAGGTCCGAATATGCCATATATCAAGTTTCAAATCTGTAGACCAAAAATTGACAGAGTAGTTTGGTAGAGACCATTCCGAGCATGCACACACCCACACACCCACAAACAAATTCACTTTTATAATATATACAAATTGATATAGTTATTAATATTTTTTAATCTGTTATTTTTGATAACTAATCATAAGTTATTTTTTGTTTTGAAATTCTTATTTGTTTACTTTTGCGTTATATATTATTTGTACAAGAACAATTGTTTTTTTTATATTCAATATTGATTGTTAATAATTTGGAATTTTTCATTTTGACTTAATCTGAGGTTTAAATAGCAAAGCAAATATTTATGTGTGTGTATCTAGATATAAATATATGCCTTTTTTTATAAATAAATGAATTTGATTTTTAAACTTTATTATATTTTATTGCTGCAATATATTGCACATTATTTTTATGAATTTTTCAATTGCTATTAAAGTTAATATTTTTTTGTGTGCCCGTATATATATATATATATATACAGACAGTTGTGTATTTATGTATTTTCACTCCTGTCACCAAGTGGTGATCATGCCAACACTTAAAATTATTTTCTGTTGTATACTTTTCATTCATTGTTGATTATTGTCGTTTTGTAAATGACATTAGTTATTAAACAATTATTAGTGGGCAATTATTTTTTATTCTGCAAGTACATAATTTGATGATATTATTATAAACACTAATAGCATTAGTACCCCTATTACTCTTGCTAGGGTTAATCATTTTTTATTGTGTTCATTTATTAATAGTTATACCTTCCTGGTGTTGGTAAGAATTCTTTAATTTCATTTTTGTTAAAGGTTTTTTAGTTGCATATTTTAAAAGTTATGTAGAAAAATAAATAAAACTTTTGTATTTTTTTTTATTAGTTCATTGATTATCTTGATGAAAGTTAGCTTAAAAGTCAATTTAAAAAAATAATGTAAAAGCCATGTATATATAAAAATGCATACATAAAGAAATACATTAAGTTGTCACAAAATGTTATTAACATAGAAATTTAAAAAAATTGGTCATTTAAAAGAAATAAATCTTCGTAAGTAAAATATTATTAATCTCTCTCTATTTAAAAAGTAGTAGTGTTCGTGTGTGTGTGTGTACAACTCTCCTACAGCTCACACCACTGGACTGGTCATGACCAAACATGGCATGATGATGGTTCCCCACCTAGGGATGGTGCACACCATTTTTTAAGGTAAAGATCAAGGTGATAGCCTATATATATACCTTCCTACAGCCCACACCACTTGACCGATCATGACGAAACCTGACATGATGATGGTCTCTGCCCTAGGGATGGTGCACATCATTTTTCAAGGTCAACGATTAAGGTCATGCTTGGTGCGGCTCTTATAGCATCCACTTACTGCAAAGGTGCCCGCAAAGCAGGTACCCGATCGTACAGCAAAGCCCTGTGCAAAAGCACGAGTATATTTTTGCTAGTCGCTTATATTTTTACTCATTATTTGTAGATTATTGCTATTGTAACAATCTTACAAGCTGGAATATTTATATTTTTAAACAAACTGAATTTTGTAAAGCAGTTTCATATTCTTTTTTTGTGTTAGTTATACATATGCTTATATTACTGGAATTAGTGGCTAGTTTATGGTTTATTGATCTATGGATTTGTTTGAAAACTGTTGGTGGATAGTTAGATTGCTTATTAATATATAATAGGATATTGTTATATTATTCCCCAAAACCTCTGGCCTTGATGAAGGGGAGACTATAACTTGCTGCTATGGTTTCAAATGATCTGAAATAACAGCAAGGGAGACTTGATTCCAAATATCTTTCATATGTTATATCTCCCCTCTTTTGGAAATAAGGTATGATTATGAATATCTCCTGTATCAAATAAGTCTTATACACTGTGAAATTTACTTTATGTATGAAAACCAAAGAAAGGAGATATAAGATATGAGAAATATTTGAAATCAAGTCTCCGCTTGCTATTATTTCAAATCATTTGAAACCATAGCAGCAAGTTTTAGTCTCCCCTCCATCAAGGCCAGAGATTTGGGGGAAATATCAGATATTTTGTAATTCATATACAAAACTAGGAAAACAAATGACTATGATTGAAACATTTTATGGCTGTAAAAAGTGCCAAAAATAGGTTCTGGATGATGGATGATCACCTTAATGTGCAGCCTTAAAGACAAATGTGACATAGCCCACTACACAATTCAAGTCGTTACCTTTCCAACGAGCCTTCGTTTGTTAAATTCTGATCAATAGTCGCTGAGATTTGGAACTTCTAAAATTGCCAAAAATAGTGAGATATATATATATATATATATATTAAGTAATGTGATTTATAATTTAAAATTTTTAAAATTTAAAAATCAAAATTTAATTAAATTAAAAATCAGTTTCATAAGAAGGAACAACAACAAAGTCAATTATCTGTACGATCGTTTCGGAAATCCGTGCTTTTTATTTGTGGTATACATGAAGTCACGTAGAATAATTATACATAGTTTTTTTGGTAAGCACGGTCTCCTCATCAGCAAATTTAGGAGGATTTCTATTGAATTGAAAAGACACCAAAAATAAACCTAGCATTAAAAGTAAGGCAGATGAATCTGAAAAATTGAAGTAAAAGGTTTGGATATAAAATTTATAAGAAAATTAATAAGGAAATTGGTATAGGTTAGAGATAGAAATGAGTAGAAAAAATATATATATTTTTGAATTTACATAATAAATTTGATTTAAAAATATATATATATATAATTACCTTTTGGTTTTCATTTTTTTGAAATCAGGAACTGTATTTAAAGTAGTCATTTAGATGTTTGCTATAGCTTTTTATTTTATTGAATGATGAATTTTAAAAGGGCGACGCTCGTGCAGTAAATTGTTTCCGTTAGCGTATTTTGATTTAGAGACGCTACAGTTAATATCTATAGAGAGAGAGTTTTTTTATTTTTTTTTATTTTTTATTTTTTTTTTATTTTTTGCAAGTTTTTAAGGGGAGATAATTGTCATGGCTTTATTTATTATTTGATTTACGAGTCTAAGGGCGGTAATTGGTTTAACTTAATTTATTAAAAAAAAAAAAAAAAAAAAAAAAAAAAAATCTATTTTTACTAATGAGTAATTTTTAATGATTTAAGGTGGTTTATATTTATTAAATTTAAACCAACGTTTATGATTACACGATAGAAGCTCGTGTCTTGAATTTACTAGTTTGGTTGTGCTTTTTATATCTTCATATTTTAAAATTTTTACGGTTTCTTTTGTACATAATGTACAAAATTTATCTCCTGGTTTATATGATTTGCAAGTCTCAATTATTTGCCATTTTAAGTTGAAAGAAATATTGCTATTTTTTAGTTGCCAAATATAGTTGGATAGAGTAGTTTGGTTTGATAGAGAGTTATTTTTAAAAGAATGTTTGTGCGTTGAAATTCTATGTTTTATTGGGCCAGATGTGGAACCAATATATATTACCTCTTGATTATTATGATTATTTTCCGTTAGGTCTATTGTTGGATTATAATGTGGTGGGTTGGTTAATAATTGATCGGTAGATTGATTTAAGTTGGTGTTATTATTTAATTCGGTAGTTGAGTTATGGCTGTTGATAGGTTCTTGTATATTTGGAGTTTTTGATACTGTGCAGCTATAGATAACATTTTTAATTTTACATGAGCCTTGTAGGGGACATTTATTTTTTCTTCTACAGTTACAGTCCGATGTATTTTGTATAGTTGCATTTTGTAGTTTATTAATTTTATTATTATTAGAGCTAATTATTTTCTGATGAAGGTTAGGCATAGTAGAGTAAGAGACTTTAATTGTGTTCTTATTGAAAATCTTATTATATCTATGGGGGGCTTTAAAGTTCTTATCTAATATTTTAAAAAATTCTCTAGCTATGTTTGTTTCTAGGTTTTTGGAATACGGGGGGTTGAACCATAGGATCTCCTTGTGTCTATTCTTACGTTTGCGGGTTTTAGTTTGTTGTTTATTTATATTATTATCTAATATTTGTAGTTTGGTTTTATCTTTTTTTGTCTCCTGGTTATTTTTCTTAACTCGTATACGGGAAGACATTGCCATATTATATGTTATTACGCTCTTAATAGGTTTATTTTTAATGCAGTTTATGTTTCTATCATTTTCATTTATGAATTTAATTTGTGAATTATATCCAGAGTTTTTAAGGGCTTCATTATAGTATTTTTCATTTTTGGTAAATATTGATTTAGTAGAAGACAGTCTAGAAATTCTTAGAGCGATATTGGGAACTATTGATTTTAATATTGATTTAGGGTGGTTTGATTGATTGTGGACATATAGAAGTGATTGGTTAGGTTTATGGTATGGTTCAAAGGTAGAATTTTTAAGATTTAAGGTTATGTCTAAGAAATTAACAATTTTTTTATTAGGGTCGATTTTTATACTAAGTCCATAATTTTTAAATAATTTATGTAGAGCTTTAATTGCATTTTCATAATTTTTATTAGTAGAATACTTTTCATAACGAATTCTACTAATAAAAATTATGAAAATGCAATTAAAGCTCTACATAAATTATTTAAAAATTATGGACTTAGTATAAAAATCGACCCTAATAAAAAAATTGTTAATTTCTTAGACATAACCTTAAATCTTGAAAATTCTACCTTTGAACCATACCATAAACCTAACCAATCACTTCTATATGTCCACAATCAATCAAACCACCCTAAATCAATATTAAAATCAATAGTTCCCAATATCGCTCTAAGAATTTCTAGACTGTCTTCTACTAAATCAATATTTACCAAAAATGAAAAATACTATAATGAAGCCCTTAAAAACTCTGGATATAATTCACAAATTAAATTCATAAATGAAAATGATAGAAACATAAACTGCATTAAAAATAAACCTATTAAGAGCGTAATAACATATAATATGGCAATGTCTTCCCGTATACGAGTTAAGAAAAATAACCAGGAGACAAAAAAAGATAAAACCAAACTACAAATATTAGATAATAATATAAATAAACAACAAACTAAAACCCGCAAACGTAAGAATAGACACAAGGAGATCCTATGGTTCAACCCCCCGTATTCCAAAAACCTAGAAACAAACATAGCTAGAGAATTTTTTAAAATATTAGATAAGAACTTTAAAGCCCCCCATAGATATAATAAGATTTTCAATAAGAACACAATTAAAGTCTCTTACTCTACTATGCCTAACCTTCATCAGAAAATAATTAGCTCTAATAATAATAAAATTAATAAACTACAAAATGCAACTATACAAAATACATCGGACTGTAACTGTAGAAGAAAAAATAAATGTCCCCTACAAGGCTCATGTAAAATTAAAAATGTTATCTATAGCTGCACAGTATCAAAAACTCCAAATATACAAGAACCTATCAACAGCCATAACTCAACTACCGAATTAAATAATAACACCAACTTAAATCAATCTACCGATCAATTATTAACCAACCCACCACATTATAATCCAACAATAGACCTAACGGAAAATAATCATAATAATCAAGAGGTAATATATATTGGTTCCACATCTGGCCCAATAAAACATAGAATTTCAACGCACAAACATTCTTTTAAAAATAACTCTCTATCAAACCAAACTACTCTATCCAACTATATTTGGCAACTAAAAAATAGCAATATTTCTTTCAACTTAAAATGGCAAATAATTGAGACTTGCAAATCATATAAACCAGGAGATAAATTTTGTACATTATGTACAAAAGAAACCGTAAAAATTTTAAAATATGAAGATATAAAAAGCACAACCAAACTAGTAAATTCAAGACACGAGCTTCTATCGTGTAATCATAAACGTTGGTTTAAATTTAATAAATATAAACCACCTTAAATCATTAAAAATTACTCATTAGTAAAAATAGATTTTTTTTTTTTTTTTTTTTTTTTTTTTAATAAATTAAGTTAAACCAATTACCGCCCTTAGACTCGTAAATCAAATAATAAATAAAGCCATGACAATTATCTCCCCTTAAAAACTTGCAAAAAAAAAAAAAAAAAAAAAAAAAAAAACTCTCTCTCTATAGATATTAACTGTAGCGTCTCTAAATCAAAATACGCTAACGGAAACAATTTACTGCACGAGCGTCGCCCTTTTAAAATTCATCATTCAATAAAATAAAAAGCTATAGCAAACATCTAAATGACTACTTTAAATACAGTTCCTGATTTCAAAAAAATGAAAACCAAAAGGTAATTATATATATATATATTTTTAAATCAAATTTATTATGTAAATTCAAAAATATATATATTTTTTCTACTCATTTCTATCTCTAACCTATACCAATTTCCTTATTAATTTTCTTATAAATTTTATATCCAAACCTTTTACTTCAATTTTTCAGATTCATCTGCCTTACTTTTAATGCTAGGTTTATTTTTGGTGTCTTTTCAATTCAATAGAAATCCTCCTAAATTTGCTGATGAGGAGACCGTGCTTACCAAAAAAACTATGTATAATTATTCTACGTGACTTCATGTATACCACAAATAAAAAGCACGGATTTCCGAAACGATCGTACAGATAATTGACTTTGTTGTTGTTCCTTCTTATGAAACTGATTTTTAATTTAATTAAATTTTGATTTTTAAATTTTAAAAATTTTAAAACTTTTAAATTATAAATCACATTACTTAATATTGAATTAGCTCTAGGACATTTAACTATCGAGCTTATTATATATCTAAATTACAACGAGCATTTCCTGTATTTTAATTAAACTAGTAATTTCACTATTACATTAAAATACACTTAGCTCTTTAGACTATTATTCTAATCTCCTTTAAATTATATATATATATATATATATATATATATATATATATATATATATATATATATATACTAGCCGGGAGATCGGACGTTGCCTGGGATTGAATGATGATCAATGAATATTTCAGACTCCTATATTTTTATTGTCATCAAAATTCATGAAATCGACCAGTAGGAAACTTCATATGCCTCCATGCAGTAATTTAGTCCAAAATATGTTATTCTACATTGCACTCTAGAGAACCTACTGTTTTTTTTATAAAATTATTTTATATAAACTTCTTTCCATTAAATGGAAAAAAAAACATTAAGAAATTTTCATGTGGTGTTTGAACCTACAGACCACATCATGCAAAAAAACAAAAAAAAAACATGTAAATTTTCAAGTCTTATAAAATTCTTTGCAATTAATGAAAAAAAGTTAAGAAATTTATGTGTGAAATTTGAACCTACAGACCACGTCATGCAAAAACAACAAAAAAAAAGCATGCTACTAACTTATCCACAGCAGAATTTTCACGGCCCGTTGTTGATTATTGTTGCTAAGCAATGAGATGGGAAATATGGCTTTACCGATGATAGATAAATTACAGTTTTGATTATCGATAATTGTTGGGGGTATTCTGAGACAAAACTTAACTAAGATCATTCCCAGACTTATACACTGAAGTTCTGTTAATTATAAATTTTAAAGAAAATTTGTTCAACCGTTTCAGAGTCTATAAGGAACGAACTCACACACAGACACAAAGTTGCATTTATATATATATATATATATATATATATATATATATATATATATATATATATATATACTGGTAGGCAAACTGAATATTGAAATGCTCATATCTTTGGTTCTGTGAGACAAAACTTGCAAATGGAAATTTGCAGGCCTTTTGAAGATTATATAATACTATTCTATGGTTAAAATTTTATGACAATTAGTCCAAAAAATCCTATATTTTCAAACCAATAAAATATACACAAATTTGCCTACATTTTTACATATAGTGTCCTGCTGGCCAGTTTCAGTTTTGCTGCTCTGGTTGTCCTCTGTAGCCTTGCCAGGCCACTTATATAAAATAAATATAAGACCTGCATGTGTCATTGTTTAAATTAAAAGTTATGTTTAAAAAATTAACTTTTTTACATATTTTTATTTTTATGTCAAAACCTAGGTTTCTGAAAATTTATATTTCGATATTATCTCAACTTTTGCTTGATGTGCTATAAGACCATCGTCCCCATAAATACCAATATTTCTTTTTATTAATTATTGATGAAACCTTATTAATTAATCTTTCTTTATAATAAAGTAAAGTCAATTTTTCCCCCATTCCATTAATTGTTGCAGCTTTCAAACCAAAACCTCTATGCTAATCTATTCTACCAGGCACTTGGGTCAATTTCCGTTGCATGTTTTCATAAAATTTGCATTTGTTTCATTTCTTTACAAAATTCCTTACATTTTTCCCGGCTCAGCAGTTTCTTCCAACACAATAATTAAAATCTACTCCCACAGCCTCCCTCCCTCCCCATGTCACCATGTTCTCAATAAGCATACATTTTTGATCTTTCACTATTATTTTATATTTTCATTCCTCCCATTGGCTATATACTAATCTGCATTTTCAATCTAAATACAGATCTCTCCTTTCAAGTACCCATTCTTGTTCCCAAACAGAATGAGTGATTAAAGGAATAACAGTTTAGCATCACAAAAAAACATCAACTAGTATACAGATTCAAAAATAAAGGAATATAATTTTCGAATATAAGACAAGAATATGCAGCATGGTCATTCATTTTGATTTTATTCACTTTGATAATCCTATTTTTTTTTTTGTTTTATTTTTAACATTTAATTGACAATACCTTTACAAATCTATGCATAACATACATCATTTTAGTATCATAACACACAAATATGTTTTCTGTTTGAGTATTAGTTAAAAAATTCAGAAATAGAGAAGTTGGCCTAATGCTCGGAGTCATTTACTCAGTGAGATTTTTCTTTCACTGCTTTTTTCACTTTAGTGATTGTTATATTGTCCTTTTTTATTTTACTTTTCACATTTTCCTGTTAAATGTTTCTCTTTAGAATTTTAGAATCATACGGTTTGTTTGGTATATCTTGGTAGTTTGAGTTTTTGTAGGACACACACATGCAGACAACTGTAGACAACATTTAATGGATATGTTGGAAAATATTTTATGATAAAATAATCTATTTTTATAGAATAGAATAACGTGCAGTAATTCCTTAAAAATTTCATTCCAAAAACTTGTGAAAAAAATGTTAAAGAATAGATAAATAATAACAATAAAAGACTGTCCTTGACTTGTATAAAATAATAGAACCTGGAACCTGTATTTTTCTAAGGTTTTGATAAAATGTTTTTGTTTTTAATAGAATCAATTTGATCAAAGTAACAATCTTTGTTTTCTTGTTTAAGTTTTGTTCATAGCTAATCTTTTTTTATAATGAAAGTTTTATAGACAATTTATTGATTTTCTGTAGCTTGTATTGGCAACTTAGTACTTTTAATAGACTTTCAAATAAAAAAGAATATTTCCACTTAGATCAAATCACATTTTCTAAATGAGGTATTAGTATAGTTTTTGAACTAGACAAAACTGATTTTTTCCAACTGAACAGCTGAATTAAAATGAAGCAGTGTCAAAATCAAACCGAGGCTGATTTTCAACATGAAAAAAAAAATGAGGAAAGAAAACGATGATTCATATGTTTTTTTTTCTTTTTACTATTTATTTTCTGATGAAGAAAATCAATAAATGTTTAATATTTTATGGGAAAGTTAAAAATGTAAGTTTTTTTTTCCATAAAGTATTTTTTTAAAAATATAATGCAACAATGGTTTTTACAGATTTTTTTTTTGTGTTTTATATTTTGGATACTGGTACAGCTTTTGAAACAAACAAAAACTAACAAGGTTAAGGTGAAGGTTAGTTAAAGTTAGGGTTAGAAAAAGCAGTTTGCTTTTTGTCCAGTTCATTTAGTCTGCCAGGAATGTTAAAAGTTACTTAATTTACAGGTAAATTTGTCGCCTGCTTCTCAAATGTTCTTTGGCGGCTGCTAGCTGTTTATTTAAATGACCAGAAGATGTCGAACAAAATGTTGGTTTTGTCTGTTTCAAAAAGTATACCAATACCTTAAATTATTGATAATTTTATGGTAGACAGTAGTTAAAAAGTCAAGACGAAACAAAGACTGTGAGTCATTTCTTTATTTTTTGGTCGGTCGACGGTTGAAAAGAACTTGCTTGTGAAGAGTGCGACGTTTGCGAGAAGACAGAAGTCGAAAGAACTGATCCGTTCAACTTTGAAAAGAATTTCTGGTGTATATATCGCTTAACACAATTACTCAGCTTTCTCGTCCCTTGTGCTGCGACATTATTTCAGGGAAAGTTTGGTTTAACATAATCTTCTTTCAGTTATCTTTCTGCTTTTCTAAATCAAAACAATTCGTCATGGAAATTATTATTATTTTTTTGTCAAGTTTCTATAATGTGGTTTCTTTTATTAGAATCAGTTTTGATCAAAATGCCAATTTTATTTGTACTATCAAAATCTTGTTCAGAATTAATTTTCTTTTTTTATATTGTCACATTTAATGTTTTGCAACGAGCATCTCATTGATTTCATTACAGCTTGCGTTGAAAAAAAAAATCCCATCTTGATATATTGTTTGGTATTTCAATTAATTTTTTCCAAAAGATTTTCAAAAGCACAACGAATTGTATTGCTCACCTCAATAAAGATGAACAAAATTATTTAGCAGGATAATAATTACTGGAACAAGTTGTTGGAGCTTTACAAGAATCTGACTATTATAAATAGTTTTGAAATTAATATTGACCAATTTCGTAATTATGGTATAGAGAATGAATTGCATAAAAAGTACTGTGAGCTTTCAGGTGAGATATTTAAAAAGAACCTGATCTAATTGGATGCCATACAGATGTGCTAAAAAAGAAAAAAAGAAATAAAACAGAAAAAGAAACAATTAAGAAAATTTGAATGAAGTGATTTCATAGAACTTCTGCCATTACTAACTGGCAGATGATTACTGCTGTCGACCAAGGGAAGAATCTGTTGTGCATGTGTGCTCAGAATGATGATGTATTAAAGTGAAATCTGTCAGTGAAGGTTGAGGATATGCATTGCATGGAGAGAAATTATATGAGAACGATATAATGGATGTATCATATGAATCTTAAAGACAGGTGCAGATCTGATAACCTCAAAGGAAGATTAAAGGTGGATAATATAGGGAGATGTGTGCAGGACAGGAGAATTTGTTTTAAAGTCTTTAAACATTGAAAGAATGGAAGAAAGTTCTTGGGTTAGTCTATGTAGAGCAGTTAACGTAGCAGGGTCAGTTTGTAGGTGATGATCAATGAAAGCATAAGAAGTGATAAGGATGGATTTGAGAGAAGAAGGGATAAAATAAAATGTGTCCGGAGATAGGTTAGTTTTGAAGTCAATTTCTGAATTAATGTCCTACTATATTGAATGGAGAATATCATTGTAAAACAAATATATGATTATGAATTTTTACCTATATATATACATCTTTTTTATTTTTTATTTATTTTTTTTTTTTTTGAGAAAAATTTACCAGAGTATCCAGTTATTGGGATAATAGTCTAGTATATTTTTTAAATAATATGTTTACATATTGAAGGCATGAAAACTTCCATATATAATTATGATTCTGGAGAGATTCTTTCCTTTGTTTGTTGGGATGCAAACAAACAGTGTATATGCTCTGAAGGCAGAAACAAATTCATTTAGCTCGTTATTTCAAATAAATTGGTACATTATAAGTGGTGCATGCCTAAGAAAATATAAAATTTTAATATAAACTCGGGAATACACACACACTAATATATATATATATATATATATATATATATATATATATATATATATATAATACACATTATATAAGAGGAACTTTGTCTATATGTGAGAGTTTTTGGGAGCAGGTTCCTAACTAGAGCAGCCAATCAATCAGTTTAATTAAAAAATCGGTGATTTCACCGATTTTGATGACAATAAAAGTATGGGAAGGCGGAACATTTGATTCTCATTCAATCCCAAACAACATCAGGTCTCCTTACTAGTGTGTGTGTGTATATATATATATATATATATATATATATATATATATATATATATATATATACTAGCACGTTGTTGACTGGGTTCAAAAATCGCCTACAGAAAATGGACTCTGATTTATGAAAGTATGATAGGTTATGAAAAGGAAGGGTTGTAAAGAGATAGCTTCGAATTTGGGGGTATCAAAACCAAAGCAAAATATGATGAAAGTAAAAATAAAATAGATAAACCCCATAATTTATTATACCATACCTGTTCACACTGAAACACTTATCACAATATTCTGTGGATATATATTAAAACACCTTGTTAAACTTTGACATATTTCCATTCTATGGAGGTCAGGTGCGAACGAACACCCCATAATTTTATTATACCATATTTCTTCAAACTGAAACATAATTATCAAAGTATACTTACACAGATAGATATGAAAAGTCTTTATTAAAGTTTGTGCCTATTTCCATTCTATGGAGGCCAGGTGTGAATGCAGACCCCACAATTTTATTATACCATCCCTATTTAAGTTAAAACATACTTATCAAAGTATTCTTATGTACATCTATATCAAAAACACTTGTAAACGGTTTTTTTAATTTTTTAATTTTTTATTTCCATACTTTGTGGACCAGGTGCGTACGCAGACCCCACAATTTTAATGAATCATCACTATGCCAGATCAAACATACCTATTCCTGTGTCTCGATACATCTTCTATCATTATATGTGATCAGTTTTCTATAATAGTCAACCATATAGGAGCCTATTCGTGACCAGATACACACAGACGTTCAGCTTTATATTATAGATATATCTATATCTTAACTCTTTATTGTTATAAAGCTTTATCTGAAAGGATATTGAACCTTTTGTATATACAAGGCCTGTTGTCTTGATTCTGATTTTGAGTTCATATATTTATATGAGAATGTAAAAGCCGTAAGTTAGTTCAACATGTAACCTAACAAAAGAAGTTGATAAATTATCAAAGGTTGACATTACTGACCTGAATTTCATTGCATGACAGATATTTTTCCCGGGCCCCACTTCTCCAATCACCGTACATTCTTTTCATAAATAGTTTTGCAACTACAACTCGGTTTTCATCTAGTCAAGCGTATCACTTTAATGGAGCAATTCTTTTTACAAAGTTTTATTTACAGCCAGATGACTAACATCTATCACATTCAACGACATTCTCCTTTCAATATCTCTACTTTTGAACTTGGTTTCTAGAGTAGAAACAGGGAGGGGGGTTGCATGTTCATCTGATGGATATTGTTATTGATTATGGAACCAACTATGACAATCTAATCCAATCTATTGTGTTCATTTCATTAAATGCGAAAGTTGTTTTAATTCATCACACCTGTATTACCTTCAAAGCAGCTCACTGTTATTTAAATAATACAATACAATTTTCTGAAGTAGTGTATACATAGTAGAAAAAAAAGACCCAAACATAGCAATTTTTGTACCTAATTTTCATAACTATTGTTTAAACAGTACGTAATAATCTTTGGTGTTATTCATTTGTAATTTTATGGTCCTATTTTCTTATACATATGTAATAGCTTTGTTGATATTAACAGCAATTAATTAAAGTGGTTTAATAAAAATGGATAAATTACGAGAACCCTGAAAATAATAGTGATGTAGTTTGCTTGAAGCATTGTGTGTAATGTGTATATAGTGTGGTCGTAGAAGGCTATAACAATGCAAGAAGTGGAAATATGTTGGTGTTGAGAAGGATGACAAAAACAAAGTGATTTTTTTTAAATAATTTTTTTTAGTAAATCATACTTTATCTCAACTTCTATACAATGATCTGTATTGCATAATATGCATTTTGAGATGTCTTTATCAGATGGTAGGTTTTTCAAATCTCAAGCTCATATGGTTTTAAGCTTTGGTGATATTGTTATCTTTTGCATTGATGCAGTCAATGACACAGCTACCCAGCAGCAAATAGATTTAAATGTTTTAAATTCTGAAATAATTCCCATTAAATTTATTTATTAAAATATGTTCATTAATTTTCAGGTGAGGTAGTTTAAATGGAAATTATTAGTTTTGAAAATTACAATAGATTTATATTAAAGATATATAATGCAAGTTATACGTTTTAAAAAATTGGGTAGTATTTTTTGCTTGTTTTCCATAAATTGTTTCCCATTGGAATGTTTCAGTATATAATAATATGAAAAGGGTTATGTCATAAAATAAACTAACCCAAAATGGATATGGTTACCTTCAACTTAAAAACAATTATTAATAACCTAATTGAAGTAGTTGCTTGCTTATAAAAGGTTAGCAACTGTAATTATAATCTTGCAATTTACATTTCTTCATATAGCTTCAATAGATTAGGTATTAACCACTAGTGGACACCCTCTATCAAATATGTCAAAATTTTTTTGCTTTTCCAATGTTCGTACTAATATAATCTTGAGTCAGAGAAAAAAAAATGAAAAGGTTGTTTTATTTAATGTTGGTACTTATTGATGTATGGAAGTGAAACCTAGTCAGTGAGGGTTGAGGACATGCGTTGCATAGAGAGAAATTATATGAGAATTATACAACAGATTTGTAATGTGAATCTTAAAGAGAGACTTAGTGTTAAGACACTTGTAGTCTGTCTAAACTGTACGAACGAACTGACTAAACCAAGATGGCCGACTCCTATTTATATCACCACAAGCAAGGGAGGTAACCATGTAACTGAAGCAAGGGAGGTAACCAATGTCTACATTAACATTGCTGCTGTCCTCAAGTGAATAATTTATTTCTGATTTAACAAGTCCCTTAGAAGCTCAGACGAAGCTCCTGCCTTGGTCAAACAATCAGAGACCTGATCACAACCCTTGATCCATTCTATCTGTATCTCTCCTCTACTCTTCATTTCCTTCAGCCTTGCTACATCTATTCTCAATCGTCGATCGCTTACCAGATTGTTGGAATTCAATGTCTCCACAAGTGATGCATTATCTGTCTTGCAGAGAACGTCTGGCAATTTAGATAACTGAAATACCTCTTGTATCATAACCGCAGTCAAAACACCAGCATCAGCTCCCTCATTCAGAGCAAGAGTCTCTGAGGCCAATGGGCTTTTTGTCACTCTGTCCAATTTCTTTGACACCCAACACATGGGGGCCATTTTGTCAGTACTTCCTCCAATAAAGACAACAAAACCACCCTGTGAAGATCCATCTTCCAGACTGGCATAAGAGGCATCAGTATAACACAAAATGTGTAAATCTGAGGGCTTTCCCAATTTTGGAAATGTTATAGAACCCTTCTTGGATTTCAATTTTGATAAGGCTTTATTCGCCTCAAATAAGGCTTTTACTTTGGGATGCTTTCCAGTGTTGCTCATTTTACACACATCAAAAGCTATATCAGGGCGTGTTTGAGTTGAAACCCACATCATCTGACCTGCAAGTCTCTTCAACTCATGCTTTTCTTCTTCATTCAGTTCATCATTTTTCCTCAGTATCCTCCCTTTGCTTATTTCTATTGGAGATATGGAAGATACATATAGATCTTGTTCTACAGTGATCCCATTTTCCTGTTGATTAACATTCAGTCCAACATATTTGAATGTTCCACTTTCATGAGATCCCACCTTAAATTTTTCTTTCAATGTTGCAATCACATCCCTTTCAAACTCTGTGTTTCCACAGAAAACAAAATCATCCACGTGCATAGCAAGAATTCCAGTCAAATTTCCTTTAATATCATGCCACAAAAACAATGCATTATCATAAGCACTTGCTACTCCTTTTAATTCAATCAAAGCCTGAGTAACTCTCTTGTACCATGCCCGTGGAGCATCATTCAATCCATAGATGCATCTTTTTAATTTCCACACTTGAGATTTAGGACAAACATCAGATGGTGGCCTCAGGTACACATCTCTCTCTAAAATACCACCTTGCAAAAAGGCTGAGGTAAAATCTATGGTCTGCAGCATCCAATTCTTTATTGATGCGGTTAGCATGACCATTCGCATAGCTTCACGGCTACATGTTGGGGAGTCCGTTTTCAGATTACTATTTTCTTCATAGCCTCGTGCTACAAGGCGAGCTTTCATTGTTTTCTGATTATCCTTGAATTTTTCAGTAATCACCCATCTTGTGGATATTGTTTTTTGACCTGTGTATGGCACACATTCAAATACTTCATAGGTGTTCATGTTTTTTATTTCTTTATGCTTGGCATCCATTACAGCTTTCGACTGCTCTTGTTCAGCGGTGAGCAGGACTACATTTTCCTGTTCAGTATATTGGGGCACTTCTCTCCAATGATCAATATGATTCCAGTTGATACAAACTTGATCCTCGTTTTCATCCTCAGGTTCTATATTGATCCAATGACTATATTTGCCAGTTGATTTAGGCTGTACTGACATAACCTTTCCTTTCTTCCACTCCCCACTTCCATTTATTTTATAAGTTATGGTCTTATTTCGGCCAGGTTTTTCAGTCTTATCTCTTAAACTGGTAGAACTATCAACAACTTCTTCTCTGTCTATATCTTCACTTTCTACCACTTGATTCTGCAACTCCTCCTCCTCAACTGTAAGGTATTCATTCTTCCCTTCTGTAGTGTTTCCCAGCATTTCAGCTTTTTTTGTTCTTTTTTCGTTGTTTTTATTCACTTTCATCAATTGGCACGGATGCATCCTATAAAATGCTCCGCCATGTCTGATTAAGACAAACTGGCCTTCTCTGCCTAACACTTTTGCTGGACCACGCCATCCTTTAAAACCCTGCCTCCGATAATAGATTTGGTCTCCGGTAGCATAATCTTCATCAGCATAAGTTCTGACATTAGACCTGAGAGCTCTCCTAATTCTCTCACTGGACTCAGCTTCCAAAAAGTTTCTCCTTGCACTATGGAGAGCATTTAAATTTTTTCTCACCATGTCACTTGTAGTAGAGGACTCCATAGCAGGTAACTGGTCTGTCAGAATTGAGGGTGTATTTACATTGAAACCGAATACAAGTTCATTTGGACTGTGTCCAGAGTAATTGAGGAGGGCATTTTTTGCACAAATAGCCCATGCCAAGGCAATTTCAGGTTCACACTTCTCATCGTCAATTGTTTTTTTCATTGCCTCAGCAACTATCAAATTATGACGTTCTACAGTACCGTTGCTGAATGGACTTTCTGCAGCAGTAGTACAGGTCTCTATGTTGAGTTTTTCATTCATCTGTCTATAGTGTTCGTTGTTGAATTCACCCCCATTATCACTCAGAAAACGAACAGGAGATCCGAAATAGGTAATCCACATCATAAAGATGTTTTTGATGATCTCCTCCTTCTTCTTTGTTTTGATCAATGTTGCCGCTGAATACCTGGTAGCGGCATCAATGAGATGTAGTATCCACACCTCATTGTGGATGAACTCTTTCAAATCCATGCAAACTGTGTGATTAAATCTATTGCCAAGAGGCAATCCCACAACCGGTCGCAGTGGAGCTTTTTTAAATCTAAGGCAAATTTGACAGTTTTCACAAACCTCCTCAATCGCCTTTATAAATTCCTTGTCATTGAATTTGCCACTTTTTTTAACCAAGGAAACAAGTTTTTCCTTCGAGGCATGAGCAAACTGTCGATGAAGTTTTTCTGCTTTTTTTTTTTTTTCTGTGAAAGAACACTGACCAAAATTCTGAACATGTAATACAATGTTCTTAGTACCACTATGATCCAACAACTTATTTGTTAAGGGGAGACAATAGTGCCCTGAAGTTGTGGTCTTTAGTTCAATACATTTATCAAAAATCCAGCACATATCTTTCCGGAAATCTAGCACTATTCCTGCTGTCTTCATTGATTTGTGACTTAATAGAAGAGGCAAGTCGTTTTTCACAATATCTGCTTCGATATAAACTCTTATACCTCCGAGTGTAACCGGAAATTTAGCAACTTTAATTGCTGTGACAGCCACTCCATCACCAAAACAAAAACTCCGGTCTGAGTTCGTATACTTCACTAGTTGCAGGTCACTTTCATTTAAAGTATCCAAATAAACATCAAGCCACACTTCGCCAGCCAGTGTGCGAGTACAAGCAGAATCCAAGACTACCATTCCAAATGTTTCCTTTACAAGATTTGAAATTTTTTCATTTGTACTGTTCAAATAAATATTTTCTTGAATGAACAACGTAATGTGTATTTGTTCTGTCGCTTCCGTAAACCTGGGCGTATTTCTAGGACACTCTCTAATTAGATGGTTCGGAGACTGACATTTGTAACACAACAACACGTTTCCACTTCGGTCACATGGATTAGATTGTCCTCGACGAAAACGCCTTTTGTTGTTACCCGGTTTAGAATAATTATAGTTGACGATTTCGGGCTCTGATTTCACTGCCGGTACATTTTCATCACGATAAATGTCACCAAATACTTTCTTTATCGATTCCTTCATGTTTTGATACGTCAAAACAGAACACGTTGTCCGCGCTAATTTTTCGTTCTCTTCCGATATGTTAACCGCGTTCAAAACAAGAAAAGCTTGCACTCCTTCCGGTAGAATAATGTGGAATTTTTTTAATCTTTGGTACAAAAACTCATAACGAACAAGAAAGTCATTTATACTGGTACCTGACGATCTTTTATAAGTGTAAAATTCCTTAAAAGTCATGTAAGCGCGCGTGTGTTCATCCTTTAAATATATGTCATCCAGTTTCTTTATTAAGATCTTCAAGCCATCTCGTCCGCCGATGTCACTTGTTGGCAATTCACGGACACATTCTCTAATATTCGGTGGTAGCGTCAAAAACACTGCTGGCCCTTTTTTTTCCTCAGAAAGATCCGTGAACAACGACCACATTTCAACGTCTTGTTTCCAGTTCTCGTAAACATCCTCCCCCTCCAACAATGGAGGTTGTTTGTTCGAAGTTGCCATATCCGATATCCGATCTGTCTAGTGCTACAAAAAAAAATTTTTTTTTTTTTTTTTTTTTTTTCGTTTTGTCACACACAGAGGGATATCTCTGCTAGCATTTGTTAAGACACTTGTAGTCTGTCTAAACTGTACGAACGAACTGACTAAACCAAGATGGCCGACTCCTATTTATATCACCACAAGCAAGGGAGGTAACCATGTAACTGAAGCAAGGGAGGTAACCAATGTCTACATTAACACTTAGTTTTGATGACCTCTGAGAAAGATGAAATTTGAACAATAAAGATGTGTATAGAACCATTTGATGATATGGCCATGCTGAAAGATTGGATGAGAGTTCTTGGGTTATTAGATGTGGAACAGTTGAGGTAGCAGGTTCAGTTCAGAGGAAGACCAAGGAAAACCTGAGAGGAAGTGATAAATATGAACCTGAGAGAAAGAGGGATAAATAAAGACCTGGCTAGAGATAGGGTTAATTTGGAAGTTGATTTCTTAAAAGTGTCTAATGCATGCCATCATGTAAAACTGACATTAAACTGAATATGATGATAACTAATTGACTGTTGGGCAACAGTTTCATAAATTACAATCATAAACAGTTAAGACTGTATGAGTTTCTATGTATAGCAATACCTTGATTTTCAACTAACGCATTATTATCAATTCTTCCCTTTCTCTCTTTATTTTTCTTCTTCTTTATACATCAACAATTATTAATTTTAAATTGTTATCTTTTTTTTTTTTTTTTTTAGTTTTCTTCCCCTCAAACAAGACATATCGACACTTAAATATAAGGGGTTAATGTGATAGGGGTCAGATTTATAATGGGGAGTTGTGCTGCAAAATATTTGTCCATTTTACATATAAATTTCTCTGTTAGTATATTCATTAGAAACTGAGAACAGGGAGGGAATTTTTCAAAGACGAGTGTTCCAAGGAAAAAAAAAGTTACTAGATTAGAAAATTTTACACAATCTAGGGACTTCTGCAGTAAATGGGTGGAATTTTGTTGCTAATTTTATATTTAAAAGAGGGAGTTTACAAGTGTAATATATTTATCCGTGCATTTTCCATGGAAGTACTTGTAAAACAAGCACAGGATGCAATACAATACTAGTGCATATTCTAAACTGGATGTATCTAAGCATCTGTCAGGTTTGGTCAAAATCTAACATGGACTGCCAGATTATGTCGGGTGTGGCTCATCAAATCTTATGAATGGTATGAAATAGAAAATAGCAAAATTCATCACCTGCGAACTACAATATAAAAAACATAAATAAAAATAAATAAATGGAAAACATAGAAATAAAAAAAAAATCAAAATAACCTACCATAATATTGTTTTATTTGTCAATGTTTTTGCAAGAAAAACTTTGAAACATTTTCTTTTTATGCAGGGGTGGGTGGGTGATTTAATATCACCATTTTCTTTATCATTTTTTAAAGATAATGTTAAGCAAACAAATTTTTGTTTTGTTTTCATAGAAAATTGTAAAAAAAAATGAAACAAAAATTGTTAAAAATATAGTTATTCATTTATTTTTTTGGGGAAAAATATGGCAGAATTATTTTATTTAAAAAAAAAAATGTAAAAAATCAAAAACAAAAATTGTTAAACAAGTTTTAAGAATATAAAGTATTTTTTTTTAATATAGCAAAATTATTATTATTTTTTTTTTTTTCAAAGAAACTTGTAAAAATGGTTTTAAAAATGGTTCAAAGAACCAATTTTTTTTTTTTTTTCTTTGTAAGAAATTTTTCTGTGGGGGGGATTGGAGAATATATGTATATTTTTTTTAGGTAAAAGTTCCTTCAATCTGTGACAGTGTGTCCAGAGCCCACCCCACATTCACGCATCAGGTTTTTCCTTATGGCCATCTCATTATGATTGTTGCGATTTTCATTTGTGCTTGTTGTAAAAAGGCCCCCATTTGTAACGTTGTCCATTTTTGGCCCTGTGAGTATTTTTTATTTTCTTCCAATATTTATCTAAAAATCGTCTGCTTCTTGTCGCATTCTGATTGGCTGATCAATGGTTCATGTGACGTTTTGAGCAAATTTGAGCAGACGCTTAGATATGTCCAGTTCATAATATGCACCTAGTACCTGCAATGTAACAGTGGCTGGAGCTTAGCATATGAGATTTATTGGGTCAGGAACTCTTTCTGGCCTCGTGTTCGAGAGAAAGAGGCTTGTGATGGGTGCATTAGCTCAGATAACAATGTATACTAATGTTGAATGCTGCCACTATGTTAGAAACAATCACTCGGACTTATGAGAATAAACATATCTTTTCATTGCTTTTTTTTCAGTCTATCTTTGTTGGCTTGTGTGCTCAAGTGACATTGGAACTGAGAGAAAAGAAATTTCAACATCCAATTTTTCTTGTTGCCAGAGATAAAAAAAACTGTTTCTAACCTGTATTAATTGAAAGAAATTTTTTAAGAAAATTTTCTATGTGGTATCAGTGTTCAAGAATTCTGGTGAAAGAACTGACCCGCAAAATTATTGTTCTATCATTCATTCACTAAATCATTGAATCTTTAACTAATCGAACAATAATCCACCACCTTGTAATCCTAAACTTCTGTCTAACCAACAATATGGATTTAGGCATGCCTGTTCTACTGAAGATATCTTAATGGTTATCAAAATGCATTTATCATTCACTGAACAAAACTGGTACAGTTAGTGCAGTAGCTTTTGATGTATCCAAACTTTTTCACAAGATCTGGGATGAAGGTCTTCTTACTATGATATTACTGGACGAGTATTTAATTTAATCAGATCTTTTTTTAGCCAAAAGAAAGATCCAGATTGTCCTCTATGACCATCCATTTAAACAACATGGCATTAATGTGACCGTGTTCCAGGGTGGATTCTTCCATCCATAGCCCTTGAGCCCCTGGAGGGGCATAGGCCATCTACAACTTTGTAGATGCTTTTGTAGCGAGGAGTTCTTTTTACAGGGTGAGGGTGCTGGCCCCCATGCCCAACCTTCCCAGAAGGTACATGCAGCACCTAGCCTTCCCAAATGTCATCCATCTGGTACTGGCCAGGCTCAACATTGCTTAATTTTGGTGATCTGGCAAACAACCAGTGTGTCAATGTGATTGTGCCATACAGGGTCGATTCTTATACTGTTATTATTCTTAATTTTATAAATGACCTTGTTGATGCAATTGTGTCTGAGATGGGTATATTTGCTGATAGCACTATGCTCTATTCTCAACATGTGGGGAAAAACGATCTGAGTTAATGGCTGAATCCTCAGAAAATGATTTCCAGTCTATATGAGATACATAGATATTTGAATATTCCATTAAAGTTCTCCTTTATATCTTAACTAGCTTGGGTGGCCGGCCTTGCCCAGGTGTTTGGAGGTGTGTGTTGAGCAAAAAAAAAAAAAAAAAAAAAAGTGGTGGTAGGCAGGCAGGCATGAACCCGTACCACAAAGGTGGAAAAAAATGTGAAAATAAAAAAAATGTGACGTCTTTGCTGAGATTTATATTATAGAATACTGAGTTAGTAAAGAAGTTAAGAACATAATTTTTTCTCTCCCCACTTGACCATTTATAGTATATCTTTCTTGTGATCTCTTGGTTTTACTGAATTCCAGGATGAGATTTCTTTTTGTCTTGTGGATTATTCAGCTTCATGTTAATATTTGAGGTAACATCACTTGGAGAAGGTGCACCATTCCTTGTAAAAGCCAGTGTAGGTTAACCATGCTGAGGAGATCTTATTTGGGCTGTGAATATTATGTGATTTTGAATATTTAGTCAGAATTTACTTGTAGTGAAAAGTATCCTCTGCCAGATTGTCCTGACAGATCCCTGTACAGTGAGACCTTATACACTAGAGGACAGTATCTTGTAGGCATTCAAGTTCTAATGCTACTAAGACAAAACTCCTTTCCTTTAACAATTATAGTGGTGCTACCAGATCAGGCTGTCTGAAGATATTGGCTTCCTGAGACAAAGTGCACCTAACATTGATGCTTTTTGTTTTTCTACTTCCTTTTGTAAAACTTAATTATGTTCTGAAAAACCAAAAAACAAAACAAAAAAAACAAAAAAAAACAACCTACCTTTTCCCTCTTTTCCTTCCCATTCATTTCCCCTTTCTCTTTCTATCTCCCCCACTTCCTGACTGGTTTCCTAACTTAAAATATGCCAAATATTAATACTGTAACCCTTTTTCCTCTTCCATTGCAAAACTCATTCATGTTCTGCAGATCAGGGAACAAAAACGATAAAATCCACTATAAAATGATCAAACCAAACACTACAAACTAGCGATTGAAGATACAAAGGGCTTGAAAAGTAAAAACCTTCTACGAAACTGAATGCAACATGAATACTATTTCGAAAATAACTGGATTCAGCATTAAATAACCCGAAAAGGGTTGATATGCCACAAAACAAAATAACCAAACCAAACTCTACAAATAAATATTTAAAGATATAAAGAACTTGAAACATAAAAACTGTTTCCAAAATAACTGGATTCGGCACTAAATAACCGAAAAAGGGTTGATATGCCATAAAACGACTAAACCAAACCTTAACAATTATAAGAAACTTTTTCAGTCACCGATTGTCATGTCACCCTACGTGAGAATTCATCATTTTAAACTCCTAACATTTACAAATACATTGAAGACACTGCCAAGTCTGCTGCAAGGAAGGTGGGATCCCATTTATATGCCAGAAAACTGTTCACACCTGCCAGTATTCTGTATTTCCCATGCATGCCAAATCTGGCCTGGTGCATCAACCACACTTTTCTCTTGCTTAGACAGGGTCCAAAAAAGAGTCTCTGAGGTTTGATGAGATGAATAGATGAACAATTTAATGATGAAATATTTGAAAATCTGCACATACAACTTAGAACAACCGATTCATTAAACTGTAATTCTTCTGCCATTGTTAGAAATATCACTTATGAAATGTGAGAACTAAAGGACAAAATTGGGGAAACACTCACTAAAGTGATCATTAAATGTTTAACGCCTTCCTTGGCTTGGAGCAAGGTGTGACATCTGTTCTGATGCTGCACTTTATTTTTTTTGTCCTCAGTTGGTGAATGGGAGATCCTACTAGACTGAGGCAATTTTTATTTTTGTCCCAATAGAGTGCCATTCGTTCGGGAGCTGGATTTTCCCCACATCAAAAACCAACTTTATGGCTAGGTTTGTCCTCGTAGGAAGGCAAGTAAATAGGACTTATTTTAAATCCAGTCTGGTACAAGGCTGTTGGTTTTAATTACTCTTATCTGTTACATATGACATAATCACATTCGAACACCAATTCTCGTTCGATCACAAGTTAAGCAATGTTGAGCCTGGTTTGTACCAGATAGGTGACTATATTGGAAAACTACGTGCCGTATATCGTACGATGTCAACACCTCCCTGCAAAACTTAATATTGTATTCTCCCCTGACTGGAATAAACATGCAACTGAAAACCGTTTATGAATTTAATATTGCCTAGAAACTTCCTTCTTTGGAAAAAACCAGCTCAACCCACCCAGAGTGATACTGCGTCTTTTTTATTACTAGTGTGGGTGCCCGGCATTTCCCGGGTGTTTTGGAGGTGTAAAAGAAATAAAAAAAAAGTTTTGGTAGGAAGGTAGGCTTGCACCTGAAGCCTTGACGTGAAGGTAGAAAAGAAAGGGAAAAAACCTGACATCTTACCCACTCGGCCACCACGGGAGAGGAAGTATAAAGTATTTAAATTTAACGATTATAAAGTTAAGTGACAGATGCGTGAATTTAATGAGGTCAACATCACGCAATAAGGAAACTTAACTGTGGCTGCAAGCCAGTTTGTTTCCCCCACCCCCACCCCAAGATATTGGGGAAAACCAGCTCCCCATAAGAAGGGGAGTGTCCAAATGAATAGCAGTTGTCTGATATAAGGGGTTTTCTCTGCATTGATCAAATCTTATTGCTTTCTGGACGTCTCAGCACAAAAGGCCAAGAACACAAATTCGCTTTCACAGTTTTGCTTTTTTACATGGAAAAGCCAAAGAAACACGCGTAGACCAAAAAATATTGTGAAAATAATGTGTAAAAGATTAAAGATACACGTGACCTCGTTTCGTAAATCTGAGATATAATCTAGGTAGCATATGAAAAGTTTTAAGAAACAGTGCTCCCATCCAAATGCCCCACCCGAAAGCCTTTGCCAGACATACACAAAAAATGCACACTAACACACATTTTGCCTTTTATATATATATATATATATATATATATATATAGATTATACCATTACATAACAATAAGTGCATACATTAGATATTAAAACAATTGTCTTTTAGAATTTGTATTAAGAAAAATAAAACCTGTTTCTCAAAGAGTTTTTTTTTGTTGTTGTTTAATATAGATGATGCTAAAATTTGAGCACGCAAACATTTCTTCTTTTGAAGTTACACACCTTTTTTTATGAAAGTTAACACATTCATGTTTGTCCTTTGTTCTGCAAACACAAATCTCTCATTGAATGTCTTTTGCTGCTGATGTTAATCTCTTGTAACAATATTTAACATGAAATAAGTAGATTACATAAGATATAGGTAAACAAATGTAAGTAACGCAGCAAACAGCAAGTCCCTTTCCGGAAATGATGTAGTGTAAAAAAAGAAAGCTTAAGTTATCTTTCTTGAATTCTGTCTGCGAGACAAGGTAGATGTATTTGGAAGGACTTCTTTCCTTCCCTTTATGTCATGTTTATGTCATAAACTACTCTAAAGTTGAGGACATATTTCCATATAGGGATATTGTCGACTTATGAAACAATGTTTGGCTTCGGTTTGTCTATTTTACAGTATATCTTCTTTTGATCATCAGATGCTGAAACACAATCTGCAGCTTTTTTACTTGGTGAATTCGTCTCTTTCTCTCTAATAACAGCAGTTGTAAAACTAATTAAAACGGCATAAAATTATTAGAGTTTAACAATACTTTCAAGGTTTTAATTTTTCTTCTCCAGTATACATACATAATATCTCCCCCAACCCATCTCTCATAGGAGGAGGGAGAAGCTCTCCGAAACCTGACCACTCTCTTTTGCAGTCCAGAATACGAGAGAAAGATCTTATAAGCTATGTGTCACTGCCAACTACTTCTTATACTGTTCTATCCTGATACACAATTCTAAACCCAGTTAAACTTCTAATGGAAAATTTCATCTTTCTGCTTTTACCTAATAATTTATTTTATATGAGTCATTGAACACAAGTTGTTATTCTAACCACAGATGGCCGGAAATCTCAGGCCAATTGTTCCGCAGTTTTTTAGATGAGGATTGGTAATTTGGATTATTTGGACTACTGTTCTCATCTTGAATGTTATTCTGAAAATATACTCAATAAACCATATCCCCAACCCTAAAAGAACATTTTTTAATCTATGAGGTAATCTCAAAGATAATCTCTAAACTGAAGAAGTCCATCACATCAAAATCTGCTGTATTCAGGCATATTTGCAGTACAGAGGTGTACATTTGGTGCATATCACTGAGCGTCTATAAAGCAAAGACTATTGGATATTCACATCTGAATCTTGCTGGACAAGTCAGGCAAAGACTGAAGTTTATTTGGTTGGATTGCAAAATGTGTACCTAAGGCTAGCATGAGTCATGTAATGAGTACTGCTGCATATGATGGAATTAGAAAAGCCAAGTTGAAATATAGCCAGGTCTATAACATTCATATATATTTTAATATCATTGGGAAAAGTATAAACACCTCTCTCCACTTCTTAACAATTTGTGTACAATTAATCATATACAATAGATTGTTTTTCATGATTAAATAAGCACAAAAGTGTCAACGTTTGTAAAACGGGCAAATCAAACAAGTTGGGGTTGTCACATTCACACATGTAATACCATTGTGATGAGTATGACTGCTTTCAGCTCCCCAAGGTATTTACCTCCCGTTCAATGCAGGAAGGTGTAGCACAAGAGAGGGTGCACTCTGATCCCTTAAAATGCTTCAGCAACCCCTTCAGCATTTTCCAGTGAGGGTGATTCAGGCAGTTAACTCTTTCCCAAAACGGGAAGGCGATGCCTGAGAAGGTAGACCCCCTAGAACTGAACAAAAAGGAGCCACCACCATCACAATGACCTAGTCTCAGTAAGACTGATGGTGAAAGACGGATTCTCAATTGGTATGAATGGCATAAGAAAAGTGCCGGCTCTCTTCATGACCCCACCCACACCCCACATATCAAATGGACACATAAAATCAAACATTAGTCATCACAATGAACAAATCAAAGAAAGAATTTGTTCATTTTCTTTTTTATGGTTGACAAGATAAGAAGTGGATTTCATTGTTATTTCATTTGATAAACGATATTAAAAACAAACATGCATGTACCCGTTTAGACTTGTATGTTAGATTCTTTTATTCTTCATGGGACCCTGAATTAATATTGCACTACTTTTATTTATTTATTTTTTGTTCTTTCTGTTATGAGGACAGGGTTTTCTTTTTTTTTTTTTTTTTTTAATCTTTTATTCAATTTGGACTAAAGAGCATATTCATTAGTTTGATCAGTTTTTATTTTGGTGAGGTTTTGATAGATGAATAACAAAATAGTTCATTTAAATTATCATTTAATGTTTAATTAATATTGTCTATGCTTACATATATATATATTTATTTATATATATATATATAAGTGATATAAAAATTACTATTAGTGTATGAAGCTATGCTCTTTGTGTAAACAAATTGAGCTTAGGTATTTGGACAATGTCAAAACATTGTTAATTCACTGCCTGCATAGCAACAACCAACCATATAACGCAATGGTTAGAAGCTCCGACTGTTTGGGCGATAGGATTTTGATCCTGGCTTGAGGTAGTTGCTTGTCTAGCTGCACTGATGAGCTGTGAAACAGCGAAACAGTACTGTATGTGGATGACATATATATATATATATATATATATATATATATATATATATATATATATATATATACTACCTAGCTCTACCTATGTATTGAGCACTGTTGTAGTAAATACTTAGTTTACGCATAAAATTATACTTTCGTATATTTATGTGATTAAATGAAGTAGTTATATATAGTTGTCGCTAGCAGTAATAGTTTAATCTCTTGAACTAACTTCCGTGGTGACATCCTGATTTGTGATGGTTGGTTTGTTTTAATGTATGGCATATAAACCCTTTATGGATTATTTAATGCTAAATCCAGTAATTTGTGTGAAAGTTTTTATGTTTCAAGTTCTTCAACCTTCAAATATCTATTCATAGTGTTTAATTTGGCTGTTTTGTAGATGAAAATTTATTGTTTTGGTTTTATTTTTGCAGAACATGATTGTGTTTTACAAAGGGAAAGGAAAAACTAAAACCATATCATTGTTGCATTTAAGTTAGGAAGCCAATATCTTCAGGCAGCCTGAGCAGGGCAATCTTTGAGAAATGTGGAGTTTGTACCAAGTCTTTGATTCCTGATCATAACAAAATATTTCTGGCCGACATTTTATTGTACTGTTATGGTGAGATGCTGATCTACCCTATTTTAGAAATAGATGGACTCTTCTATGAAGACTATGAATAGAGTTATGACTCAACATGATGATGGTCATAGCCACAGTATCAGATGTGAACTTTCTGTAACATAGTATTTCTATATTTCTGTAAGGATGTATTATTTGGCTTCTTTGAACTACTGTTCTCAGTTTGAGTGTTATTTTCACATTTCAATTGATATAACCTCTGACTTTCTTCAGATGTATCTTGTCGAACTTGGGAATCTTTCTATCAAACTCTGGGAATCTTTCTGTTGAATTCGCAGAATCTGCACGAAATTTCAAATGAAACCCTTTATTTAATTCATGAAGGTAGCATGCTTTCATTTCATCAGTCAAGAACCTGTCGCTTAGTGGATAAAGTACTTGAAAAAATTCAGTTGTAAAGTTACACTCTTCAGGAGATTGAAGGTTCAATCTTCAGTGCGGGTGACACTCAAAGTACAATTGCAAATTACTTACGACTTCTACCTAACCATAGCCGATGGAATGAGAGCATGCTCCCATCATGGATTAAATAAAGGGTTCCGTTCCAAATTCTGTGCAGATTCCTGAGTTCAGCAGAAGGATTTCCAAGTTTGACAAGATAAAGCCAAAAAAGGTTTGAGGTTGCATCAACCAAAACGTTGTGAAAATAACACTCAACATGAAAATAGTAGTCCGAAGAAACCAAATAATATGAATAACCAATCTTCATCTCAAAAATTCAGAAACGGAATTCTGTAAGAATGGACCAAAGTTGTGATTGCATCTTCATATTGTATGAAATATTGCTAAAGTTATGCAATGGAAATTATGATAACTCAAAAACTATTGATCAGGCTGCAATTTTTCATAATGGTTACTGTTATCAAAGGGCATTATATCTATAGATCAAATTTGAGAAAACCGGAAGTTGAAATTCCATTGAAATTTCGATCAGGACCAAAACCTTTCAAGGTCATATAAAAACATAAATTCATTGGCTACAATATGGGCGAAGTAGAGAGTCTCTATGCTGAACAGAAACAAAGTTATTTCCACAAATGTGACTTATTTTTGTTGACCTATATATCCCAAAATTCAATCCGTTCTAAGACCATGACTGATATTTCGCCCAAGTTTGGTGATGATTGGTCAAGTGATGTGGATGCTAGGCTTTACACAAACAGACTGCGAACATGACTATTTATCTTGATGGAGGTAATAATATGCTGGCTTATGTATGAAAGTTTCTGTAAATGTATAGTGATAAGTTTATTTCATGTTTTTAATTAAACAGTAAAAATTTAATTTTTTTAACATGAGTTTTATCAGAGATCACAAAATATCTGATGTAATAATGAACATTTAATTGTTATTGATTTTGCTGTTATTTTGTTCTATTTTATGGATGAAATGTTAAAATATTGAGCACTGTTGTGAAAATGATATCTAAAATGGAAATTGTATTCTGAATAGAAAGTAATTTTTATGAATCTCTCATTTAAAGATTTTAATTTTTTAAATTGTATTTGGTTTTTACTTTGTGAATAAACAGAGTTCAAATTTGTTGTTTTATAATTTTCTTTATGGAAATCACTCCAGATAAGGCATGAAGCCACTTGATGTAAGGAACTAAAAAAAAATAGTACTTCAAGGTCAAAAACTTGCCACCAATAAGATTGAATAGATTCTGACCCAGAAAAAAGCAATTCTTCCCTCTTTGTCAGACACATCGAATGTGAGGACTAAACGATAAAATAAGAAAAGTGACAGTTACGTGGCTTCTGAAAGTAAACCCAAGACCCACTTTCTACTTTTCTTAAATTATAACGTGGAGTTGAGTAAAAAAAACCTTTGAGTTTGAATCGCTCTTCTCCTTTACTTTGTAATTTTCCGCCTCATCCTCATTTTTTTTAAACTGAAAAACGTATGCACTTCTGTAATCAGTCCGTTTTGAAAATATAATACTGTTGTTTTTGTTTCTTTTTTCATTTATTTTGAAAAACAAAAAAACACGAGCAACAGAAATGCGATTCTGTAACGGTGAAAAATTTGCAAATAGTTCCAATTTTTATGAAAATAATGGAGACCCTCTTTGTTGTTGTTGTATCCAAAAAAAAAAAAAAAAATGAAATCCTTAAGTGAATAAACTTCAAAAGACACAAACAAAATAAACGCAAATTCTGTAACAGTGAAAATTAAAAAAGTATTTCTAATTTAATTTTATTCATTTGATAATTGTCTTTTTGCTCATATTCACTCCAAACAAGACAAATTGTCATTGAGACGTTAAGGACCAAACCCATAGGGACACTCTAAGTAGAAAATTGAGCAGGAAGATGTCTGTCTATATTACATTTATATTTCTGCATGTTAGTACAGTCTGGGAAGCAGGATACAGGGAGAAAATTCCAAAGTCTAGCAATTCAAGAGAAAAAACTTTCACAGTAAAAGGCTCTCTGGCATTGAGGCACCTCGGCAATGAAGACGTGGGATTTTGCTGCTTGTTGGGCTAGGTGGGGGTGCTTGATTATTTCATTTTTTTATTACATTTAAAAGCAGGAGATTTTTAAAAAGTAACTGCAGAATATAAATAAGTAAATATAAATCTCGTAATCAAATTTTGTTGCTGGATGTTCAGAGTTCAATCTGCAGCAAAGGCATTAAAATGATTTAACAAGTTAACTGAAAGATTATTCCAGTGCCTGTAGAATGGAATGTGAACAATATATTCTTTGCGAAGGTTCAATAAAAGAACAAAGTTCAGAATTCCATTCAACATAAAGTACGTGATGATGGAACTAAAATTACACTAACACATTGTTCTCCCCCCCCCCCCCCAATTCCTCATAAGATCACCGAAGTTAGGTAAGGTTGAATCTGGTCATATGTTTTAGGAATAGCAAATGCTGTAGGCAAACAATCTATGTAGATGTATGAATACGTACCAACCTTGCTGGTATAATTGGTGACAGTCTAGTATTCTGCTATGGAGGACAGTTCAAGTAATTTGTTTCCATTGACATTATAAGGAAAGCGGCAGATAAACATTAGATATAAGAACTTTTTAGACTGAGAAAGGGACTAGCACAACCTGAAGACCAGAGAACAAACGGGCGAAATTTTTGTGATTACTTTTAAAGTTTCAGTTTTATAAGCTGTTCTCTTGTGAATGGGTAACACCTTGAAGTTTAAAGAGAATCAAATGGTGAAGACTTCACTATCGCCTTTTTTTTTTTTTTTTTTTTTTTTTTTTTTTTTTTTTTTTGATAGTTAAGTAATTTGAAGTGTCTCTTATTTTAATCTATAATCTTGTGCTGACCTTTTTTTTTTTATTCTCAATCAGTCAAGGGAGAAATCCTCTCTTAGGCTGAGACGATTTTAATTTTTGTCTCAACCCAAAGTGCCTCTTTCTAGGGAACAGGATGTTCCCCGCATTAAAATAACCGACCTTGTGTACAAATCTGCCCTCATGAGGAGGAAAATAAATAGGGACTATTACTACTACTACCAGCACTCGAGATAGGCCAAACTGTCCAAAATTTTAGGGTATCAGCATTATGAACTGGAATGAGTACTCCTGCTCATACTAAATATAGGTAACACCTTAAAGAGAATAAAGTGTTAAAGACTTCATTGTGAAAAAAAAAAAAAGCCTATATAGATCTATGCTTTTACGCTGTTTTTTCTTTTCATTTGCTGTTTATCTTGTTGATATCTATTTCTCTAAATGCTCCACCCAATTTCTCTTGCCTACATATTTTCTATTTTCATTAACAACGCCTCCTCATCACAAACAAAACACTTTTGTCCATTAATCATATCTTACTCAACTCGCTTCCATTTTAGAAATATTACAAAGAGTCTTCTGAAACATTGAATGACGCTAACTTCGTACAACAGAAATTGTGTCTAAATTCATAGTAAGTAAAAATGAAATAACCATTCATATATCTTATTATAATGGACATTGTGTGTCTGCCTATAACAAAAATTATGTTACTATCTATGTCACAATTCTTATACATTTCACTTTTTTTTTTTGTAAATAATAGGGATACTGATGTTACCTGAGGCTCCTAATCACCTCACTGGGTTAGCAGCAGGAAAAACATTTGGTCTATAAAAATCTTGCTTTAATTAAAGAAATGATTTCCAAGGAAACCTGAGAAGAAATAAGTTTGGAAGTCAATTTTCTAAAAGCTGCCCAACACATGTAAAATGGACTTTAAACTGATGATGACTGTTGTTGAGCATCATTCATTTATTTTGATGAATTAAATAATTATTGTTGGAATTCGTTCCCCTGATATCTTTCTAATTAGAATTCTTTCTAGAAAGACATCAGGTACTTACAAGAGAGAAAACATGAAGGTTGCCAACATCCTAAGTAAAAGTGTTTTTATTAAACATACTGGATTCGAACTTGGCACACTCAGGTTGTCAGTCTGTATTAGTAACCACTTAGCCACCATCACCTCCCTGATGATGATGATACTATGGTTATCCAGGGTCGTAATTTCTGTGAATGCGAATTACGGAAAAAATAATAAAACTAAATAATCTGCTTAATATTTGAAATATTCAAGTTCATTTTGGGACAAAATCAGAGTAAAAATACTTATGCTTCAAATGAGGTTCAAACTCACAGCCACCATCTATAAATGCAGCATACTAACCAATAGAACCACTGAGGGAATTAGCAAATGGCAATGCTATTAACTACATAAACCAAAAAGAATCTTAGGCAGCATATGACACTGGCCAGCGATGACCGATTTCAAATTAAAAAATTAGTATATTTATAGATTATTGTTTTCGACTATATTATAATCATGATTTGTTTTAGCTGTATCTATTTTCTACATTACAGAAATAGTTAAAATATGTCATGATTTGAAAAATGTTTCTTAAAGGAATCCACTTAAAACTAGCCAATGAAAACACTTAAAATATGATTTACTACAAGCGAATATAGAAAAATTATCTGTTATTAAATAATAAACTAAATGTTTACCTTGGTTTGAACCAAAATAAAAAATCATAAAAAAGAAAAAAAAATTGTAAAAATAATTGTAAAAAATTAAAAAAAAAATTTTTTGTTTGCTATCAATGGTTTATTATTAAAAATATAAATATTTATTCATTAATGCAATGATTTTTGTTTCCTTGATTTGTAATTATTCATTGTATTTTCTTTGTAACAACAGAAAATATTGTTTTAATTTTTCAATTCATTTTCTTCATAATAACAGAAATAATGTACTTTTCATTGAAAAATTGACTAGCATTTATGCAAAAAAAAAAACAAAAAAAAAAACAAACAAAAACAAATCACAAAACTTTCATTTAACAACTTTTGGCATTTTATGTAAACTGTTCAGAAAATTTTGAAACTAGCACGGTCATTATTCTGTATAAGTACCAATAAAACATCCTTTTTGCTGTTTATGGATGTCCACTGTGAACACAGACCTGCAATATTTTTGTAAAAAGATCTGAATACAAAGTTAATACAAATCCATTGAATTTCTTGTGAAATTTTCCTTCAACAAAGTTGGTTGATTCCCGCAAAAGAAAGAGACGTACACCAAATATATTTATTATCTTTGAAATAGTACACCAGACTCCCACTCGTTGGTAGGATAACTCATCTATGAAAAGGAAAATATTGAAATGATTTTTGTGAATGATGTCTTTATCAGATAGCCTCTTTTGTATCTGTATGCAGTCATAACTTGCCTGGTGGAGAGACTGGAGCATGTTCTCCACAATGCACTATCAATTTCCAAGAAATTCATGTGCGGACTTTTATCCTCAGATTTTAGGGATTCCTATCTCTGTGAACCAAAAACAATATAGACCATTACATTTTATAGAGCAGAAGAGAGAAAGAGAGGTAGGGAAGAGTAGCTTAACTAACAGGAAGTGGAGATTGGTAGAGAAGATCAAAAGAAAGGAGTTTTGGTTTCATGGGAGATATAGCAAGAGAAAAAGGAAGTGATAAAAAGAAAAAAGCAAGAGAGTCATTGTTATACAGATTTAGAAAAACATTTTTTTGTGTGTTCAAGCAATCTAATTACAAATTGATAGATAAAGAATTAATATCTTTGAAATGCATGGAATATATTCAATCATTTTTAATGTTATTTATACATTTTATCATGTCTCTGGTGTCCAGGGATACAATTGGAAACAAAAGCCCTATACCAAGATCAAACGCAACATTTCTTGAATAAAAATTACACGAAAAATATAATGGTGTCATAAATTTTGTATTGGTGAGTTTTGCAATAATATTATGGGCTCTGCTTTTATGCCGGACATTCATAAATCACAAAGAAAACATTTTATTTTTATTTATAATGTGACTATTGAAAATATTGAAATTGTAGAAAAAAATCTTGACTAAATAGATATCTTCTTTTTTTTTTTTTTTTTTGTTTCTTTTTCACCCCAAACAAAGCAATTTCTATTGATATGTAAGGGGTTGCTGTTAATTAATGGCCACACCTACAGGGGGATCCTAATTTGGGAGTTGTGCAGCAAGATGTTTGCTTACATTACATTTAAGCTTCTGCATGTTGGTACAGTCAAGGAAGAAGGGAGGGAATTCCAAAGACTAGTAGTTTGAAGAAAGAAGCTATTGAAGTAGAAAGCTCTCAAGCATCTGAGTACCTCTACAGTGAAGGGGTAAGATTTTGTTGACGGGTTGGTCGGGGGTATTTATGTTGAGGGGCACCAGTGCAGTAAATTCTTTGAAGCACATTCCATTAAAGTATTTGTAAAACAAACACAGGGATGCAATATAGCTGGATGGCAAGTAATTTGTAATTGTATCCTTACTATCACTCTGTACTGAGAATTGAACCTTCAATCCCCAGAAACTATCACTTAGAACTGATTGTTACTCAGCAGTTATATCCATTGTCATTTAGAACTGAATTTCATTTAATACTTTATCCATTACATTACGAGTCCTTGCTTGTTACATCTGTCGAAAGATTGTGAAAATATCATTGAAGATGAGAACAGTAGTTCGAATAATTCAAATAATCCAAATTATCAATCCTCATCTAAAAAATCCAAAACTATTATGATAATAATAATAATAATAATAATAAAATTAAATAAATAAATAAATAAAATCCCAAAAGACTGATGCTTTATAAATGTTTACAATCTGTTCAGAAATCTTGTAGATTAAGCACTCTTGTTTTGTTTTTCCCACACTGCAAGGTCTGCTTTTATTGAAGGTTTAAAAAAAAAAAAAAAAAAAAAAAAAGCAAGAAGAATTGACTATAAATAGTTGCTATTCAAACGGCAGATATATTTAATGATGACCTCTTTTTTGAGATTTTTTTTTGTCATCTCATTTTATTATTTACTAGTGGGGACCCATATATGGGCATTGTCCAATAAGATTTGATATGAAAAAACAAAAAATACATGCATGCCCTTAATCAATTAATTATCACTAACCACACACAAGTCTGGATGTAATAATAATTATTATTATAGTATAATTATAATAATATAATAATAAAAAAATCATTGGGTACAATATAGGCCAGGTCGCAAGTCTCTATGATAGACAGAATCAAATTTATCACCAATGGTGGTATTTTTACCTTTTCTGAATGGACGTGCAAATAATGGCAACTAAGTGATGATACGACATTGTGAGTTGTGTCCAAGTATTTCATTTATTCTTTCTTGTTGGTTTCCACAATTAGATTTCTAGATATTAAACTCCTTAATTTTTATTGTTTATTTATTTATTAAAAAAAGTTTTTTGTCAACTTTTAATTCGGACTTTTGACTAAGGATCCGTGCCATTACTGCTTTAATTTATTCACTTGTCTTTTCATCGTTTAATGATTTTACTGTTTGTATTTATAGGTTCAATCCGTGCTGAATCAATCGCAGCATCTCGTGTGGAGCATGCTCTTTCCGAAGTGGCATCGTCGATGAACAGCACTTACTTACCAAAACATGGATCACAACAGATTTGGATGTTACAGGCACAAATATGGTTACACTTAGGTGAGTTGTTCAGTGTTATACTCTGGAGAATGGCCATCTCTCTAATTAAGAAAAAACAAACAAAAGAAGAATTTGTTTTTATTTTTATATTGTGCTAATATCAATCATAATATATGAGGGTCATTCCAAAAGTAAACCCGCCTATTTTCATCTCAAAAAGCTGAAGAGCTACAAAAATGGAAGAGGTACCATTAAAATGAGCCACATTTTGTGCTCCAGAATTTATTTTTCTACATAGTCATCACTATTCTCTATGCACTTTTGCCAGGAATTCAATGATACATCTCTGCTTCTGATGCACGTCCATGACAAGGGTTGTTTTCGCAGAGTCTCACACTGTCAATATCTGCAATAGAGAGATGAAACTTTCAGGTCATGAGTGCGTAAGTTCAATTATCATAAGAATGCAATTTGCAATCTCCTCTGATCCATTCGGGTGGAATAAAAAGTAGGGGGCATTACTTTTGGAATGTTCCTTGTATATAAAAAAGCAACATTTGATGCTTCTTTATATAAAAAAAGGATTTTATATTTTTTATTAAAATACAAGGTGCCCTTCTCAGGAGAACGTCCATAAAATTTTTAATGAAACGATTGCTTTAATATTTCTGATTTATGAAAAAGAATCCTCAAAAGGAAGATTAAAGTAAAAAAAAACAAAAAATCAAAACCCTATTTTTCCTTTTTTATTTTGTATTTTTCTCCACAAATGGATACTACAAAGTATTGGTTGAGGACCAATCATGTTGAAAACAAAGAACACTACCAATGCCAAAGAAGTAATGTTTTTCTTGGTGTTTTCTGAGAGTGATTGTTTTCTCTCTCAGCAGAATTTCCTTCTAAGAGTAATATTCTCACATTCACTGTGAAATTTCCTTCTACGATCAATGCATTCAGATTATCTAAGAGTACCTTTACTTTATCTATAGAATTATATTTGTTAACTTTATTCGGCATTAAAAAATCCACAGATGATTGATATGCCACAAACTAAACCAAACCTGGATTAATTTAAAAGCGAGAAAAATTTGCATTGTAATCAGATTCCTTCTAAGTCTGCATGCAAGTTGTTGTGGTGTGTCCACCCTACAGATAATAATGAACTTTTTTTATTTATAAGACCTGGACAATATGTCTCTCGGTGTTAGTACCCAGGTTAAGCACAAGTCATGCGCACTTGGCAGTTGGGCTATCGTATAACCACACTCTTTATTTGTTGTAATTGCTTTTATGTTCAATATATTTTGTTTCTACTAATTACTATGTGTCTTTCTTACGGACCGCAACACGAGTAAATTATTTGTAAATGGCAGTATCAAAACTGTATCAACCTGCCATGTTCCTGTGCATCAATTCACCATAATGAACACCCAGTCATTTAGACCCACAATTCAACATCCCTTAAATCGTTTGACTTGGTCAAAAGTAACAAGTGCAGATTTCTATGCGACCATCTAAAAAGTTTTAATGCAAAAAGTGCACTTATTTGACACCACTTCGAAATGCGGTTAAATAGTTTTAAAATGTTATCGAAGTGTCTTACTAACCTTTAGCTAGTCAAAATGGATCTTGTAGTGCAGAACCGTTCAATCTAATTTTCTGCTTCTCAGAATTCATGCTTAATTGACATAAGAATTACATGTTCGTTTTTTTTGCATTTTTTTTTAATATGAAATTTTACTTATTATATGATACTATTATGAGTGTCGCTTTATCACCTGCCTCTTTGCTAGACTATGGTAGCATGCAACTATCACCATTTTGATGTTTTAGGTCTTTTGTGAACTTTATTGTTAATACTTTGTGCACTCAAATATTAGAAATTGTGACTGCTTTGTTCTGTTGTAATTGCTGCTGATGAGTTTCATTCATTCATTTCATATGAATCAGATGATTATTGTTGGCATTTGTTTCCCTGATATTTTTCTAGTTAGAATTTTTTCTAGAAAAACATTACATACTTATGATAGGGACCATTCAAAGCTTTCCAACATCCCTATGTGAAAGTGTTTATGTGGAACAAACTAGATTTGAACTTGGCACACCCAGGTTGTCAGTGGGTGTCATTAACCACTTAGCCCCCCCCCCCTTCTGCTGTTTTAGTCTTAGAGGCCTATCTTAAAACCAGACACAACTTTTCCTAAAGAAAATCTTATAAGGAATAATACAATAGGAACGTTTACAATGATATTGTGGGAGTTTGCGTTTGCACTGGACCTCTATAAATTTATTTTATTTCATTTATAACTAGGGATGTGACAACAGCATATTCTTTTCATTCTCGAGTATATATCCAATGCAGTTAGACACAATTAATCAACCGAGAACCACATCAGTCTATATAAAAAACATATAAGATATTAACGGATATATATATATTCAAGAGTCAAAATAATGAAAAGAATATTCTGCTGTCACAGCCCTGTTTATAACTTGTGATTTAGAAGTTATAAATACTCTAATAGAAATTAAAAAAAAATGTTTTCATAGGAGTATGAGTCCAATGCTATTAATGACGACTAATATGCAATAAAAGCTGCATTGTTTTAAATAAATTTGTTTCCTAAGAATATCTTTCAACTAAGATTCATCAGTGGAGTTCTATCATTAGAATTTCGATATAAATTCTTTGATTAATTGAAATTCATAAAATCTATTCTCATAAAGGATCTGTATTTGAATTGAATTTGTTTTGTCAGCTTGTTTTAAAAAGAATTTAAAAATATTTTTAGTGAATGGTTGATTTCACGTTTCTAACATCTAGTTCCTATTCACTACTTGAAGTTATTGAAACGAAACTAATTGATGACGAAAAACAAAATTAATTTAATTGCTACTTCACACTTAAGCTATTTCTCTCTCTCTCTCTCTCTCTCTCTCTCTCTCTCTCTTAATACTGCAAAGATAAATAATTATGACCTATTTATCTTCACTATTTCTGTAACAATTTTGAAAAAGGCATGGTGATGTAGAGGGTGAATTTATGTGTCATATGATTTAGCTGTATTTATTTTAAAATGATTTTATAAAAGATGTAAGGAACAGTGTTAACTTCCCTTCAATTGGCAATATTAAGTTCCATTTTTCTAATCAAGTAAAAAAAAGGCAGGAATTTATATTTAATGTTCAACATTAAAACAACTCCATCAGCTAACATATCAAGTTATTTTGTTGGATTTTCAAAGTCAGCCCCAAATTACAATCCATTTAACAAATCACTACTTGATTTGGATTAGCCTATTTTTAATTATTTCCTACTACTATGTTATTGGCAGAGAAATATTTTATTTCATTTTTTTTTAAATGCTTATTCTGTCTAAGAAATTTACTAGAGTGGGGACATTTCTCTCTTACTCATCGAAACATTAAAAGTGTGTTATTATACAGCGTTCTTTTACCATAATTTCTTCAAAAATGAATATGCATATTAATAAAATTGTCTTTGTATGTAAGTGTATATGTTTTTCTCGCCCCCACGTTAATTACATATTGTTATTTGTTCTTTACTATTAATAGATTAACATCAAATGCTAAAACAAACTTTTTTAAAATTCCTATTTCAAAATATAATTTGATTATGAAATTAAAGTCACCAAAATTAATACCTGTTTCTTCATAAATAAGTCAGTCATGTTTTTCTTTTACACCCGGATAACACAGAGTAAGTACTGCTAGTATTTTAATAGATAGTTTTTATGTCCTTGAAAAAACTACTTTTATTGTTTCACTTCTTGTCTGTGTGAATCTGGCTACCAAAGTCAGTGTCAATGATTCATTAAGTGAATCAAAATAGCGCATGTACATTTTAAAAAATTTTTTATTTTTATTTTTTTACATTTTCACCCCAAACAAGGTACATTGCCAGTTTGATGTAGAGGGTTACTATCAGGGACATAAACTACAGGGGCACCATGTAGGGAGTTGGGCAGCAAGATGTCTGTTCGCATTACACTTGAACTTCTGCATGTCAGTACAGTTGGGGAAGCAGGGACCTGGAAGGGAGTTCAAAAGTCTAGTAGTTCTTGGAAAAAAACTACTGGAGTAGAAAGCTCTCTTACACCTAGGGATCTCTACTGTGTAGGGTTGGGATTTAGTTGCTTTTCGGGTTTGTTGGGGTATTCACGTTGAGGGATTACAAGTGCTTGCAGTTCGTCAGAGCATTCACCATTAAAATACTTGTAGAACAGACAGAGGGATGCAAGATTTCATTGATGGGACAGAGGCTGAAGCTTAGCTAACAGTTCAGCTATTAGGTTGGTGACTCTCTTTTGAACCTTGTCTATGAGCGAGAGACTAGTAGATGCACCAGCCCAAAATGACAACAATACTCCATACATGGGTGAATGGTGGCTTTATAGAGGTACAGTATACTTTGGGCATTAGTAGCTTTCTAGCATGGTAAAGAGAGCCCACCTTCCTCGCAGCGGTCCTGGCAATACTCTCAATCTAATTGTTTCAACTCATGTTTCCTGTGAATGTTAGGCCGAGGAGTTTAAAAGAAGTACTTTCAGATAATGAGTCTTTGGCCATTGCTATTGTTGGTAGAGAAGGTTTCTTATAATTATTGAAAGAAACAAGTTTAGCTTTGGCAGCATTGAATGTGACCACTCATTTTTGTCCCCATTCTACTACAGATTGGTGGTCATCCTCTAGTGTTTCTGCCATTTCCTTAGATATGTGTTCATTTATTTTCCTGTCGTGCCTGTTATAGAGCGTGATGTCATCAGCATATATACCCATCTCAGAGACAATTTTGTTAGGGAGGTCATTTATGAATGTTAGGAATAGTAAAGGTCCAAGGATAGATCCCTGAGGCACTCCCGTATTTATCATATTGTTTAGATGTACGACTGTCGAGGACAACTTGAATTTTTCTCTTATCTAGGAAGGATTTAATTATGTTGAGTATTCGTCCACTGATACCATATGATTGAGCTTCAATCTATGGTCCCCCTCAACAGACTTTCACAAGAAACACTCGTCTAGCGGAAAACACTATCAATAATTCCCCCCACTCTTTATCTGTGCCTAAACTTAAACGTAGATTCCATGAACAAAGTTTCTTTCTTAGAACTGCACGTCTGTGGAATTGCCTTCTGTTTTTCTGCTTTCCAGGTGACTACAATATGGTTGTCTTCAAGTCCAACGTAAACAAGTTCTTGATGAGCCGTTCCATTTAAGTTAACAAATTTACCGAATTTCCATTACTAATGATTACTATATTGTCCAATTGACTACTGTACACTCTTAACCCTTATCCTCGAGTGGTCTCTGGGCCTTGATAAGTGGTTATGCCTATGTAACAAAAAAAAAAATGATCTGATTTTCCTGAAAAGACCTTCATGCCATACCCTGTCAAAAGCCTTAGATATATCTAGAGCTACTGCTCTAGCCCCCCCCCCCCCCCCCCGCTCTGTCCAGTGAATGGTATTTATGTTCAGAGATTACAATTAGGATATCTTCTGTGGAACGGGCTCGCCTAAATCCATATTGTTGGTCTGTCAGAAGTTTCGCATCTGTAAGGTGATGGACTAGAGCTTGGTTAATTAAAAAACATTGAGCCTGTTGTTTTGATATTCAACAACTGATCTCAAACTCAAAGGTTGATTAACATGAAATCAAAAATCTTGTTTGCAGTACTTTCTATTCTGATAATGAATCTGGAATTATGCTTGCCCAACTTCACTTTTAAAAAACTTTACATTTTCTCTTGATCAAGTAATCCATAAAAATGTATATTTGTAAAATATTAAAAATAAATTACATTTTTCCTTCTTTATAAATATATTTTTGCCATTTTTTTAAAAATAATTTCCAAGCAACTAACTACATTGTTTCTCTTTTACAGCTGAGCTTTATTTGAGTTTAGACAGAAGTTATGAAGCAGAAGCCTGTGTACATGAAACCTCAGCAATATTTCCTTTATCGTATCAAGTAGCTTTTATGGTGAGTTCATTATATCTTTTTAGATTTTATCAAGTTGTATGCTATTGAAACTATATGTATACAAGTATTATTACTACTTTTAAAAATAATTTGTATAGGAGCTGCTTTGCTTACAGTGGCAATACATTCCTAATGATTCATTGTTATGCCATTTACTAGTTGCAGTAGCCAAAATGAAATCATCTTCCACTGTCATGCAGTGGCAACTAATGGAATCCAGTGGCTGTCATTGTTGGCATTAGTATCTACTGGCAATTATTGTTTCTAGGGCAGTTACTGTAGGTTCATGACAGTCACTATTGACAACTGGTAGCCATGACCAATATTGGCCTAAATTTGACTGCTCCAAAATGAAATTGGCTTTCACTCATGATCACTAGTGTTTTGAGGCGTTTTATGACATTCAGTGGACACAGGTTACCTCTGCAACAATTGGTCATTGTCAGTCATGACCAGTTTGAACGATTCCAAAATATAATCGCCTGTCTTCAATTGTTGGGCACTATCATTCAGTGACGGCAATATCATCCAGTGGCGGTTATGACTGTTATTGGTGGTAACTGGGGTATAGTGGTCTTTTAAGGTGATTACTCTCACTTGATGACACTAGCAGGCATTTGAGGGCACTGGTAGTTATTGCTGTATTGAGGCAATTACTTGTGGACACTGCCTGCTTAAACAACTTTCTGTCACTGTCGTTGTGTCAGTAAATAGCGGCCATGATGATGTATTATGTTCCAATCCCGTGTAAAGCAAAAGGCATGCTTTTTTTTGTTCCGCTTAATACTGATTTGCTGCATTGGTGTAGATATTATATCGCAACATGTTTTTGTACTTATGCTGAATACGTAAACTGTATATAGTAGTTATTGTTTATTAAATTGTTACGTGCCTCCCGTGTTAAGACTGATTTTCTAAATAAGAATATTATTATTTCAGCATAGTCGGTATTCTGCATAAGTACCCATTTGTTAACTGATAAAAACATGAAGATAATCCAGCATTTTAACAGATTGGAATCTGCATTAACTTAAAGTGGAAGTAGATGCTGATAGACAAATTCTTATCTCAGTTTTTAACAGTTCTGACTTGTTTCTTTTTAGTATTGACTTTAAATGTAATATTTACATTTATTTACTTATATGAATGTAATTTTTTTTTATGATACATAAATACATTCAATAATTCTTTTTTTTTGCAAATAATATAATAGATAAATTTATTGTTTGTTTTTTTTTTCAAATAAATGTTTATTCGCGTACAATTTGTTAAACTATATTTTCTTGAAAAAAAAAATTAGTTTTTACATTTGATTTTTCAAAATCTTTGTTAATATGTTCCTTTTATGAATGCGAAAACCTGTGCAATCTGTTGCTGTAATCAATCAATCTTAACACCTTGCCTATAAGTATGTGTTCAGTACTTATAACAATCTATTTACATAATCTGTTTTGACCATTTTTTTATATGTTTTGATGCAATGTTTTGATGAAAAATTGAAATAAATTTTGAAACATTTAACATGGAAAAGAAAGTTATGCGTCTGAAAACCCTTTTATTTAATCTATTTTGAGTCCTTTAAACATCATATATGAAATTGTTGAGGAATTTTGCCTAGAAGAATAAGATGTGTAGGTCAGAAAAAAGATGAAAATATGCTGAAACCTGGCTTAATTTTGTTTCATGTTTTGTATGTGGGTCAAAGGTGTTTACATTATATGCAAGTGTAAAACTAGCTACCAGCCAGTTAAAAGCGACTTCTTTATTTATTTACTGGTGTTGAACTCTGGCCAGTGTAAAAAGTGACATATTCATTGAAAACAATTTTGTAGTATCTCTTTAAAAGAAACTAATAAAACTGTGTATTGTTAGTGGTCAACAGTCTGAAAGTCTGTCATATTGCTATGTATGGAAAGCGGTAGTTTCTATGTATTTTTCAAAAAGAGCAAGGAAGGAAGCCATATTGAATTTTAACAAAATCATTGTAAAAGAGTTTGAAAAAGAAATCTGTTAATCCTTGAAAAAACTCTGAGCAGTTAATCAAAGTGCCTGAAGGCAAAAATTTAGAGCATTCATTAGTTCCATATTGAATGAGTATTAGATAACATAAACATAAAAATATTGCAAGTTTGAATCATTGATGATACACTGCTGATCAAAAATTTAAGACCACTTAAAAATCTTTAAAAAAAAAAACACTTTTTTTAAGGATAGATTTTAAACTCTTCCAACTTAATCTAAAACAAAAAGCTATATTCCAAAGCTTTATTTTGAAAATTTACATTTTTTAGACAAAAAAGTCTAATTTAATAAAAATGTAAATAAAATAAATGATCCAAATTATAAGAACAAAGACAAAAATTCTATTAAATTGTACAAAAAGTGTATGAAAAGTGTATGAAAACATTCAACAATCAAACTTAATGAGTTCTACCTCCACTGCTTTTGATGACTTCAAAAAGTCTTTGGGGCATGCTAGAAATAAGGGTGTCCATTAAGGTGCGGGGGATCCTGCTCCAGTTTCTTAAGATGGCTTCACGAAGTTCATTTTTTGTTGAATATTGTTTGCCATTTCGATAAACCTCTCTTGTCATCCATCCCCAAACATTTTCAATTAGATTCAGGTCCGGTGAGCATGCAGGATGTCCCAAGAGATGGACTTCATTTTCTTGTAGAAAGCTCAAGGTCCGTCTTGCAGTGTGGATTGCAGCATTATCCTGTTGGAATAACCATCCATACCCACACAAACGATGACTCTCCATCATCAAAGATGCTTTTTGTAGCATGCTAACATAACCAGCTGCTGTTTGACCACCCTGCACTACCTGGAGCTCCATTGTCCCTCTGTAAGAAAAGGCACCTCATACCATTACGGAGCCTCCACCACTATGATGTGTGGAAAAAATTTCAAGGGGCATGTTTTTGTCATGCCAATATCACTGGAAGCGATCAGGTCCATCTAAATTGAATTTTTTCTCATCAGAAAACAGGACTTTCTTCCACTTCTCAATGTCCCAGGTTTGGTATTCACCACCAAATCTTAAACGGTCCACTTTGTGACGAAGCAATTGAGGAATTTGTTTACGCTTTTTATTTACCATGCCTTTTGATTGTAAGTCTTGTCTGATGGTTATTAGACTGCAGTCAGCATCTGTAACTGCCTTAATTTGACTAGAAGAAAATCCTTTGTCATTCATAACAACCCGTCTGATTCTCCTACTCAATGCAGGAGAAATTTTGTAGGGCCTACCAAAGAAGAATGTTGCTTTTCCATAAATCTCAGTGTTCTTTAGAAAGTTGCAAATAACAGTTTTACTGCGATTTACCTTAGCTGCTATCGCTTGCTGTGACAAACCTTGCTTATGGAATCCTAGAATTCGAGAGCACTCAACTTCAATTAGTTTTCTTGCTTTAGGCATGGTAACACCATTACACAGTGATTGCTAATCTCTAACTGAACTAAAATCATTAGAATTACCATAAATCTAACAATTTATACCCTTGGTCTTATAATTTTGATCATGTGTAAAAAGCTTAATTTAATAAAAATGCAAATTTTTAAATAAAATTTTTGGAATGTACCTTTTTGTTTCCATAACCCTTTAGATTGTAGTATTAGTAACCTTAAGTCAGAAGAGTTTAAAATCTATCCTTAAAAAAAAAGTGTTTCTTTTTAAAGATTTTTAAGTGGCCTTAAATTTTGGATTTTTTTTTTTTTTACACGGTGGTCACCACTTATCAAGGCCCGGAAGCCACTCAGGGATAAGGGTTATTGCAAGTACAGTACGTTAGTGTGGAGATTTGATGAAGTGTTTACTTAAGGGGGTGGTTCATTAGGAATTTGTTAACGTTGGACTTGAAGACATCCAAGTTGCAGTCAGGTGGGAAGCAGGCAGACGGAACAGAGTGTATATCACCTTTGTTTTTAGAGTTTCAAAATGGCGGATAAGAGAGTCGCTCTTTGATTACGCTTAAAATTTGCTTTTCTTATTAAAAAAAATTAAACTATTTGATCAGTTTATACGATTTTTGGAATGATATTTTTGTTTCATTATGAATACGTACATCATATAGATTTTTATTTATTTTTGTTTTTGAATATAGGGGAAATTTTGGACAAGAACCGCTCTGACTTACTAACTTATTTGAAAGCTCAAGAAATAATATATCTTATACCACAATGTTAACTTTGGAAAATCTGTATTCTTCATTACACTAGAACTTATGAAATTTTATTGGAATTTTGGAAAGAATTATCAAGAGATCTAATCGGCGCAGAATATTCATCTTATGCAAAAGATCTGGTTGAATGAATGGATATTGTATAACAAATATGACCATGGAAAACATAAATATAGACTGCTCACTCATTAAATGATATACTGATATATAGTCATTGCAGTTATAAAATTAAAACACTTCAATAAATAAATTTTATTATTACTTTAGTTTTTCATATTGTCTCATGCTTTAAATTAGACGTTTAATGAATGACTTCCAACTTTTCCTGTCTGTTGCCTTTTTGTTTATGGCACTCGCCAGAATCAGGTCATCATCAGTTGATCCCCTCCATGCCTTAAGCGACCTATCATATGACTTTGGACCATTGCCAGTAATGTGGGACATACTTTTTGAGCTTTTCGGTGAGCAAAATCTGTATTTAGAAACCCTTGACACTTGTAACACTATTGTTGTTTAGGGAGCATATCTTAGTGTATCTGCACTGGGGACGTCTCTGGAAGAGTTCTTATCATTCTGACACAGAACTATCAGCTCTCTGGTGAGGTCGGAATAGGAGCAATACTGTTGCTTATATATTTAAACTCATAGAACTTGTGAACATAATAGCATTGTGCCATCAACTTTTTATTAATTTACTTCAGCTTCCGAAAATATAAAAACTCTTGATTTGCACATCCATGTTTGAAGACAAAACACCAAACTGTATCCCGCCCCCCCCTCTCTCTCTCTCTTTCTCTCTCTTACAGTCAGCAGTGGAAAGAGAAAGAAGGTGTAGTTTCACGAGAGAAGGAGAAAAACAAGCATACACACTAAAAAAAAATGAGACAAAAATAACTACTCACTGTATTGTTCACTGGTTTCGATTATTAACCTTCAACAAAGCTGGTATTAACCAACATTTATTTGACTCTCAGCCTGGCAGCTGACAATCCCAACCTTGTTGACGCTAATACAGTCGCTCAACAATGTCCAATGAGCCACAACATTATAACAATCCTAAGTTAAAGTTAGCTGGTGCAATGTTTCAATGCAACAAAATAGTTTCAATTTTACTTGCCTCCACATGAGGACAAAGAAAGTCTGGTACAAGGATTTAAATGTGAAAAAATGCAACTCAGCAAAAGGAGTACCTATACACACATTAAACAAATAGAAACTCTTGATATGCAAAACCAAAAAACCCAACAATAGAATCTTAATGGTTTTTAACTTCAACCAAAACTCTCACAAACTCTCTCATTAAGTGAGAGATTTAAAAAATCTTAATATAGAAATTAGCTCTTTCTTTAACACAGCATGGATCAATGCTAGAAGACAAACACCAAATTTATCATCGTTCTTCACATCAAGCAAACCATAATGTGTTAACCATAGATGCAACTATGCAACAAGATGAAGCTGGAGAGGCATGCAGCAAATATTGTGGTCAAATCTGTAAACATCTAGTCATGAATTCGTCCATCATGTTACATATCTCTTAATTAAAGATTGAACCCTCTAGACTCAGTTCTTATAGCCTTAATATCATCTACTACATTTGTTGCACCAATTACAATAATGGGGATACATTGTAGAAATAGGCACCCACTTCCACTTAAGATTTAATAACCATAAAAAAAGCGATCAGAGATAACTCTGCTCACTCACTGGTCATACAACTTACTAAAAACCACAATATAGACAATCTAAAATGCATTCTATTTTAGACAGACTTTAGTTACACACAACACCGCAGATAAAATAAAATTAACTGGACACACAAATTGCACACACACAATGACGGCTTTAATTCAGACATAGAATTACTACACCAGATTTTTTTTCAATTGCTTCCCCAATCTTTTAAGAGCTTTACAATAAAAATATGGTTAATCTGAATCTCTTTAGTAACTAGTTTTACTCGTTTGCTATCACTTTGCCAGTGAATTCCTATTCACAACTTGAAATCATTGAAATGAAAAAATGTTGGTAATTTTTAGGTGCATAATTATTTTAGATAATTAACACGATTATACCTCATTGCTATGATTACAGTTGAAGGATAAGTTGTCAGTGGAATGCCTAGGCAAACATGGTAGAAAATGCTGAAGATGAATTTGAGAGAGAAGGATAAATAAAGATCTGGCCAGAGATAGATTAGGTTGGAAGTCATTTTTTTCTTTTTTTTTTTTTTTTAAATGGAAATAGCTCCAGACAAGATGTGAAGCCACTTGATGTAAGGAGCTAATAAGAACAAAATATGATCATTGAAAAGACAGGAGATGTCTGTTGAGTTTAGTTTTGAAAAGACCAAGGTAATAGGTAGGAGGAAAACATTCAACGGAAAGAGAGTTCCGTGGTCTTGGAAAGAAGCTACTGGAATAGAAAAATATATTACACTGAGGTATTAAATAAACAAATTGATAGACCATTAGACCAACTAGTCAAATGAGCTGGAACAAAGGAAGCAAGGAATAGATCCGACAATTCTGAAGACTATATGGCATGATAGTATTTAAAGAACACATGCCATAATAATATTTATAGAAAAGACTAAGGCTAGCAACATCACGTCTGTGAGAAAGAGGTTGCAGAGAAGAAGAAAATATGAGGGGGGAGGAGACACTCTAATTACAGATACGTTTCTGCACCTCATCAAGAACCTTCAAATGGGATAGAAATTCACCAGCCCAAATATAATACATGTCTCTGATTTTCTCAGAAAATGAATCAAATTTTTTTATATTAATTTAGAGAAGACATAAAAAATATTCAAAACTGTTGTGAAAAAAGAAAAGAAAGAAATGAATTTACCAGAATGAGGTTAGGTGGAGTGAGTGAGGCTTTTATTATGGAAAACTTATTGTGTTTAATATTTTCATTAAAAGTGAAATTTAGAAAAGTATCACCACTTAAAACCAACAACAAATAATTACTCATGAAAATGTATCTTAGAAAAGTTCTTTTTTTAGTATTTCTTTGTGTATTCATGTCCACATTGTGAAAACAAACTCAACAATATTATTTAGAAAAATGTACAAAATAATTTTACTGATGATATATGAACAAATATCATTTAAGATTTTTTTTTATTTAAAAAATGTTAAATGATTTTTGAATGATTTCTTTTAAATGAATACTAGCAGGAAGACCCGGTGTTGCCCGAGATTGAATGATGATCAATGAATGTTTCACACGCCTATATTTTTATTATCATTGAAATCGGATACATCACCCATTTTTCAATCAAATCGATTAATTACCTGCCCTAGTTGAGGACCCACCATGGTGCACTGGAAGGAAGCTTCGCATGCTTCCCCATAATGATTTAGTTCATAATACATTGTACTCTACATTGCACTGTAGAGAACCTACTGATTATTTTATAAAATTATTTTTATATAATGTCTTGAATTAAAAGTTTCGAATGCAAAAGTCAAGTATCATGGTTCAGTTGTGTTCTAAACAGAAAGATTCATTTCAAATGCGCCCCTGTCATATCAAAGAACCTACTGTTGATTTTATCTGTCAGGCCTTTTGGCTTGTGTGGTAATAAAACTTCTCAAATACACTTGTGATGTTAGGTTGTGTAAGGTGTTAACTATGGTCAAAATCGTTTGTTCCTTCTTTCATCGGATTATTTCGATTATCAATACTTATCAAAGACCTTCTAATACAAAACCAGTTTAAGAACACTGCCAGACATATGAAGTACCTTTGTCTGAAATTTCATAAAAATCGGCCCAGCCATTTTCGAGTCCATAGGGAATGAACAAATACACAGACAAAGTTCCTTTTATATAATAGTAGAGATGAATAAAAAAAAATCGCTTTTATTTTCTAAATAAATGTTAAAATTAATATTGAAATGAAATTTACTAATTTCATTTTAATCATATACGATTATATTAAACTAATGATTTAAAAAAAAAAAAAATTTTTTTTTTAATTAAATTGTATTAGTATACAAAATACCAACATTGGATTCCTCTTAGCAAAGTAACAAACTTTATACGTGTATAACAGTTTATCTTGATATAAGATATAATTCAAGTTTGGGAATAATGTAATGTATCATATAGATGAAACACGGATGGTCCGACACCTTTTTTTAATTTGGTTGAAATCACAAAATAGAACTTGATAATTCTGCTTTTGTCAGACTAGTTTATTGACCGACTACCAAACAGCTCTTAGTGAAGTGCACTATTTTTTTTTTGTACTGTACCCGCTAGTGATAGTCTCTCTTTATTTGGAGATTATATCTAATTTTGCTTAAATTTAACTCTAGTTATGACTTCGATCAATGGAAAAATTTGGATTGTTAAAAAACAAAAATGGAATACATATTTGATTGTTAAAAAACATATTAGATTGTTAAAAAACAAAAAATATATTTTTAAAACTAAAGTGCCTGTTAGAAAAGAAAAATGAAATCTCTAACTTAAAACAAACAAACAAACAAACAAAAAACAGACTAACTGATAACTAGATTAAAAAATTTCTGACTCTTCACTCTGACCTTATAGTAGGTATGAAGTTAACTGAAAAAAATCTTAAACTATTTTAGAATAAATATATAAACAGTTCAATCAATCATTCAATGAGGGTTTTATCACTCAATGAGGAACCCCTCCTTGGACTTTTATCTATCTCTGTCCCAAGCTATCGGTTGCCATGTGAGAACTGTGTGTTGTATATCATTCTTTGTCTTCCCTTTGGTCTCTTATGTTCACGGGGTGTCCATTCCATTGTCCTGATGAACCATTTGTTGTCATGTCTGGCTACGTGCCCTGCCCATCTGTGTTTGGATGTTTTGATAGCAGTATTGATGTAACTTTTATTTGTTGGCAGATCAAGATGTTTGTCTTTCTGTCTTGTATAATGATTCTCAACATTACCATTTCCATCTTCCTTTGTGCCACCGCCAAGATTTCACTTTGGCAAGTCATCAGGGCCTATGTTTCACTATCGTAGATCATCACAGGTAGTATATATTCATTAAAGGTCTTCCCTTTGATTGCCATACTTGCTTTTCGGCTTCTCATGATATTATTCACTTTCCCAAAAGCTGCCTATTCCAGTACAATCTTTCTTTTTATCTCAGGGAGATTTCCATCTTTCATTATTTTCTTTCCCAAGTAAATGTAACTTTCAACTTCCTCAATGGTCTTTCCATCAACAATTATTGGCAGTGTGCAGGTTTAACATCACTTTGGTCTTCCCAAGATGCATGTTAAGACTAACTGGTTTGCTCTTAGAGTGGATATTGTTTAGAATGTCGTTTAGTTCCTGAGAAGAGTGTGCCATCAGTACTATATCATCAGCAAAGATGAGATGTGACAGATGTTCGCCATCGATGTTGACTCCTCTACCCTCCCACTTAATCTAACTGATTACTGCATCCTAGAGACAGGCTGTGAAGAGTTTTGACAAGATATCTTGTCTTGCTACACTTTCCTGCTTGATTGTCTTGCTGTTGTGATGGAGCTTTAGAGTAGAGGTAGCCCTGTACAGGTCTTTCAGTAAGGTGATGTATGTAGTCAACTCCTTGGTTCTCAAGGGCAGTGAACAGTGGCGCAAACTCTATAGAGTCGAAAGACTTTTTGTAATCCACAAAGGCAAAGCACAGTGGGATCTTGTATTCATTGGCTTTCTCTTGCAGTTGATTGACAGCCTGGCTATGGTCAATGGTGGAGTAACCTGCTCTGAAACCTGCTTCTTCTCACAGTTGATGACTGTCTAGTGTCCCTGGCATATGTCTTAGCAAGACCTGAGAGAATACCTTGTATGTCACTGACAGAAGGCTGATTAGCCGATAGTTCTTAACATCTGCAGTGTCTCTTTTCTTATGAATGATGGCGAGGGCTATGACAACAGCATATTCTTTTCATTGTTTTGACTCTCGAGTATATATCCGACACAGTTAATCAACCAAGAACCACATCACTCTATATAAAAGCACATAAGATATCAATGAATACACACTCAAGAGTCAAAACAATGAAAAGAAGATGCTGTTGTCTTAGCCCTAATGATGACCACTGATGCATTCCTCCATATATCTGAAACTTTTCCATTGGAGAAGCACTTATTAAACAATTTTGTAAATATCTCAACAATGAGTTCATCACCGCTCTGTAGAACTTCTGCAGTAACACCATCCTCCCCTGCAGCTTTCCTTAATAGCTGCTCTCACTTTTGATAAGAGGATGGGTCAGGATGTTCCTCAGATGTGTTCAGTGCATAAAGGGCTGGTGTGTGTCCTGGTTGTCTGGTGGTGGCATAGAGGTTAGCATAGGACTCCTTGCACCTTGAAACAATTCTGTCTATATCATGGATGAGAGTACCATCTCTTTGAGATAGGTGATGTTGTTTCTGCCAAGATGCTGCTTTTCTTTTGATGAACTTAATGCCTTTGTTTACTTCAAGGACTTGTAGTATTTGTTGTTCATTGAAGTTTGAAATTTCTTGTGCCATACTGTGTCTTAGGGTCTTGCATATCTCAATGTACTCGATGTGCTGTACATTTGTATCACCTCTTTTTATCTGTTGTCGTTTCTCTCTTAGTTGCTTTGTAACTGTAGACAGTTTGTCTGGTTTTTGTGGCTTGCATTAACCAGCTGTTTCCAATGCGGCCCAGTTGTTGTAGTCAGTGTTTGGCTATTTTGATGTTGCTAGCACCTCAAATCTGTTGGATAGTAGCAGCTGGAACTGTGATGACTTATCTGCTAGACCCTGAGTGTTTGGTTTCTTGTTTCGCCTGATATGCTTTGTCCTCTTTAACTTCTGTCTACAATAAGAGATATTCTGATCATTCTGTGGTCACTATCTGTGTTTAACCTGTTGATGGCTGAAACATCAGTCACAGTGTGTGGCCTGTTGATAAGGAAGAAGTCAATATCATTCTTTGTGCTGCCATTAGAGAATATCCAACTCCAGCATCTGTTTGACTTTTTCTTGAAGAAAATGTTGTTCTGCAAAGTTAACAAGGATACCACCTTGTTGGAAAGTAAACCTAGATGAGTTAATGAGATATCCCTTGTTGATCCTGATGGTGAGCTGTAGCACTCTGCCTGAAACAACATTGAAATTTGTAATGTTTCCTGCAATATTCTTGTTGACCACAAAGTCGACCCCATTATAGGAAGTGTTCTCACCCTTATAGTATAAGTGGTGTCCACTGTTAAGGATGAGACACTCTTCACTCTTGTGTCTGGTTTCACACACTCCTATGAAATCAAATTTGATCTTCTGTAATGCATCTTCTAATTCAGTGATTCTAACACCAGTAGACCTGTGTTGTGCATTCCAATGTTCAATTTCCAATGGCAGCCTGTCCAAATCCAGAGAATCTTACTGCCAGAAACGGTGGCTCAAGAACTGTTGGGAACTGAGGGCTGTTTCTTATTCTTGTACGCCATAATCCTAGGGTTTTGCCATACTCATCACGCTTGGCCTGCGGGTTAGCGAGGGTATTTAACCCATACCTGAAGGAGTTTGGTAGATGGCCGTTGGCACTTGGTGCTCATCTGCCCTTAGCTAGGTCTTGTTTTTAGTTCTGTTGTGTGTCTAGCCACCTTTCTTAACAAGCAAGCTTGATGGGGGTGCCATTTAGTCGCTGACAATCCGACCATGGGACAGGTGGTACTGGTTTACATGTTATAAACAGTTACCTCCCGTTAATTATATAAAAAGTTAAAATACAAAGATCCTAACAAGAACTGCAGAAAATTAAAAACAGAACCGCAGAAAATAATTAAAAGCAAAACAAAAAGCAAAAACAAATAAAGACTAGCTAATAATACAAAAATCAGTAATTCTGGATAAATATTAATTAAAATCCATAAATAATATTGAGTACCAACACAAACCCGATATTAATAGTAAAAATAGAAAAAAAAAACTAAACACTCAACAATCTTAAGCGAACTGCAGAAAATAAAAAAAATAAACAAATAAAGACTAGTTAATATCATAAAGATAACTAATTAAGGCTAAATATTAATTTAAAAAAAAAATGTAAATAATATTGAGTACCAACACATGCTCTGTTAATAAATTATGCTTCTGATACAGATGAATTAATTTCCAATTTCTACAAACTTGCTCTATCTACAATTAAAACCAACATGCACATTTGAAAATTAAACACACGCCTGACAAAGGGAAGACATCCTGAAATATAGCATCACAGACATACCACCTGACCACCTGATGCAAGTAAAAACATCCTACATGTCAAATATTGTATAAAATATGCATTTGTATATGTATATATGTCTAGTTATACATATACACACACATGAATTAGATCAATAAAAGTGAAACTGTATGGCTTATATCATGAGTTACATCAGCTTAAGTCTATTACATCTTTGCATTACTCTGCCTTGTATAAACCTAAATTTCTTTTTATATACTCGCAATGCTTCAAGCAAACTACTTTGACTTGTCATGAAAAAAAAAATTCAGTCCTCGATCAGCTTTTAAAAAAACCCTGACTGAAACTCCTTTATTGTAGATTTTATTGTTTACAAGTTGCATTAATCGTTTTTACCAATGCAATGTTTATGAAATGTCCCTCCGTTTTTTTTAAACCAGTATAACTCATTTATCACGAGTTACCGTGTGTCTAAGTAATTTCGACATATATCAGTTAAATAACACTGCGTCGTGGGAATGTCTTCTTGATTTCTACTGATAATCTTCACATTAAGTAGAACAAAATGACTCATTGTTTTTATGGCTGCCTACTCTTTAATATTTAAACGTTTTATTCTTTCTTGTGATAAAATATAAAAAATGTAGGTATTAACTTTGACTTACCAGACATGATATATTAAAAAAAACTTCATATAATAATTTTTTGATGTGTACATTATTTTAATCCTATATATATATATATATATATATATGAGTTTATATGCATGTATGTGTTTGTATGTGTATATATGCCTGTATCCATAATGCATTTGACACTGAAAATAAAGTTAAGCATAACCACTGCCCAAAGCACCATGTTAGGAATCCACCCCATATATATATATATATATATATATGAATTTAACGGAACTACAAGAACCCCTGACTCATTATAACTTAACCACCACTCTCATAATCTTTAACCTTTAAACCTTTATACCCCCCTTTTTTAACTTAATCTCTCAACCTATTTATTCTATCTCTATTCCTATCTTCATCTTTACTTTTATCTAGATCCCTAAAAAATTTTTTTTCTAGACACTATAACTTAATCCCTATCAAATCAGCAAAGCAAATCAATACAGACCCCTAAATATTAAACCGACAACATGTATTTTGAACATATCTTACAATGCATCTACCCAACCTCACATTATTGACTACACGCATTTATTTATATTTTTTATTTATTTATTTATCCTAACTTTACTTTATTTACTTAGTATAAATATACACATGTCTATGTATATATATATATATATATATATATATATATATATATATATATATATATATATATATATATATATATATATATACAGCCTTTGAGATTTGAAAAAAAATGTGTGAGGGAAAATTTACTCGCTCCAAAATATTTTTACTCATCTGACTTTGTCTTTGTTTCAGTCAATAATAGTAAATAATTTTACAACAATTCAAGAAATTACCGTGTGTATAATCTAACAAGAAAATATTTGTTTAACTTTTGTAAATCACCTATTTTATTACTACAAACATTTCAGTAAATATTCAAACAAAACGTTAAAATACAACACCAGTTTCCTTATATAGCATCATTCATATTATTGTTCCATAGAAATAAGAATTATTTCTTCGGATGCTTGATGGAACGATCCGTTTTTTTCCTTTTTCAAATGTTCGTCTTTACTTTCGTAAGCATGAAGTGTTTGTAGTTGTAGCGTCGAAGAATTTTTTCCAAATGAATTTCAAAATCGGAGAGCTAAATGAAGGCAACATTTTGACTACAAGCCAAATGTGTAAATTTGACCTCTTGTTGACCTTTAGCATGACCACTCTTTTTTCAATACTATATTCCAATGGTCTCACAGCTAGAGATGAAAGAATTCACAAATGATGAGACATAGGTCATTCTAAGTCACCTCATATTTGAGGGTCGTAAAATAAATGAGTTTTTCCCGTTTTTTTATTTAAAGAAATTTTATCGACTGGTGGGCGAGTGATTTACGATTTTTAGTTGCCCCAAGAAATTTTCAATCGACTGTGGCAACCGGTCGTGTAAAGTCTCAAAGGCTATATATATATATATATATATATATATATATATATATATATATATATATATATATGTCTGTATTTTTTGAATATGTATATTTATATAATTGTATATGTGGGTATGCGTGTGTCTATGTATATATACATCTACTTCTTACTGGAGATCTATATCTCCACCTATATTTATATATGTAGGTGTGTGTGTGTGTATAGGCGTGGAAGGACTTGGTTTTGAATAGAGGCCACACAAGTTGCTGACCATTCCAAGTCGAAAATGCTGGAAGGGTCATATTCAGATAGATCTTTACCTTAATGGCTATACCCGTGCCCCCCCCCCCCCCGCTAACTCTGCCCGCTCACTTATGTTTTCTATTATTCACACTGAGGAAGATCGAAGGATCGGTCGAAAATTATGTGCTTTTGAAGGAAACATTGTTGATTTTTTCAAAAGACTTTTTGTATTCCTACTGTCAACACACAGGAAATAAATACAGAAAAGATATAAACATTCATATATTTCTGCGTATTGATTTTTTATTCATACATATTTAAATATATATATATATATATATATATATATATATGTACAGGGTGTCCATAAATCCGTGTGCACTTTAAAAAATTTATAACTTTATTTGTATTTGCAATAGAAATAATCTGTAAAATGGATTTGAAAGAAGTAAATCTATACTTTTTAAGCTTTTATTGAAATTTTATTTAACTTTCCACATGCCCTCCACCATTAGCAATACAAAGGGTAATACGATTTTGCAGTTCACGAAAAACATTTGCCAAATGATTTATAGTAATGCCTGAAATCACATTAGTTATTCTAGCTTTTAAATCTTCCAATAAACTAGGTTTGGTTGCATACACAATTGTTTTCACATGTCCCCATAAAAAAATCTAATGGAGGCCAATGAAATGGTCCACCCCTTCTGATCCATCTGTTAGGAAATTCCTGATTTAGAAACTGTCTAACACGCCGAGCAAAGTGACAAGGAGCTCCATCTTGTTGAAACACTGTATCATCTTTCAAGGTTAATTGTTCAAGTTGCGGAATAAAGTAATTCTGCAACATATCTAAGTAGCTGTCACTGTTAATGTTACATGATAAGGGCTGTCCCCTTTTCATGTAAGTATAAAAATGGAGAATTTAGTTTAAAATGAAAATGAATAGCATAGGCGAAATTCGAACCTCGTAATCTAGTTTAGAAATAGATTACGTGTGAGAATTTAAAAATGTAAAACAAACATTTGTTTAGAAATAGATAAATATTTTAAGGAAAGAATGTTAACTATCAAGTTTGTTATGAAATTTTAAATTGAAAGAATGCAGCTTATAAGATAATGTTTTTAACATATTGAATATAGGTTAAAATTCCTTTTATAGAAATAGGAAAAGTTTTGGACACGTATGTCCAGAGCACGTGAAAGAAGGCACATGTTTTAACATGTGTATGACGTCACGGAAAATAGAAAGTTCGAGGGATAGAGAAAAACTTTAGAGTTAGACAGTCAGTGAGAAAACTCAGGGGCAGTCAGACGTCTGGAAGCGAGACGTCATTTCAAGAAAAAATGTGAAACTTTGAATTCTTGATGATGGAATCACGGCCGTGTGAAGAATAAACCATCAAGTGTTTTTTGTAAAGCTCGTCTTGTGTCTTATGATTCTTATACAAAGGTAAAGTCCAATTGTATTATATATTTGTGTTATATGTCTTTACATACACGTCTCAACATCATCGTGTCCGAACTGTTTGAACACTATCCCCTTCACTCCAAGAGTCTTCTTCTTCTTCCATTCAACACAATTTAGGAATGAACATTTTAATATATAAGAATCTCTTATAACATGAACAATATCTATCTAGTCTCTTACAACATCTCTCTCTCTCTGAGTCTTACAACATCCCTCGCTGTAATAAGACTCTTAATAAATCTCTCTCACTAAGAAAAAGCATCTCTCCTAAGAAGCTCTTAAAATGAAACCCCTATATGTAACATTAATAATACGATCTTCACAAAAATATGGCCCTATGATTCGATTTATTCCCAAAGCACACCACACATTAACTTTAAGAGAGTCCCTTTCATGTTCAACAGTTTCATTTGGGGTTTCAGTTCCCCAAATTCGGCAATTATGCCTGTTGACCTTGCCACTAATGTGAAATGTTGCTTCATCAGAAAACAGTAAATTACTCACAAATGCATCATCATTGCAAAGTTTTTCATTGAACTGGTTACAGAAAGTTAGCCGTGCATAATAATCCTGTTCTAATAACTTGATGTAATTGAATTTTGTAAGCTTTCATATGAAGTTTTGCCCGCAGAATCTTATGCACAGTATCTTTGGCAGCCCGAACTCCAATGATGCCCGTCTTACAGACTTTCTTGGACTTGCAGTAAAGGATTCTTTTATAGAACCAACACTTTTGTCACTTACACATGGCCTTCCAGACCGTGGTTTATCATGGATAGAGCCTGTCTCTTTAAATTTTTTCATCCATTTAACAATGGTGTTCCTATGAGGCGCTTTTTTATTGTATTCAATTCTAAACTTTCTTTGTACAGCAATAGTAGATTTCAATTCAGCCAACCAAAGGACACAGTTTACTTTTTCCTCAATTGAAGCCATGGGATTCTGAAAAACAAAAGAAAATATTTTTTTATTTATTTTTTACTTATCTAAAAATTGTTACGAATTTTGTGGTGAAAAATTATTCAATAACTATACTTAAAACTAGATACATGAAACTTTATAACATTTTTTACAGATTATTTCTATCGCAAATATAAATAAAGTTATAAACTTTTTAAAGTGCACACGAACTTTATGGACACCCTGAATTTATGTATATGGTATGTATATGTGTATAGGAGTTGTGTGTATGTGTGTGTATGTCTGCATATAGATGCATGTATGTCTGCATATACATTTTTTATGTGTATGTGCGTATGTGTTTGTATAGAAATGTACATATGTATGTGTCTGTATGTATGTGTATTTATGCGTGCATTGGCGTATATATTAACCCATAACTACCTAAAAACAACTCATCGTCAACTGAAATGAACAAGTCGACTTATAGCATTCTAAATGAAACCTTTTACTTGTCAAACACATATGACACTTACACAAACCCTTTCTCTCTCTTTCTCTCTCTCTTTCATCTACTTCATATACCTGACTAAACAACCAATAGAAGTCAAAATTTTAAAACCTAAAAATTGAAATTCCTCCCTCTCTCTTTCCCTTACCCCCCTTCTTTTACCATCCTCTTTCCCCATATCCATATATCTCCACCCACGCCTACCTGAATCTGCTACACCCTCCACACACTACAATCTAATGTATTTTAACCTTCAAAACTTAAATATTGTCGATATGTCTCCCTCCCCCTTATTATCTCTTACCCCCCTTTTTTTTCTCATATTTCCTCTAAAACACTTCTTCTAAATACTAAAAACATTTCTGTAAGATCTGATGAGGCTGTTGGATCGTAAACATGGTCCAACATCCGAAACATATGTAACCAAACAGATAAAAAACGGTAATAAAAAAATAAAACACATATTTGCTCTGCAATAGTATTGAGCACTCTCTTCAGGTTTTTACTAATTACCAGTTTTACTATATATATATATATATATATATATATATATATATATATATATATATGATTGTTGAGCTGGATTAAATCCGACGATATGAAATAAAATGGAGGTGGAAGGACCTGGATACTCAACGTTTCGCCCGATTTATGCGGGCTTCTTCAAGAGGGATGGTCATTTACGAGAGAGTCGGAGGATTGGGGCTATATATAATGATGGGGGAGAGCAGCGTGTTTTCCTTATGTAAATTAGATGTCATATATACATGTATATACATTTTTTTTTTTTTTTTTTGAGAGAAGAACTAATTAGAGTAAACTAGTGTATTGGATTACGTCTAAAAGATAAAATATCGTAGAGATTAAAAATTGTGTTTGGAAATATAGCGGTGATAGATTAAATAAATAAAATGACACGAGATTACGAAAGAATCTTTTTTTTTTTTTTCTTTTTTTTTTTTTTTTTAAATTAGAAATAATTGAATTGGGATAAAATAGCGCAGTAACTTAAAAGATGGTATCTAAAAATAAGAATAGGTGATAAAATGGAGTCTAAAAATAGATAATGATAAAATACAGTAAATAAGTAAAATAAAAATAAAATTAAGTGAAATTACGATTTTTTTTTTTTTTTTTTTTTTTTGTTCGCGTTTAACCGGTGTCTAAGTTGTTTTCTTTGATAATTATTTTCGACAGAAAGGGAGCAACGTGGAAAAAACCTTTTCTTTGCTTAATTATATTGCTGGAATGGGAGATTATAGCTGACTCAATTAAACGTCGTGTGGATTTGTTATGTATGTGTTTAAGGAAAGTTGCTTTGTTAAAATCAAAATGGTGGTCGTTTTCCATGATGTGACAAAATATGGCGTTGAGTGTATTGTTGTTTTTTACATCTCTTTTGTGTTCATATATTCTTTTATTTAAATTACGTTGAGTTTCTCCTACGTATATTTTTCCACAAGGCAGGGTATGGAATATATTCCGGCTTTGGTGTTAATGTTGGTGTTAGTTATAATTTTACGTGTTAGATCCCTAATTGTTAAAGAGTTTAGTTTTGTTATTTGAATGCCTGTCTTATTTAGGTTCTTATATATTGTGTCGTTGTTTTTATTAGTTGGTAATGTTAATTGTCTGTTGTGTATCTGGCTATTTAAGGAATGGTCTCGGTTTCGGTAAATTTTTAGTGCTTTTCTTTTTGTATTTGCCAAAAAATGTTGAGGGTATTGCAAGTTCATGAATGTACGTTCGATATACTCAAATTCTTCCACGATGTATTCTTCACTACATATTCTCAGGGCCCTAAGAAAAAATCCTATTAGAATACCTCTTTTTACTTTATCATCGTGATGAGAGTAAAAGTGTATGTAATCATTTTTATTCGTGACTTTCCGATGGACTTTAAAACTTAGATGATCATTGTTATTTATGATGTTGATGTCCAGAAAAGGTATGGAGTTGTTATTTTCTCTTTCATACGTATAGTTAATAGTGGGTTCAATCTTGTTTAATTTATCAGTGATATTCTCTATTTTGGAAGATATAGGGAGAAAAATTAAAATATCATCAATATATCTATAGTAGGAGGTACCCTTGGGCAATTTATATTTCATGGGTCCGGTTTCGATGAATTCTAAAAATAGACATGCCAAAACCCCACTTAGAGGGTTACCCATGGGCAGTCCAAATTTTTGTTTGTAGCAGAGTCCATCGAATGTGAAATATGTCATGTCAATGCATATACTTATAATTTTAATTATATTATCTATCGGCAAAGGTAACTTAATTTTTATTTTATTTAAGTGTTTTGAAAGAAGGTTGAGACATTTCTTGGTAGGGATATTGGTGTATAAAGATTCTATATCGAGACTATTCATGGTTTTATTTTTCATATCTATGTTTTTTATCTTATTAAGAAGGTCGCCAGAGTTTCTTATATGGGAATTGCTAATTGTGCCCAATAATGGCGTTAGGAGTTTTGTGATCGCTCTTGCTATCTTATGGGTGGCACTGCCAATGCCAGAGATTGGAAATATAGCGGTGATAGATTAAATAAATAAAATGACACGAGATTACGAAAGAATCTTTTTTTTTTTTTTTTTTTTTTTTTTTTTTAAATTAGAAATAATTGAATTGGGATAAAATAGCGCAGTAACTTAAAAGATGGTATCTAAAAATAAATACGCCCAATCATCTCTGGCATTGGCAGTGCCACCCATAAGATAGCAAGAGCGATCACAAAACTCCTAACGCCATTATTGGGCACAATTAGCAATTCCCATATAAGAAACTCTGGCGACCTTCTTAATAAGATAAAAAACATAGATATGAAAAATAAAACCATGAATAGTCTCGATATAGAATCTTTATACACCAATATCCCTACCAAGAAATGTCTCAACCTTCTTTCAAAACACTTAAATAAAATAAAAATTAAATTACCTTTGCCGATAGATAATATAATTAAAATTATAAGTATATGCATTGACATGACATATTTCACATTCGATGGACTCTGCTACAAACAAAAATTTGGACTGCCCATGGGTAACCCTCTAAGTGGGGTTTTGGCATGTCTATTTTTAGAATTCATCGAAACCGGACCCATGAAATATAAATTGCCCAAGGGTACCTCCTACTATAGATATATTGATGATATTTTAATTTTTCTCCCTATATCTTCCAAAATAGAGAATATCACTGATAAATTAAACAAGATTGAACCCACTATTAACTATACGTATGAAAGAGAAAATAACAACTCCATACCTTTTCTGGACATCAATATCATAAATAACAATGATCATCTAAGTTTTAAAGTCCATCGGAAAGTCACGAATAAAAATGATTACATACACTTTTACTCTCATCACGATGATAAAGTAAAAAGAGGTATTCTAATAGGATTTTTTCTTAGGGCCCTGAGAATATGTAGTGAAGAATACATCGTGGAAGAATTTGAGTATATCGAACGTACATTCATGAACTTGCAATACCCTCAACATTTTTTGGCAAATACAAAAAGAAAAGCACTAAAAATTTATCATAATCGAAACCGAGACCATTCCTTAAATAGCCAGATACACAACAGACAATTAACATTACCAACTAATAAAAACAACGACACAATATATAAGAACCTAAATAAGACAGGCATTCAAATAACAAAACTAAACTCTTTAACAATTAGGGATCTAACACGTAAAATTATAACTAACACCAACATTAACACCAAAGCCGGAATATATTCCATACCCTGCCTTGATTGTGGAAAAATATACGTAGGAGAAACTCAACGTAATTTAAATAAAAGAATATATGAACACAAAAGAGATGTAAAAAACAACAATACACTCAACGCCATATTTTGTCACATCATGGAAAACGACCACCATTTTGATTTTAACAAAGCAACTTTCCTTAAACACATACATAACAGATCCACACGACGTTTAATTGAGTCAGCTATAATCTCCCATTCCAGCAATATAATTAAGCAAAGAAAAGGTTTTTTCCACGTTGCTCCCTTTCTGTCGAAAATAATTATCAAAGAAAACAACTTAGACACCGGTTAAACGCGAAAAAAAAAAAAAAAAAAAAAAAAAAAAATCGTAATGTCACTTAATTTTATTTTTATTTTACTTATTTACTGTATTTTATCATTATCTATTTTTAGACTCCATTTTATCACCTATTCTTATTTTTAGATACCATCTTTTAAGTTACTGTGCTATTTTATCCCAATTCAATTATTTCTAATTTAAAAAAAAAAAAAAAAAAAAAAGAAAAAAAAAAAAAAGATTCTTTCGTAATCTCGTGTCATTTTATTTATTTAATCTATCACCGCTATATTTCCAAACACAATTTTTAATCTCTACGATATTTTATCTTTTAGACGTAATCCAATACACTAGTTTACTCTAATTAGTTCTTCTCTCAAAAAAAAAAAAAAAAAAAATGTATATACATGTATATATGACATCTAATTTACATAAGGAAAACACGCTGCTCTCCCCCATCATTATATATAGCCCCAATCCTCCGACTCTCTCGTCAATGACCATCCCTCTTGAAGAAGCCCGCATAAATCGGGCGAAACGTTGAGTATCCAGGTCCTTCCACCTCCATTTTATTTCATATATATATATATATATAATGTGGGAAAGAAAAAAGAAAAACCTATAGCATTAGAAAAGTATCAATGTTTTGTCCTCATTTTCGATGTACTTCTTCAGGATGATCGAGGAAAATTAAGTTATGACCATGATAAGCTGAGAGATTTTTGTGCTACCTTTCTTTAAAGGTGATCATTTTCTATTTCGTATATATATGTGTGTGTACTAACAGGCTGTCCTGTGTTACCCGGTTGTAAAATATGTATAAATATTATTTTAGTTCATACAGATTTCTTATTTATTATAGCACCAATTCTCTATTGATTATTATCAAATATATAGTAATGATTTCAAAAGTTATAAAAAAAAAAAATGACTTGGGCACCATTCGCTAGAATCAAAACCAGAATGAAATCAGCCTTAGTTGTTTATTTATCTTGTTATTATTGAGCACTGTTTAAGTAAATACTGAAAATTGATACATAAAATATTATATCCCCTCATAAAATTTTATTTTGAATCTATTAAATAAAGTGCAGCTAAAAGTCATAAACTACAAAACAAAACCCCACAAAGTTTGTTTTTTTTAATCAGCAATGCCCTAGATGAATAATATCTAAAATTTAGAAAAAAATGTTCATTCTCTGGAGGTCAAGGTTTCATCCGGTGGTGGGGGGGGATTCAGTATTATTATATACTAATTTGGGAAAAAAATGCTCATTCCTCAAAAAAGAGTTATTATTTTACGTTGGTTGGTTTTAAGAGATCAAGGGGCTTCCTCCTAGAGCTAACACTTGATTCGATTACAGTTTAAATTTATATCTGATTGCTTTTTTAAGAATAGATGCTGTTCCCTTTATGGCTGTATCGGTATTTCATTACAGCTCCGTCTTACTGCGATTGCTTCTAAGTTTTCTGAAGATTCTTTTTTGTTAAGCCAGTTGTTCCTATCACAGCCGGTATAATGTTTATTTCTTTCAGAGACAATGTCGTTTTTAGATCATTCTTTAAGTCCTGATATTTTTTATCATTTCCTGTTCAGCTCTATTAAGGCCAAAGTCATTTGAGACTGTGACATCAATAATGCGCGCAGTTCTTTCGGCCTTGTTCCATATTACAATGTCTAGCTTGATGGCTTTGTCTTTTATGCATCTGTCCGCCTGTATATCTTTGTCATAAAACACTGTCACCTTTCCATTTGTTATTAGTGGTGCTTCATGTTCCCAGATGTTCAACGATCTGTCAAGTTGCATCTCTCCACAGATCTTCCAATGGAGGTATTTACATATTTTGTTGTGGCGAACAATGTAAAAACCATCTGCCGATAACAGGAGGCATCCAGATATTAGGCGGCTTGGGCTCTCAGTCGCTGAATGGCAGAAACTGCACTGGCCATTTGCTTATAGTTGTTTCTCTTTTTTTAAAGTTTACTTCAGTTAGTTTTAAAAGATCAAGGGAGCTAACTCCTCCTGGATCTTACACTTGATTCCATTATGATGTGAATTTATATCCGAGGGCTCTTTTAAGAATAGACACTGTTCCCTTTATGACTGCTATCTCTATTTCATTACAGCTCGGTCTTACTGGGATTGCTTCTAAGTATTTTTGAAGATTCTTTTTTATTAGGCCAGTTTTTTCTATCGCAACTGGTATAATGTTTATTTCTTTCAGAGCAGTGTGTATGTGTGTGTGTCCAGCTAAAGAGGAATGGGCTAGGCAGAGGAGAAAGGGACAAATAGAAGTTTTTAATAAGTTACACTTTTGCCCTGAGCAACACTGGGTAGTTGTGTTTGCATATATATATATATATATATATATATATATATATATATATATATATATATATATGATAGCATTAGCAAGATATTTTGGAATTTTTTTAGATGAGGATTGATAATTTGTTTTTATTATTTGGACTACTATTCTCATTTTAGTTATTTTCACAAATTTCAACCGATATAACCAGCGACTTTCTTCAACTGCATCTTTTTAAACTTGGCAATCTTCATATTAAATATATACAAAATTTTGAACTGAACTTATATTTACTTTATCGATGAGAGTAGATTGTTCTTGTTCGCATGCTCAGATAGAAGTTTAACTGCATTATTATGTTATTTTTTACTTGTTATCATTTGTAGTAAGAATTGAACCTTCAACTCCAAAAGAGTGTTAAAGGTGTTGGTTAACTGATTGTTAACCAACACCTTTAACTGTTGCACCACAAGTACATGTGGATAATTCTAGTATGGATTTTCTTTAGATGAGTAGTATTTTTTATGGAAATCATTCCAGAAGCCACTTAATGCAAAGAGGCAAAAAAATTAAATCAAGGTCAAAAACTTGCCAACAATAAGTATTAAATGGATATATTCTGACCCAGAAAATAGCAATTCTTCCCCCTTTGTCAGAAACATTGCTCATAGAATGTGAGAACTAAAGGACAAAATAAGGGAAGCTGGAGTTAGAAGGCTGCCAAAAGTACACCCATGGTCAACTTTCTACTCTTCAAATTCTTATTGATATATGCATATGTATGTATGTATGTATGTATGTGTGTTTTTAATGGGCTTCTATTTAAAATTATTGGTTCCCATATTGTGTTTAATTCTATTCTAGGTCTACTTAGACAACATATACACTGATTTTTTTAGACATCTTACTTTCTACCATTCTTCTGTGCTTATGTCTTCTCTTTTCCTTACGTTGTACCTGAAGAAGGTCGGAAATTCCATTAGCTAAAATGTGTTGAAATAACCAAGATGAGAATAGTAGTCTGGATAATCCAAATAATTAAAGTAATATTTCCATTTTACTTTCCTGAAAGACTTTGACATGTCCGTCTTTATAAAAGACTGTTCTTCTGTAAAACAGTCTAGCAAGTTTTAAGTGCTAAATATACAGATTTGTAATGTTACATACGTTTACACAGGTGTTAACATGTAGACACCCGGGAGCCAACATGTTGCAAAGGACATAGGATAAGTAATAAATTAACTTCTTTTTTGTTGTAACAACATTTATTTCCAGGTACTTTCGCAAATAAAAAATGATTGTGCTCTTTCTCTCTGACCTCTGTTCTCTCGAACATCCTGAATGTGGTCATCGGTCTGTCCACACATTCTTTTTATAGTCTTTTTCTTCACACATGGCTCAGCATTTGCAGCTGCCATACTCTGTTACAGATTGAATAGAAGTAATTTTATCTGATTCGGCACTCTACAACATTATCCATTACACCAATCTAACACAGACATAATATATTTGGTAACATTATATGTAATACATTTTATTTTTATATGTAACTAGCGTGGGTGGCCGGCATTGCTTGGATGTTTGTAGGTGTGTGAAAAAAGAAAAAAAAAGGTGTTAAAAAAAAAAAAGTGGTAGTAGTGAGGGGGGGGGGAGAAATCAAAACAACAGTCGGCAGCCCATGTGAAGGAGGTGTTAAAAAAATGCTAGTGTCGGGGGGGGGGTAAGATGGAGAGAGCTGTTTAAAAAAAAAAAAAAGTTGTGGTAGGCAGGCAGGCTCGAACCCATGACACAAAGGCGGGAAAGAAAGTGTAAGAAAATCTGACACGTTACCGATGCTCCATCGTCCAACCAGAAGTTCACAACGTTGAAATTAAGTAAAGTCAATCAAACTGATATGACGATATGATAACTTGCAAAAAATGGTGATGCAAAAAAAAAAAATAAAAAATAACCTCTCCCTGTAGAAAACTGCCCAGTTGAGGGTGAAGGAATTAGTTTTTTTGGCCAATTTTTTTATATTTGTTATCTGAAAGGTCAAGGTTTAAAATGATACCAGTTTGGACAGGTACCATTGCCTCTGTCGAAAGTTTTTGCAAGATATACAAACACACACACATTTTGCCTTTTATATATATAAACTAGTGGGGTTGCCCGGGTGTTTGGAGGTGTGTGTGTTAGGGGGATAGATGAAAACAAATATTCGGAAAAAAAAAAAAAAAAGAAATGGAACATGATGGAAAAAAAAAATTTGGTAGGTAGGATTGAACCAGAAGCCTTAATTGAAGGTGGAAAATAAAGTGTGAAAAAATCTTGACATGTTACGGCTCGGCCAGCAAGGGAGAGTAACAAAAAAAAACGTTTGAATTTATTTAAGGATTAAAAACTGAATTGACAGGTGCGTGAATTTAATGAGGTCAAATAGAAATCCTGCAGTTAACTTTTACTGTGAGGCAGTTTTGTTGGGTTTGTTTACCCAATTTTGGCTGGGTTTTTTTCCCCAAGATGTTGGGGGGGGGCAGCTCCCCATAAAAAGGGGATTGTCCGAATTGAATAGCAATTGTCTGATATAAGGGGGTTGTGCTTCCCCCGCATTGATAAAGTTTTATTGCTTTCTGGACGTTCCCAGCATGAAAACTGGGAACACTGTCTTCGCTTTAGATTAGTTTCGCTTTTATACGAAAAAGCCGAACACACACGAGGGGAGCTGAAATAGCAAGAACTTTGTAAAAGTTGATGTAAATAAATCTAGACATGACGCGCGTTCACAAATTGTAGATATTACAATCTACACGGTATATAAAAAGTTCTAAAAAGTAGTTACCCCACGGAAATTCCCCCCCCTTCCCCCAAAAGAAGCATTTGCTGGACATACAAAAAAATGTGCGCACACATTTTGCCTTTTATATATATATATATATATGATTTTCAGAATGTGAGAGAATGTATATAATAAATTCCACAGCCAAACAACGTCGCAGCCCACAAGAGCCATGACAGTCAAAGAACCGGAAGTCCAAGACTCGAGTTTCGCCCTCATTTGGGCTCGTCAGTTAGACACATCCGAACTCAGGATTCGAAACCCGAGCCTCTTGCATGCAAGGCAAGCACTCTACCAACTGAGCAAACGCCCTGCACACAAGAATTTCAATTAACCAACACAGATCAAGCAAACCGCGCCGAAATCCGACTGTGAAATGAACCTACTACGTCTCAACAAGGGACGCGGTCATCCAACCAGCTAATAACCCCAAGCTGATGTCTCACTAGTAGGAGTTTTTTAACTCGAAAGGACGATGCCATCCAGCAATACTAACCAAGCGAGCAACTTATGATAGGATTTTCAGAATGTGAGAGAATGTATATAATAAATTCCACAGCCAAACAACGTCGCAGCCCACAAGAGCCATGACAGTCAAAGAACCGGAAGTCCAAGACTCGAGTTTCGCCCTCATTTGGGCTCGTCAGTTAGACACATCCGCTTATATATATATATATAGATGGGAGTAAAACCAGACCAGTGAGGATTGATGACATGTATTGTATGAAGAGAAATGATATGAGAATAATGCAATGGCTGTGTATTAAACATGTCTTAAAGACAGGCTTAGATCTGATGAGCTTGGAGTAAGATTAAATCTGAACAGTATAGGGAAATATGTGCAAAAGGGTAGACTTTGATGTGATCACATTGAAAGGATAAATGAGAGTTCTTGGTTTAGTGGATGTAGAACAGTTGAAGTAACAGTGTCAGTTTGATTGGTTGGTTGTTTTTGTTTTATGGCATATCAACCTTTTTCAGGTTATTTAATGCCGAATCCAGTGATTTTGAAGAAAATTTTTTTAATAGAGTATATTTGTTTTTTTTTTTTAAGTTTCAATTTAACTCATAGTTGGGACCCTAACAGGTGCCACCAGTCCGGGTCAGAGTGGACCTGGGAGCAATGGCAATTAAAGGGTGGCTTCACACTCTCCAAAGCCCCCAAGCTGAGGCCTCACTATCGGATATAGTTTAAGGTCATATCCAGGACCAGTGTCAGTTTGAAGGGATAGACCATTGAAAATATGTGAGAAAGTTCTAAGCATAGATTTGAAAGAGGGAGAGAGGGAGAAATAAAGACTTAGCCAGAGATAGGTTTGTTTGGAAATTAATTTCTTACGGCAATCATGTAAAATATAAAACCATATATATTTTACATTTGACTCTGCACCACTATCCATCCGTTGGTCTATTCATTGGCTTAATTTCGAAATCATCTTTTTATTGGTAAAGGCACCGATTGAATGGTCACATATCTATAAATGGGTTTCTCCATTTATCACAATGTTCAAGATTTAGAAATTTATTCCTACTGATCAGATAAAAAATACATAAATATATTTGACATACTTTATATGATAATAGTCCTTTAAATTTGTATTGAATTATTCGGACTGCTGATGTATTTTGTACAATTCTGTAATCTCGCAAGGATATTAATAGAACTTCTCTTCAACAACACCGCAATGAACATCAAGAAATCTCAAATCTGATGTCCTTTCTCAGCTGTCAAAAATTCCCCTTACTGGTGTTCCTTAGGGTGGAGCAAATGTGATTGCAAAAGAGTGGATGGATTATGTTCAGAGAACTTCTGCCATCACTAACCAGCAGAGCATTATCACCATCAACCAAGCATGTGTATGCAGTGTGAAAATGTATAGAAATGAAAGCTCGCCAATGACCATTGGAGAGAAGTGATGTAAAAATGATACAATGGATGTGTAATGTAAATCTTAAAGACAAGTAGATCTGATGACCTGAGAGGAAGATTAAATCTGGACGGTATAATGAAATATGTACAGAAGAGTAGACGTTGATGCCATAGCTATGTTTATAAAATGGGTGAGAGTTCTTGCGTTTGTAGGTGTAAAACAGTTGAGGTAGCAGTTTCAGTTCATAGGAGGAAGCCAAGGAAAACATAAGTGCTAAGGATGGATTTGATAGAAAGAAGGATAAAGACCTGGTCAGAGGTAGGTTAGTTTGAAATTCAGTTTCTAAAAGTTGTCAAATATATGCAAACATGTAAAACTGACGTTCAACCAAATATTATTATGGGAATAGGGATGATGATATCAGGGTTCTTAAATATCCAGTGGCGATTGTGCAGCATGATCACATTGACACATCAGTTCCCGCTGGATCACCAAAGTTAAGCAATGTCGAACTTAGTCGGTACTAAATGGGTGACCATTTGGGACTTCCAGGTGCTGTATGTGCTCTCCAATTACCTCAGCATTGTTTTCAGTTGTCCTAGATTTCTCCTTGCCACTGGACTCAAGCAGTGCTGATTCAGGAGAGGTTTGGTTTGAGATTGTGCAACCCTTGCCTCACATATAATGTGCAGCTGCTCCTACATGGGTATCCTTTGGCTTTCGAGACTGAATGGAGGCATCGAAGTGGTGATTCTTAAGATCAAGTTTCTATGCATGAGCAGTTTCCAAGATGAAGTAGGCATTATAAAGATTTTCAATTTGCCACCTTTTGAAAATTATTTTTTTTTCTTGTATTCACTATAAACAAGGCATATAAAATCTCTGCATGTTATCATGAGGGATGACTTTGGCTTGGGGATTTTTTAATATGTTGCTTAAATAACATAGTGTGGTCCAACTTAATCTCAAAGTAAATAGATTGAATAAAGAGTTCTGTTAGAATTTCTTTGAAGAATTTCTTACTACAACAGGCAAATGTTGTTATTGTTTTTGGATTTTATTGCATGCCAACCATCGTTTGGCCTTTGTATACAAAAATTGTTTTAGTATATGATTAATTTGTAAATTGACTTGAATTTTTATATAATTTTTGTTGTATACAGCACCTGGACTCCCCAAATGATCATCCATTTAGTACTGGCTTGGTTCAATGTTACTTAATAGGCAACTGAAGAAGAAGAAAGCGGCTGAAATATTGTAAAGTAACAACATGATAAGAATGGCAGTTCATCATTTGATATTATCTCATGAATATCGACAGAATCTATTATTTTATAAATATAAAATTTCCCTTTCTGGTTGTTTTTGGAGAGAATTGTTTTTTTTTTATTCTTAAAATAAAGATGTTTGTGATCTAATATTCTTTTTGTCGTATCAAAGTTGTTATCAAAGTTCATAAAAATTATCCTTTTGAACCTTTTCCTTTTTTATACATTTTTTTTTTGTGACTTTTCAGAAAGGTCGTGTTCATGAACATAAAAAGAGGTTCCATGAAGCGAAAGTTTGTTTTGAAAACGCAATCTCTATAAATCCAGGTCATGTCAAAAGTCTGGAACATTTAGTAAGTAAACTTCACTTTTCTCATATTTTTTTTAGTATTTACATCAACAGTGCTCAATACATGAGTACAGCAATGTAGTAAATTATGAAAATATATCTCGCCATCGATCAGCGTAGAATTTTCCGTGTTTCATCGCCGTAAGGATTGTCTAGCATTTTAGCCTCATGAGTCCTTATGTAGAATGAAATTTAGAAAATTCTGTGTAGCTATATTGCCATATATATTTTAATAACTTTATATATAGGTAAATTACATTCCAGTGATAGAGAAGAATTGGTCCACCTTCATAATTTTCGTTTATTTTATTATTTTTAAATTCTAATTTAGACGAAGACCTATATTTTCTTCATTTTAATTATACTGAAGGTATTCACCTAAATTTTAATTAAAAAAATAATAATAAAATTATGACTGAACTTATTTTTTCCTTTGACCATTGAAATGCAACTTACCAGTATATATGCTCTGAAGCTGAAAACATAACTTCATTGGGCTTATTATTTGTAACAATTTGAACTATATAAGGAATATATATATATAAAACTGTCATACTTTTCGCATTATATATATATATATATATAAAAGGAGTTATGTTTGATAAAAAAAATAGGGAAAAAAGTGCTCAACACGTTAGTTGAGCTAAATATGTTTTTATTCTTTCAATTTTGGGGATTTTGCTTAAATCATTGCAAGTTGTTTCAATCAACAGGACAATAAAATTATCCTACCGATCTCATCAGACAAACCAAGCCAAAATAAATTAGAAGGAAGATTCTTTTAAATTACAAATAAGCATAAAAATCCCAATGATAGATACGAGAAAGGGAGGAGGGAAAGGGAAGAAAAGAAAAAGTAATAACGGGATGGGGGTAGAAATATAGATTATATGTAGTTAGAGATTAAGAATAGAAGGAAAAAATTGAAGTGGATTAAAAATGAATTAAAAAAAAAAAAGAGAGAAGATTATTTGTTAAGGGGGAGGGGGAAAGGGAAAATACAAGGGAGTTAGAAAGAGAGACCAAAATAGATAAATAACTATTAAAAATAATTATTACTTGTGAAATAAAAGATAAATAACCATAATTATTATTACTAATAGAATAAAAGATAAATAATAATTATCATTATTACTAATCAAAAAAAATTATTATTTAATAATTATTACTAATTGAATAAAAGATAAATAATAATTATTATTATCATTATTACTAATAATTACTAATGAAAAAAAAATTATTATTTAATAATTATTACTAATTAAATAAAAGGTAAATAATAATTATTACTATAGTGACTAATGGAAAAAAAGATAAATAACTTATATTATAATCGTTACTAACAAAATAAAAGATAAATAACTATTATTATTATTATTATTATTATTATTATTATTATTAATATTATTAATGGAGTAAGAGATAAATAATCATAATATTATTATTAGTACTAATGGAATAAAAGATAAATAACTATTTTTACTATTATTGATATTAATGGGGTATAACGATAAACAACTATTGTTTTATAATTATTATTAATGGAATAAGATAAAAAGCTAATATTTTATTATTATTACTAATAGGATAAAAAATAACTATTATTATTCTCATTATTACTAATGGAATAAAAGATAAATGACTATTATATAATTGTTACTAATGGAATCAAAGATAAATAACTATTATTATTAATAATGGAAAAGAAGATAAATTGCTATAAATTTATAATTATTAGTGGAATAAAAGATAAGGACTATTATTATTATTACTAATGGGATAAAAAATAAATAATTATTTTATAAGTAATGGATTTTTGAGGAATTTCCTATTTTATGGTGGGTGTAAGATTATTTTGGATTAGGCTTAAGTAGTGGTTAGTTAAGGAAGTCTTGTTTGAGTGCTTGGGGTTAGTAAAGGAGCATTTGTGGACTCTAAAGTGATCTTTAAACAAGGTATCAACAAGCCTGATATAATATTTTTTATTATTTGGGTTTTCTATTGGTGCAATAGTGGTTTTGTAGACAACTTCAGATTGTAAGCATTGTTGTCCAAGCGGGCATTCTGCCTTATTTATGCAGTTGCAGTTTTGTGTGTTACTAACATTATTGTAATTATTGTTATTGTTTAGTATTCTATTATTGTTTTTTTTTATTATTATACATTGAACCATACCCCCTTAATAATAACAATAAAAATAAGACACAGAGCTAGGAAAATCATTTGGTTCAACCCTCCTTTTAATATTATGTATGATCAGAGATAAACTTGGAAAAAAATTTTAAAATTTAGTTAACACTCATTTCCCACCAAACAACATATTGCATAAAATATTTAATAAAAATACTATAAAGCTCAGCAACAATTGCAGTGATAATTTAGAAAGAATAATAAAGAGTGTCATAGGCTAGCTTTGGTTATAACCTATTCAGTGGTGTTTCTAAATCAGTGATGGTTAACAGACACTTTAATTTATTGATCTTGATTTTATTTAATCTGCTACTTAAATAAAATGTTGTTGAACTGTTTAGCAAATTGATGTGCTTTTTGTTTTTAGGGAAATGTATTACATAATTTAGGAAATGATCGAATGGCTGAGAAGGTTTTAAGAGAAGCTGTGAATGCTGACACCAAATCTCACCAGTCCTGGTAAGTTTCAAATTATTATAAATTTTAAATGAATGAAAAAGTTATAACCAAAAACAAATGAAAATTTAAGAAAGTGGTGGAGTTTGCTTGAAACATTGTGTGTAGTATATAAAGTACCCAACAGGTCACAACCACTATCATTATTCATTCTACTTTGATTTTATTATAAAATTCATAAACTGTGACATAATTGTTAAGTTATTCTTACATAACTAAAAATAATAAGTTTCTCTACTTCTTATATATCTTTATAGATAATGTAGAAGAGATTGCTTTTTTATTTTTTTAACCCAAACAAGACATATTGCCACTTGGAACATAAAGGGCTACTATTTAAGATTGTGTCTAACAGGAGACTATAGGAAGTATAGCAATGAGATATCTGTTCACATTACATTTAAACTTATGCAGATTAATACAGTTAGGAAAGCAGGAAACAAGGAGAGAATTACTAAGTCTATCAGTTTGAGGGAAGAAACGATTAGACTAGAAGGCTTTCTGGCAACTAGAGGTCTCAACAGTGAAGGGGTGGGATTTTGCTGCTTGTCTTGTTAGTTGAGCAGGCACAAGTCGTTATTTTGCTATCTAATTTACATATATGTATAGGCACTATTTATTTACAATTGATTGAGCTGCAATGCACATGGAAGACAAACTAAGATAGTGAACAGCAACGAATAAATAAGCAGCAATGTAATATATGCAAATTTGGTCTTGATGATTAAGATTTCCTTTCAAGAACATTTCTCAAAGTTAGCACAACAGCAAAGGATCAAGAAGAGGAGGAGAAATGATGATAAAACCGGAAAATAAAATATACAAAAGACAGTAGAAAATAAACTTAACAGAAGGAATAAATACATGGGCAGCGTTCCTAGTAAAATATTCTGGACCCTTCATAGGCTGAACAAAAGAAGAGCTTGGCAACTGGACTAGAAGACTAGAAAACTAATAACTTTGCACAGTGATATTAATATATCCCTTAAAAGGAAAGAAGGGTAAATAGGATTTATCACACAAAAAAGGAATTAAAAAAAGAAAATCGCAACAAGAGACATGGCCAAAATGAACAATACAGGGAGCAATGAAACTGGAACAGAAAGGCAAGAATAGAAAAATGAGAAGAGACCAGCTGCATGGACAGTTCATAAAATTGACCAGAGAAGTGAATCACAAAAGCATTTGGACATGTCTATGAAAAGAACGTCCAAACAGAGAAGCAGAATCACTGCTAATCACCATACAGAACAACATTAGAATGAAGTATATCAAAGCAACTATATCAAATTAAATGTAAACTGTGTGTGAAGAGATGAGATTGTAAACCGTATAAGTGAATGCAGCAAACTAGTTCCTTAAAAATGCAAAAACAGTTAGAATTGTGTGGGGAAACCCAGTCAATAGGGAAATGCGCTTTCAACATGCCGAAAAATTGCAACAGAATGCATATGAGTGCATATGAAAATATCAGCAGCAGCCGAAGGATGGATTGCAAGTGCTTGTATTAGTAACAGGAGCAGCGTTTGAATGCGTATGAAAATTGGTAAGTGTGCTCGATCTTGCGTCTGAAGAAAAAGAAAAAAAAGGATACCATGTGGTTGAAGACTTCGTTTCTTTTTCTCTCTTAGTTTCCCCTCTCTGTCCTGCTCTAAGTAAATCTGACGACCTAGTCCACAAATTCCAAAATTTCATCATGACAAGTTTCAAGAAAAAATACACGATTAAACCCGGTTCTCCAACTTCCAACGTAGACCCCTACTACCATGTCTCCTTCTCCAAGATCAGGGGTCTTCGTTCTAACCTTCCAGAGGTTAAAACCCAATTACAGGAGACTAAACCAGACCTTTTATTTTTAAGTGAAACTGGCATTGGACAGGCTATTTCCCTAGATGAGTTTGCAATTACAGGATACTCTAACTTAACTTCTAAATCTGACCCCCAAGATCGCCATGGGCATGGAATATGTGCCTATATTAAAGATAGCTTTCCTTGTGGGAGGGACATCTCCAGGGAAGATCCTAACTTACCCTATATGTGCTTCCGGGTTGCTTTAGCTCACACTACTGCATTTATATTTACTCTCTATCGCCCCCACAACAGCGGAGTTACTATCTTTCAAAGCATATCTGAGAAAATTGACCAAGTCCTTTCTACTTATCCTTCAGCTAACATTCACGTATGTGGAGACTTCAATGTTCACAACGTCGAATGGTTGACCCACTCAAACAAGACCAATGATGAGGGGAGGTTCTGTCATGATTTCTCCATTGCCTATGACCTCACTCAGATTGTTCAGGAACCTACCCGTGTGCCCGATAATGACGGCCAGTATGCGAGCCTACTAGACCTTTTTCTCACAACTTGCCATGTTCAGTTTCTGTTCTGTCGCCTCTTGGATCTTCCGACCACTCTGTTGTATCAATTAAGATAAAAATGAAATGTAATAAGTCCCCAGACATACCTCTTCATCGTACAGTATATCGATACACTAAGGCTGACTGGGATAGCTTCCGTACATTTATATCTGATCTACCTCTGCATTCCATGTTTAAAAAGGATGTGTCCTCTATAGTATTAGACCTGACTGAATGGTTAATTGTAGGTATTGACCATTTCATACCCTCTAAAAAGTTTCAGCAAAAACCTAACAGCCAGCCATGGTTCTCTCCAGAATGTGCTGCTGCCATTGCGCACAGAAATCACTTTTTCCACTGCTTCAAACGTAATAGATGTATGGAAACTAAAGCCGCTTTCAGGACTGCCAGCAACCATTGTAAGAAAGTAATAAGGAACGCAAGAGAGTTGTATGCTCAATCTGTTAAGTCCAAAGTAGTTGAGCAGCGGCTTGGTTCCCACCAGTTTTGGCAAATAGCAAACAGAATCCTGAATAGAAGCGTGTGCTCCATCCCAACTATTATCAATGGACCTGAGGTAATCTCGTCAGCATCAGACAAAGCCAAACTCTTTGTCAAGAACTTTGCAACTAATTCTACCCTTTGCGACCAAGACCGCCAACCCCCAATATTTCCTCCTGTATCAGAAAACACGCTATGTGATATACGTATATCTGTACGTGATGTTGCGAAGCTAATCAAAAACCTTGATTTGAGTAAAGCAACTGGCCCTGATGGTATTCCAATTATAGTACTCAAAAAACTTCAACCTGAACTAGCGCACATACTTACAAAACTGTTTAAACGTTGTCTTAAGGAGAATAGTTTCCCATCTCCCTGGAAAATCTCATCAGTATGCCCTGTATTTAAGATCGCTCATCCCCTTCTCAGTACAGGCCAATAAGTCTCCTGTGCGTCATGAGTAAGTTGCTAGAATCTGTGTTAAATACAGAAGTAATCAACCATCTCAACAAAAATAACCTTCTTAGTGACACTCAATATGGTTTCCGTTCTGCTAGATCTACAGCAGATGTCCTTACAGTTATATCGCATAGGATTAGCAAATCTCTCGACGGTGGCAATCTTTCTAGGGCAATTGCTCTTGACATATCTAAAGCCTTTGATAGGGTATGGCATAAAGGTTTACTTCATAAGATCGCTAGCTATGGTATAGCTGGAAAAGTCTTCTCAATTATTAAATCATTTCTTTCTGATAGGTTCATAAGAGTAGTAGCTGAGGGGCAAAAATCAGAAGCTCACAGTATTAATGCCGGTGTCCCTCAGGGATCCATCCTGGGCCCAACTCTTTTCCTGATCTACATTAATGATCTTCCAAATCATATCCTTACATCATTTGTAGACATTTATGCTGACGACACTACCATTTATGGTACCACATCTAAGACAGTAAACGACCTCGTTCTCTCCAATTCTCTCTCCTCTGATCTTGAGCACATAGTACAATGGGGAAAGGAGTGGCTGGTTACTTTTAATGCATCTAAAACCAAGCTTCTCTCTTTACATCATCAACATTCTAATCCACATTTGTCATCAATTGAAATGAATGGCTCTCGTCTTCAGGAGGCCTCAAGTTTCGACAAGCTTCTGGGCTTGACCATTACTCCTGATCTTAAATGGAACACGTATATCAAATCTGTTGCCAAGGCCGCTGGAAAAATGGTGGGATCTTTCTATCGATCCGGTAGATATCTCACTGCTGATGCTATTCTCTATCTATATAAGAGCCAGGTACGTCCAAGGATGGAATACTGTTGCCACATCTGGGCAGGAGCTGCTAGAAAGGACTTGTCCTGCCTTGATAGAGTTCAAAATAGACTGCGTAGCCTCGTAGGAGATGTCCTTTTCTCCTCCTTGCAACCTCTATCTCACAGAAGAGAGGTTGCGAGTTTGTCTCTGATGTATCGTTATTTTCATGGAAAGTGTTCAACTGAGCTTCAATCTATGGTCCCCCCTCGCCAAACTTTCACAAGAAACACTCGTCTAGCTGTAAACATTATCAATAATTTCCCCCACTCTTTGTCTGTGCCTAAACCTAAACGTAGATTCCATGAACAAAGCTTCTTTCTTAGAACTTCACGCCTGTGGAATTGTCTTCCGTTTTCCTGCTTTCCGGCTGACTACAATATGGTTGTGTTCAAGTCTAAAGTAAATAAGTTCTTGATGAGCCGTTCCATATAAGTTATCAAATTTACCAAATTTTCATTACTAATGATTACTATATTGACCAATTTCTACTGTACACTATTTAACCCTTATCCTTGAGTGGCCTCCGGGCCTTGATAATGTGGTGATGCCTTTGTAAAAAAAAAAAAAAAAAAAAAAAAAAAAAAGAAACAAAGTCGATGCCGAAGAAGACGAATGTGTCCAGTGAAAGCGAGAATGGGCTGGCTGTAGCCAACTTGTGGTCAGTAGAAAGAGAAATGCATACCAGGTGAAATGGATGTCTACGGCTGGCATGTAGTGGAGCAGAAGCAAGAGTCTTTTAAGCTGGTGTCGAGACAGGGAGAAAGAAAAACAGTAATGAACGACGTGTTAAAAAAGAAAAAAATGCTGACTCAGATTTTTATTTATTTATTTCCATTATTTGTTTGTAACTGCTACGTTACAAAATGGTACAATCACAAATCAAAGATAGTATTGGAAAACGAAAATCACAAAATCCTTTAAAACATGGAGATACGAAGGACGTGCAATAAGTAATGCCCCTGACCCACTTCCCATAGCAGTAAAGCAACGAAACTTGGCACATTTATTAGTCTTTCTCTACACCCAGAGTTATGCATTTCTCCCATCGTTTGATGCAGCTCTGGAGACTGTTTTTGTAGAACATCCCAGGTTGTTCCTCCAGCCACGACATGACTTCAGGAATCAAGGCTGCATCATCTGGGAAACGCTTTCCTTTCAAAAACAACTTCATGGCTGGGAAGAGGTGAAAGTCAGAGGGTGCAAGTTCAGGAGAGTTGGGAGGATGGGGAAGGATTTCATAACCACACGCCTGTGCTTCTGATCTGGTGACATGCGAGTTGTGGACCGGAGCATTGTCCTGCAGGAGGAGGGTACCTTTGCTGATCTTGCCCCGCCTCTTGATTTTGATAGCTTCCCTTAATTTCCTCAAAAGTGAAGCATAATAGGCTCCTGTAATTGTGGTACCCTTTGCCAGGAAATCTGTCATCACTACTCCGTCCTGGTCCCAGAAGACTGTGAGCATGACCTTGCCAGCAGAGGGTTGCCCCCTTGCCTTCTTTGGAGGTGGTGAGTCCAAGTGCTTCCACTGCATTGACTGGGCTTTGGTCTCTGGATAATAGTGATGGACCCAGGTTTCATCATGTGTAATCAGTTTTTTGAAAAACTTTGACTCATCTTCTTGGCACATCTCTAAATTCATCCTTGAGCACTCGACGTGTTCTCGCTTCTGGAATGGTGTCAGCAACCTGGGAATCCATCTGGTAGACATCTTATACATATGCAAATGGTCATGAATGATAGTTTTCACAGACCCTGTACTAATCTTGACATCTTGGGCTATTTGGCGAATAGTAATGCGCCAATCTTCCAAAATGGCAGCCTCAACTTGGACAGATGTCTCATCAATGGCAGAAGGGGGCGGGGACCAGGTCTGGGAGATGTTTCTGCAGACTTCCAGCTATGTTTGAATTCACGATGCCAGCATTTTACAAGGTCATGTGATGGAGCATTATCACCATAAGTTTCTTTCATTTCATCAAAAGTCTCCTGTGGTGTGCATCCTTTCAAATACAAAAACCGGATCACTGCTCGACATTCAACAGGCTCCATTTCACACCTGACTCAGTTCAAACACCTGTAAAACAGAAACCATAATTAGTTCAGAGCTGTAATTTGCCACATAACCCATAGAGATATAAATCATTGCACATGCAAAATTTCAGCTAAATCAGACAACTGGAAGTAGGTCAAGGGCATTACTTATTGCACACCCCTCGTACAAGTGGGAAAATTCATTCAAGCAAGAAAACGCAACATGATAATAGTCAATATGAAGGAAAAATCAGCCAAATGTTAAATTTTGCTGACTCAGCATATCTCATAATGAAAGTCAAAGAGGCAGAAAATGAAGCAAACACATGCCACTTGCAAGAGAATGGAAAGGAATATGAAACACACAACAAAAATCACTATGATACCAATAATTGTAGGAACACTAAGAATAGTCCTGAAAATCTGGGGAAAAAAAGACTGAAAGAAATTGGAATCAACAGGAAGATTGAGATAATACAACATACGATAATGATGAAAATAGCCAAAATATTAAAGAAAATCCTTCAATGCAGAAACCAACCCACATAATCAATAAATGCTTACCAGCCACAGATAAATGGAAATATGGAAAAAATAAATTCAAGAAGAAAAAAATTACATTAGCCCAAAAGAGATGAAACTGACAAAAATTCCATTGTATTGAAGCCACCGACACATATGCAAATGCCCAAGCTGTGGTGCAAGTGTAATGCCACAGCTTGGTCATTTGCAAAGCGGGAGCAGAAGAAGAAGAAGGGAAAAAGGCGGGGAGCATATGATGGAAAGAGAGCGTTGACATGGTAAAGTTTTTTTTTTAAACCATTTAGCAGCACAACAAGAATTTTTAACCAAGATGCAAGGCTCATTTATCTTTTAAACCTCCAACAAGATTTTTGGATGACCATATACAATGGAGCAAATTACAGCAAGTTATAGCTACAAACTAAGAAACTGTTAATTGACCCCATAAGGAAAAAGCAGGAATGCGACCATATTATCGCTGGCTTGGGAAATATGTGTCAGGTGGCTTGGTGTGGAAACGACCGGTAATAAATGTTTTTTCTTTAAACTGAAAAAAGCTTGTGTTTAATTTCTTTGTAAAACTTTCATAGACAACGTTGGGTTTATGTTAAAATGTAACTACCACACTACACCATAAATTGATATGGGGGGGGGGGGTTCAGAGAGAGCACTAACCCCAAACATTGACTGGAAGTTAGCAAGAGTACTGGAACCTTATTGTTACTAAAATTCTAGAGTAGATCAATGGTTGCGGTCAATGAGAAATCAATGGTAAACAACAGTTGTTATGATGCAAAATGATTTACAATACGTAATGAAAGAGATGGAGAATGCTGGAAATCTGAGGAGATTTGGTGTCACTTGGATCCTAGTGGAACACTACTGGTTATTGTTGGTGAGTATTTGATGAATACTAATTTGCCATTACATTAATATGAGAATATGCGCATAAGAAAAAAAAATCTGCTGGATTTATTAACTGAAATTGCAGTAAGTCTAAAAAAAAAATGATTACGTTTTAGACTTTTGTATATATCACTTACACATCTGCTACTGTTATGAATTTGCGTGTGTTGTATAAATAACGCAAGCAAGACGAATAATGAGTTCATAAAATCTGAGACAGTAAATGTCTCCCCAGATAATTAAGAAAAAGCAATTCTGCGTCAGAAACAAAAAACAATCATGTAAAGCACTGTATACTACTAAAATCTCTTTAATTAACCCTTTTAGTATACAAATAAACAAGTGTTACTGCAATCTCTTTCATCTTTTTTATTTATTTTTTAACTTAACCCCAAAATAAAGCATATTATTACTGAAGCATAGGGCACTACTGTGGGTGAGTCCAAATTTATGATAGGGTGGGCGAGATATTTGTTCACATTACTTTTTTCTCATATCCCCTCCCCAAAGAAAAAAGGCAAATTGCAACTGTGACATAATGGGCTTCTGTGAATTCAGAACCATGCCTACAAGAAGACTCTAAATAGGGAGTTGAGCAGTAAGATGTCTGTTCATATTTGGAAATTTCTGAAAGAAGAAATATGCTATGCTGCATGTCTTTTTTGTTGCTATGATGTTACATAGACAGTGTGTTGCAATGCCTTTCCTTAACGATATAGTGTGAAGTTGGATTGGTCTGCTATAATATCTTTCATTAAATATGTGGGTGAAACAGGATGTTTTAATTTCCTTGAGTAACCTCCTCTCATATCAGCAATGATTCATGGAATTTATAAACATGGAACATTGTTTTTTAATATCTCTTTTTGCACTAGAAATTTATTGACAAAAATAGATTTTTTTAAATCTACCACACAAATTTTACCTGGTTAAAATAGCATCAGTATCATACATTATAAGAGTATGCTGAATGGATTCATAAATACGAGTAAAAGTATGAATTTGTCAGAGAATTTGATATAGATATTCCTCTTGTATATTTTCATATGGCATTTTTTTTATGTGTGTGTGTGTGTGTATGTGTATATATTGTGTGTATATTTTATGTGTGTGTGTATATATCTGTCAAAATATTCTTTTTTCACTTATATTTCCTTATTTAAGAAGCTCAATGTAATTACAGAGCATATAATGAATGAAACAGATACTGTCAAGAATTGTGTCAACTGAATTAAAGGAATAAATTGTAAGATGGTCAACATGAAATTTGGAATATAGACTTTTGTCATTCATTCATTATATATATATATACAGGGTGACCCAAAAAAAACAAAAAACATAGAAAGTATATCTAGAACATATGCTGTAGAACGGAGAAAAAAAGGCCAAAGACCCTAGTGTTTTGATGTGATGTTTTGAATATAATAAACAAGTTATAACCAAAGTTTCATTTCATTCAGATAAAACACTAAGAAACGGGGCCTAATTAGAGTTGGGGCCCGTTTTTTTTTGTCACCCTGTATATCAAAGTACCACATTACAAGGGATAGACACCCAGATTCCAACCCAGACAAAAGCAACTCTTCCCCTTCATAATAAACATCACTCATGAAATGCGAGAACTAAAGGACAAAATAAAGGCAGCAAGAGTTATGAGGCTTCCAAAAGTAAATCTAAGGTCTACTTTCTACTCAACATATACATATATATAAACATAGTGCAAAATTTTGTTGAAAATTCAAAGACTCACGTTTTCTTTTTTTATAACCTTTGTTTATGTCCTGAATTTTTTCCCATTACAGCTGTTTCGTTAGTGGGAAGGCAATTTTGCGATTTATACGTCCATAAAAATATCCTGTCCCCACCAACTTTTTCAGATGTTTTTCCATTAGATTTTTACAACAAAAGGTATATTAAAAAAAGAAAACGTGAGTCTTTGAATTTTCAACAAAATTTTGCACTGTATATATGCTCTGCACCTATTAAATAGATACATTGAGCTTAACTCAAAATTAACGGTGACTGGTTTTAAAATAACAATCTAGACCTGTTAAACGATAATGGTATACATTGAAATTAACGATATTTCAAAAACAAACTTAAAAAAATATATATATAAACATACATACACACACATGAATATATATACATATATATATACTAGACTACCCATGACCCGTTATGTCAATATGTTATATTAGCTATGGAATTTATGCATGAGTGTGACACTTGTGACATAAAGAAAATAATTTTTTTTTACATAACAGAAACATTTTTATGAAAGTATATTAAAATGAAAAATCATGGACAGATCACTCAAACATGAAAAAAAGATCCTCCCTATTCGTGTAAAGTTAACTATTTTTCTGAATAATCGCTCAAAAATCGAAAATTAAACATGATTTTCCTACGAATCGAACGCCGACAAAAGTCATTTAGCAGCAAAAATGCACATGAACCTACTGATGAGAAATATAAGAATGAAAAGCCCATATTGGAATCCTTCAACCAAGGGATAGAAACTTAAAATCTAAAAGAAATAAAATCTGAAGCAAAAAAATAAAACCTAAATAAATAAATGAAATAAGATAAAACTAATATTGAAACAGATTAGTAAATGTGTCAACAAATTCACCGTTCTCGCACAACTATTTTGTATCTAGAAATGTAAACAAAAAATAAAAAAGAAGGAAGGAAGGAAAAGGGACGGATAGAGAGTAGTGGTAGTAGTCTTGGCTTTACTACAATTGTTCTTATTTTTATCAACGGGTTAAAGTTGTTTAGTTGTAAGAAAATAGCGACACTATAGTTGTAATAAAGAATAGTTGCAAAACACCCCCACTCTTCCCATGTTAAATAATAATTTCGAAATAATAATGTTAATATTTCAGTGCGCAGGTTAAAATCTGCAAAAGAAGCGATTTGTGTTTATTTGTTTACATTGTTATGGGTTAATGTTTATGTGCGCATGCACAACCGGATGTCATAAACCGGAAAGTGGGTTACATCACTCGTTACAAGGTCATTTGAATTTTATAATTATATAGATAGATATATATGATGAAAAAGAAATGAACCATATTTGGATGTCATAAAATAAATAAGTCAATTAAAAAGTTGATTAAAAAAATCACGAATTGTAATGAAACCGGAAGCGCTTTTCATCAGACAAACTTTTCAAGAATATATGTCTGAATATTTTTTTTTCCTGTAGAAATACTTATACGAAAGGGATAACGACGAAAAAGAAAAAAAATAAATAAATAGAATGTGTCTCCCCAAATAGTTCCAACTGTAACCGAAGGTTTCTCTGCTTGCACAAAGTAGGGAGGCTAAAACTGATGGCAAGCGCCTCAAGGACAGACAGGTGAAACTTAGTGCATCCTCTATGCAAAACAGTTTCAATAATGTTGAATTTTGAAAATGAGTAATTGTATCAGTGTCTTTCTCTTGTAATGTGGTACTTTAAGAAATATTTATAACTCTAGTATTGCACTATTGAGCTATCTAAATGTAAAACTTTGTGTTACTTATTTATGTTATTAATACCCTGTAGTTAAATTACACACACACACACACATATATATATATATATATATATATATATAAGTATAACTACTTCATTTACTCACATAAAATTAATATACGAAAGTATAGATTTATGCGTAAACTTTAAGTATTTACTTCAAAAGTGCTCAATATGTAGGTAGAGCTAGTTAGTAATTTATAAAATATATATGGCGATTAAGCTACACTGAATATTCGGCGTTTCATCCACACTAGGATTCGTCAGGCTTATGCGCGAATTCTGTGGTTGTTTATCGTTTTTATATGGTCCTCTTCTGTTGAGGATTTTAGTTAGCCAATCAGCTTTCTAGTATCCACCGCGCCCCTTCCTATCAGCCAATGGGCATGCATTTTATTGAACAAAGGATCTGTTTTAAAACTAGGTTAGTGGTTTGAGGCAGACATTTTTTTTTTTTATATATATATAAATATACATATGTGTACATACATATATGCACATATATATGATGATTGCAACATCTTGTCAGACGAGTGCCACTCCCTCAGACACTTAAAGTCCATAAGCCCAAATGCCTGAGGGAGTATCTATACACAGATGATGTTACAGAGTCTTAGTTTTGTACGACAGCTAAGTCTCTCTCTCGGTTCAAAATGTTGAGATCCAGCAACAAGCAAGAGCAAGATAGCCAGCAACAAATCAAACTGCAGACCAGCTTAATGCGGGTACTGGTCTCCCGCTTTATGGTTTTTTAAATCAGAGATTTGCTTCTCCTAGAAAGGTTGCCTTCACTACGGCTTACGGGAGCCCTCTCCACCCCAACACATATATACATACACACAAATATACATGGTGCTAGTTGGCCGTTGACCCCGAAAAAGAGTTCATTCGCCCTTTGAAAGGTCTTGTTTTTAATCCTTCAGGGAGACTAGCCGCCCTCCTCACCAAACAACTCTGGTGGGGGAACCAGTTTAGTCGCCGGTGACCCGACCATGAGGCAGGTAGTACTGGGTTACATGGTACCAGTAGCATATGACATGACCTGACCACACATATATATATACATACATATATGTGTGATCGTTTATGTATATTCATGTTTATTTAATTTATTTATTTGTTTATTTTCTATTGTTTTTGTTAGTTTTAAAACTATTTTGTATTGCTATCCTAGAGTAAATTTTATTTTGTGAACACAGTTATTTGCTATTTCTCTTCTACAGTTTAATAGATTTTGGGTTTCTTTGAAGTACAGGATAGCAAATTTTTCATGAAGGCATAATTTACATGGTTCGTCTAAATGCCTACACGTGGTAGCTTGTCTTATTATTTTCCATTCGACTACCGGCGAATGTCTTCTTTCTTTGAGTTCCCAGTATTTATTCGCTAGTGTTGTTTTTATACGGTGTTTTTTATTATTGAATGTACTTTTGTGGTCATAGTATCGGGTTTTGAAATCTAAGGAAGTCATGCCTACGTAATATTTCTTGTTATTCGGGTTTTCTTTCGCAAATATTGTTGCCTGATAAACTATGCTTTTTGTTAGACATTTATTTTGAACTGGGCAAAGTGTGCGATGTCTACAGTTGCATTTATCTTGTTCGTTATTAGTATTTTTATTTATGGTATGGTTGTTCTTGTCCGGGGGTTGGTTTGTTATTATCATCATTATTATTATTATTATTATTATTATTATTATTATTATTATTATTATTTCTGCTAGTGTTAGTTTTATTTTTGTCATGGTGTCTACTTTTTTTATTGTTTATTTTGTTGTTGTTTACATTGTTTTTATTTAGTATTTTGTTATGTGCTTTAATTATCATCTCTAAATTTTTGCAACAACTGTAGGATAACTTTAAGGTATTTTTACTGAAGATTTTGTGTAAGGGGTTGGTTGCGGGAAAGTGTTTTTCAATAGGATCTAGAAATTTCTTGCACCAAGTTTTGTTTTTAACATTTGATTATATGGGGCCGTATACCAAATTATAGTTCTTTTTCTTCTATTTTTAATTTTATTATAGTTATTGGTGTTTTGTTGCTTATATTTGATATCGATATTTTTGTATCCACTATTTTTTAGGGCTGTTTCGTAGATATTGGTTGACCTGTTAAATGCATTTTCATTGCTTGAGTTATTACTGAGTCTACTTACGATCGAGTAAGGAATGTGTTTTATAATTGATGGTGGGTGATTGGACTTAGGGTTTCGTAAATTGGAGTAGCGTTATCTTTTAAGTATGGTTCATATGTGTTTTTATCTAAGTTTAACGTGACATCCAGGAAGTTTGTTATTTTTATGTTAGCTGATACGTCTGCTTTTAGGCCTAATTTTTTCATTTCCTTGTGTATGATTTTCTTAAAGTTTTCTCCCTTGACTTTGTTGGAGTTTTTTATTATAGCTAGTCCGTCATCACTATATAGGCCGATATCCGTAGTATCGAATATGCTTGTGAGGGTATATAGAATGAATAATCCCACAAGATCTGATGCCTCTGCAGAATCCCTGGCACCCATCGCCAAATCAAACAAATTTTTCATTATAGTTTTTATCCATTGGTTATTGTTATTTATTAGAACTGATTTTCTACATTTTTTAATGATGTTGATTTCTTCCGAGGATATATCAGTGTATGCTCGGCAAATTCTAGGGTAATGTTAAAAAGTTCTTCGGATATCAAGGGATAAAAGTCTATGATGTCAAACTGTATAAACGTACATTTATCTTTGTTTTCTATATTTTTAAACCAGGTGATTGCTTCGGTAGTATTTGCCCACTGGTTTAGTTCTAGGTCTTGTTTGATTTGTTTGTTTACTCTAGAAAGTATAGTTTTGCTAATTCTACCTATTTCTGGTTTAGTTGGGTTTATCAGGCGGGTGCTGGGATTATTATTAAAGTCCCATTTGTGGTCTTTAAGCAGAATGTATGCCTCTCTAGGTTTCAATTTGCCAACTTTATCGCTAATTTTTAATTTATCGGTAATTTGTTTACTTTCAGTATTTATTATATCTATGTAGTCGCATTTGTTTGTGTCTAGTTTTTTGTAGTTTTTTGTAATGTTTCCTGTGATTAGTTTGTTATATTCTAGCTTATCTATTTTATAAAAGTTTCTGGTTTTATCTGCTTTTACAAAGATTTTATTAGAGTTGTTTATGTTTCTAACGATTTTGTGTAGTTTCCGTTGGAAATTGTTAGGTTGATTGTGGAATTCTAAGTTTTTAAGGTCATTTTCAAAGTTTATCAAAAGGTCTACTGTTTTCGCATTTTTAAGGGCCGCGGTGGATACTAGAAAGCTGATTGGCTAACTAAAATCCTCAACAGAAGAGGACCATATAAAAACGATAAACAACCACAGAATTTACGCATAAGCCTGACGAATCCTAGAGTGGATGAAACGCCGAATGTTCAGTGTAGCTTAATCGCCATATATATTTTATAAATTACTATATATAAATATATATATATATATATATATATATATATAAAGTTGAGTAGAAAGTAGACCATGGGTTTACTTTCAACAACCTTGTAACTCTTGCTTCCCTTATTTTGTTCTTTAGTTTTCGCATTCCATGTACAATGTTTCTTACAAAGGAGAAGAATTGCTGTTTTCTGAGTTGGAATCTATCCATATAACATTTATTCTTAGCTAGTTTTTTTAACTTTGAAGTGGTATTTTTTTGTTATCTTTTTACATCAAGTGGCTTCAAACATTGTTTAGGGCGATTTCCATAAAAAAGGGGTAATCTTGAAAAATCATTATGAAGTTTTGAATATATATTCTAAAAAATACAGTGGGCAACATGCATGTTATATATATTGGCAGCAAGTCATTATTCAAGCACGTCTGATTGAACACAACTGAATACCTTTTTCTGATTTTGTTGGATAATTTTTCAATTCACTGAGTGGTCTTTTTTATTTCGGCTGGCATGTTTTATATTATGGCACCCAGTAGTTGTTGTTCGACCATATTCTTCTCAAGTGCTTTTAATCGGTGAATCCAATCGTCATGAGGAGTGATTATTGTTGTTGTCATTTTTACTTTATTGAGGTTTGGTGTATTTATAGTTAGTTCTATTTTTTTTTTTTTTATTATTGGTTATAAAGGTGGTTCAGGATGGGTAGGGGCGAATTGTTTTTCTTTTTCTTATTTTATATTTTGTTTATCTAGTTTGTTTATTGTTACTTATTGAATACAGTATATTTATCCTGATATTAAATGAGATCCAGGGGCTGTAATTCTAGTCTTCATGTGCAATTGTTAGGTATCGAATTTTAGTAATGTTAGTTAAGATATCTCTAATGTCGGACGTGGAATGTTAGATGTTGTTTTATAGTGCTATTGTCTGCTAAATGGTAGGTTAGTCATTGGAAGAGTGTTGTGGTGTGGCCTATGTATGCATTATATATATATATATATATATATATATATATATATTAGCAGTTAGGGGGTGCATGTATATAGTTTATAAATTTTGAAATATATATTCTCAGCAATGTAATGAATAACATGGGCACATTATATTTTTTTTTGTAAACTTTTATTTTAGGTGTGCTCACCCAAACTCTTACCAATCCTAAACTGTTAAAAAAAAAAAAAAATGAGTTGGATACAAAAATTTAATAGAGAAAATATTGCTCTGCATTAAATTTGGAGTTATATGAAGCAGTACATTTGTAAAAAGATCAGTGCATGTGTACACAAATGTTAATATGTATGTGCTTGGTGAAATCCTAACCTATTGAACTTATTAATTATGGAATATATATTCTAGGCAACCTGGTATGTAATATGGGCACATTATTTTTTATACCATTTAAGAGGGATGCAACCAAAACTATACCATATTTAGAAAAGAAAAAAATGATAAAATTTAAAAGTAATATTATATTTATTGTTTATACCCATCTTGGGACGAGTATTTCACTAGTATATATAGTATTTTTTGTTACTGTAATTAACATAACAAAAAATGTGTAAAAAAACAAATATGCAACAAATAAATGTTCCCAAAGGCAAGATAAATTACTCTTCTATCTACCTAGATAAGTTTATTTGTGTTTTAATTTTTTAATTTATTTTAAAGCAGTTTTTTCTTTCAAAACAAACCTAGTGTCAATTCTGTTAAGTTAGAACAAAAAAAAAAATGTTTGAAGAATTTTTGAGTTTACATTGGCCCAACCATTGTGAATAGTAGCCCGAATAATTCAAATAATGCAAATTTAAAGTGTTGTCAAATTTATATATATAATCTGCTAAGTGAAAATAAATTTCTAAATTTTTAAAATTGCGATAAATGGAGAAAGCCACAAGTGACCATTGAATCGGTGCCTTCACCAATGAAAAGATGATTTTGAATGTAAGCCAATGAATAGACCAACGGATGGACAGCAGTTCTTGTAGAGGTAAAAAGTCCAATGTAAAAAATGAATTGATAAAAATACAATTACAAAATTATTTTATTTTTCTCATCTATATTTTTTTACAAGAGTAAAATCATAATATTTGGTTTTATATTTTACATGATGCCCTTAAGAAATTGACTTCCAAACAAACCTATCTCTGGCTAGGTCTTTATTTCTCCCTCTTTAGGACTTCCTCATATGTTTTCCTGGCTGAAAGCAATCTATCTGCATGGATTAAATAGAGATTGACAGGGAAAAATTGGAAGTTACATCAAGAGTAATGCAATAAAAATAAATAAATAACAACCAAAATGAGAAACATCGTCTGAATATTCCAAATTACCAATCGTCATTTCAAAAATTCCAAAATGTTCCCATTAGATTTTATACTTCAGCAATTAATAACAAAAACTAATAAGGTTTCTATACTAAAATGGATAAATCAAACAATGATGAAGGCAGCTGAATGTGAAATCTTTCTTCAAGCAAAGTCTCCCAATGGTTGCTGACACCCCTATTCTGAATTTGTGTTCACAGGACGTCATTAGTGGATAGTTTCTAATTAAATAATAATAAAAAAATATTGGGCTTTCTTCAAGCAAAGTCCCACAACAGTTGTTGCTGGCCTGTCGGATTAAGAAGTGATTTATGAAAATTAAAGCAAATAAAAAAATAGTCTTCATTTGAACTTTTATGATAAAAATATGTTTATGAAACAAGATTTTTATTGCTTAGTGTGACAGACTCGTATAGGATTTTGCTTAAAGAAAGCCTGATTAAAAAAAAAAAATATTTAATTATTTTCAGTATGCAATCATTTATATCAGTGAGAAACAGTTCACCAATGATGTCCTACAAACACAAATTTGGAATAGGGGCGCCAGCAATCATTGGGGAACTTTGCTTGAAGAAAGCTGTAAAATCTTATTTGTTTGTTTATGAAGAGTCCATCTATGATTCATCACAAGCATTGTTGTCAAAGAACAGAAATTTCTACAATTTTTTCAAGGTTGGAGAAAGTTGGAAAATTTTAAAGTGATAATATAAAGCCTGGAGTCAGTTGAGTTGGTCATAGTTGGTTGGCAGGTTTTATTGTAAAATTTTCCCCTAGCATGTGAAATGAGGGAAGGAGGGTGTAGAAAAGAGAAATTATTGATCCAAACTTTATATCAATTTTCAAATTTATTGGCAAAAAATAGCATATGATACTGACACAACCTTCTCAACCACTGATTGCCATGACAAATAACACCTTACCTGAGCATCCATCTTTCAACTCCTTGGCCTAACAATCACAGATAACATGAATTCAAACAAATACATTGAGGACATTGCTAAAGCTTCTGCAAAGAAGGTGGGCTCCCTCTACTGCTCTAAAAAATTACTTACACTAAAGAGTATCCTATATTTTTACAAAACCATAATTTGTCCATGCATTGAGTATTGTTGCTACGTCTGGGATCATGCATCTACTACTAGTCTCTCACTTATAGATAGTCCAAAAAAGAGTCTCAAATCTAATAAGTCCCACACTATCGGCCAAGCTTCAACCTCTGTCTTATCACTGCAATATTGCATCCCTGTGCCTGTTTTACAAGTAATTTAATGGAATGTGCTCTGATGAACTCATAGCACTTGTGCCTCCTTGATGTACATACTCCTGGCGAGCAGCAAAACCCAACTTCTCCACTGTTGAGGTCTCTAGATGCCAGAAAACCTTTTACTTTAATAGTTATTTCTCTTGCACTGCTAGACTTTCGAATTCCCTCCTTATTTCCTGCTTCCCTGACTGTAGTAACTTGCAGAAGTTTAAATACAATGTGACTAGATATCTCACTGCTCAACTCCCCACAGTCTCCTGTTAGACATGATCCAAATAAAAATATTAGCCCCTTACGTTCCATGTGTCATTATGTATTGTTAGGAGTGAAATAAAAAGTGCAACTAGCCATGTAAAGAGACAGAATATATTTACATTCATATACAGTCTGAATGTTTGTCCAATGCAACTTGAAAGCTGTGTACAATAGTCATCGTCACAACCTCCTCTGACAGACACAAACGGAGAATGTTACCTTTCTTATATTGAGCTAAAATTGATGGCGATACATCTTTTTATTAGTGCCCATGGAAAAGGGGAAATTTATGTTGATGATGTTTTGTGCCAGAATCAAATCCCCTCAGAGTTATCATCCCCGACATGATAATGCTTTGATCTCTGGGGATTGTGAATGATAGCTGCAGAAATCAGGACCTAAAGCTATTGCATGCACAACAGACATAATCAGACATTGTCACTTTCCATGATAAAACAATGAAATCGGTAAGGTTCTACAAGTTACTGAAATTAGAGACTGAGGAGGAAAAAGTTCTAAAAAATATTTTCAGAATCGGATTACAAAAAATGAGAGACATTTAAGCAACTAATATGGGTAGATGATATGAGAGAGACGGGATTGAAAAATATTGCTTATTTTGATTCAGGAAATGAACAGATTGTTTTTATCTATGAAGTTATTCTCAAAGATAATTCATGTGAAAATTTCCAGACTAGTCCATAACCAAAGAGGACCATCACAGCTAAAATCAGAATAGTGTCAAAAGAGGAATGTGGCAGGTGATATTTTTGTTGCGTGGGGAGTAGGGGGTCGCCCTATAGAAAACAATTCATTTTGAAAGAAAATCATTACCATGACAATGAGTATGTTTGTCCCAATTTTGTTTTGCTATGAATAATCCTCAGAGTATACCAATTTATAATTGGTATGAGTTTACATGTGTAGGTTGGATTACATGTGTTGAAAAATAGATAAGTAATTTTATTTTTCTATATTGTTAGAGAGAGAGAGAAAGAAAGAAAGATGAATGATATATAAAAATGATATTTTCCATATTCTGAGTCACCTTTTTAGGATGACAAATTAGCCTGAACTAAAATCTATTATTTTCTGTGTGTTATTCTTTGAGAAATTCTTCTTTTTCTCACTTCCTGAAAAACAATGTCGTCAATTCTGATGGGCCAAATGGAGAGCACCTGCCTCTGCCAGCCAAAAACTCTCCTTCAAGGAAACAAAGCGAACAAAAGCACAAAGACTTGGCATGTTTTTCATACTTCAAGAAAAGACGACCTTGTGCTTAATAGGAATTCGCTCAAGTTTGGCACTTTTTGTGTCACCTCTCTCTCTCTCTCTCTCTTTCTCTCTCTCTCTCTCTAATTGTCTTATTTTAAACATGATTCCCAATCTCCTTTTCAATTCTATTTGACATGTTTTGAAAAAAAATAAATAAATTTAAAAATAAATTTAAAAAAGATAAATAAAAATGCATTATTTTTTCTTCTTGTTGCTAAGTTAAATACAATATCTGTACTCCCTCCACCCATACAATACACATATACACACACACACACTGTCTCTTTTTTCTTTCTCCCCACTCTCTCTCTTTCTCTAGACTCTTTCTCTCGGTTTGGCATCTTTTCCCCTGCATCAAAAATCCGTGAAATTGCCTTCACCCCCTCCACTCTCAATACTCATTCAGTAGCTTTGAAAGCACCTCAACTGGCGAGACAACAAAGACTCGATGGCAATCACGTTTTTATCTTTACACAATATTAAAGAGCAAAGAAAAAAACAGCAGATGGATCTATGTTGCACTTTAAAAGCAATCCTGAAATGGATTGAGATGGATTGCTGCTGAGGCCTTTAGTGCAGCATTACTAAGTGTGTGTATGTGGAGAGGGAGAGGGTGAACAGCATTCAGGTAAAACAATTGCATACAGAATGCAGCATATATATATACACATTTGTGTATTTTGGAGAAATTACCAGAGTGCTCAATTACCTGTGGAAGAGCAAATTTTTTTATATCAAAATATGCAACACTTTAGTTTGACAGTCCACCAATGCGTTATATATATATATATATATATATATATATATATATATATATATATATATATATATATATATATAGTTAGTTAGTTAGTTATGAAAATATATATGACATAACTTATTACTAAATGCTTTTCATATATTGAGCACTGTTGAACTAAATACTGAAAATTGATACATAAAATATATCCTTTTATAAAATTTTATGTAGATATATGAAATTTTATATATACTAGTTAGTTGCCTCCTACTAACCAAAACGTATCTGCCCACAATAATTTTTGTGTATTTTTTGGCAAATGCCTATATTTTCTTTGTTACTGCCTTACACGTGTTTCATAACCCATAATAAAAAATGTTGGTTTTAGTTTATTTGACTGCTCTTCAGAGGTATTCAAATATTAATAAAAAGTAGACGCAATAAATATTCTAAAACAAAACTAAAAAGGATATATATATATATATATATACAGTGTAACCCGGATATAAGAGACTTCTTACCAGACCTATACAGCTCTCTTATACCCGAGGTTCTTATAAACAGGTTACACTGTACATTAACACAGTCTCTAATTGGAGACCAGAGAAAATATCTCTTATATCAGTTTTCTTATATTATGGTCTCTTATATCCGGGTTACACTCATATATCTGTGGAGGAACCAAAAAGAATTAGTGAAATTCTTTAAAAAGAGATTTATCAAGATAATACAAAGCTCAATAATGTGGAGCTTATATGCAAAAGAAAAAAAACAACAAATATATATATATATATATATATATATATATGAATGTAAATTTAATTGTTCAATCAATAGAGAGATTACATCAATTAGGGTTGCAGGATATATACGTAGCCCTAATTGAATGAACAATTAAATTTATATGCATTAGTATATACCTTTATATTGTCATTTCTTCCCTTTTTCTTCTGTGTGTATGTATATATATATATATAAATAAATAATAAATAGGGGAAGTTTACTAGGTAGATGCAAAAGTAAGCTTCAGTCCAATAACTGTATAAATGTTTATATTATCCTAACCAAGTAAAAAAAAAGAAGCTTGATACGACAGTGAGAAGTAGAGGTTAATACCATAAGTTTAAATAACAACTGTAAATCAGAAATTTACATGTACAAATTTATTATTGGAAGTATTCCGTCAAAAAATAAATTTGTACATGAAAATTTCTGATTTACAGTTTTTATTTATAATTATGGTGTGTGTGTATATATATATATATATATATATATATATATATATATATATATATATATATATATACACACACATATACACACACATATACAAGGCCTGTTTAAAAAGTATCCAACCTTTATTTTTCCCATGGAAAATAGACGATAATACAGCGCCACTCTACACAGTGAAGGAAGACACCTTCATGCACATGTGTAAAGTTTTGGATGAACTTTCAACGCGTTAATCACTGCCTGTCAGTCACTGAGTAGGGTGCTACACAACGTGTACGTCCGATTACTGATTCTCTCAAGATGACTGAACATGTTGAGCAGCGGTACTGCATCAAATTTTGTCAAAAGTTTGGTGATTCTCAAAGTCAAACAGTTAGATTCAGCAGGTGTTTGAAAAAGATGCGATGGATGTAACACATGGAGTGGTTCAACCGATTCAAAAATGGCCACACATCAGCAGAGAGGGACCAGCGTTTTGGCAGGCTCCAAACTGCTCAGAGTGCAGCTGTTGTTGAGAAGGTGCAAAATTTGGTTATGGCAGATCATTGTTTGACCATGTGGGAGCTTGCCAAAGAGGTTGGAGTGAGTAAAGAGCCTGCACATGCAATTTTGTGTGATGATTTGGCCATGCACGGAGTGGCAGCAAAATTGGTGCCCAGGTTGTTGTTGCCGGAAAAAAAGGACTTCCTTGCTCAAATTGCACAGGATCTTCTGGACACCGCAAACACTGTTACTGAATTTCTGAACACTGTGATAACTGGAGATGAGTCATTGGTGTACAGGTACGACCCAGAAACAAAAAGACAGTTGTCGCAATGGTAACATCCCGAGTCTCCAAAGCCGAAAAAAGTGCGACCGGAGTGAAACAAAATCAAGGTGATGCTATCTTCTTTGATATCTGTGGAATTGTGCATCATGAATACGCACCAGAAGGACAAACAGTGATAAAGGAGTACTATCAAGATGTCCTCCTGCATCTCCATGATGCAGTTCGGCACAAAAGACCAGACATCTGGACTGCAAAAAATTAGCAACTGCACCACGACAACGCCTCCACACACTCATCCCATTTGATCTCATATTTTTTGGCCAAGCATGGAATTCCAGTTGTTCTCCAACCTCCCTACTCTCCAGACATGACACCTTATGACTTCGGGTTGTTTCCAAAATTGAAAACGCTATTTTGAGAGTAGAGAAGAGATAATGTGGAACGTGATGGTGGAGTTGAACACCATTCCAAAAGAAGACTTTCAGAGGTGTTTTCAGCAGTGGAAGGATCGGTGGGCTAAGTGTGTGCAAGCACAAGGGACCTACTTTGAAGGGGGTTAGGGTCCAAGCCTCGTCAGGTATGTGAAACCTTATTTCGGATACTTTTTAGACAGGCCTCGTATATATATATATATATATATATATATATATATACACACACACACTGCAAAACATATTTAAACTAATCAAATCATCTATGAGATAATATCAAATACATACTTATAAACACAAAATTCTCATTCTCATATTCATGCAAAAGGAAACAAAATGGACAGTAAAACTGAATGCACATAAATCACATCTGAACTCCAAATTGTTAAACAAAAATTGATGGTCAAATGCAGACATATAAATATTTGCTTTGTAATTTGAGTTCTGATTATCAATAGAAATAATATCAAAGTGAAATAGAAAACTAAGTAAATAATACTTAATAATACATTAGTTGCTGTTATATATATATATAGTTGTTGATGAGCCGTTCCCCTTAAGTAATCCAATTTACCAAATTTCCACTACTAACGATTACTATGACATTGTCCCCTTGACTACTGAACACTCTTTAATCCTCATTCTCGAGTGGCCTCTGTAGTAACTCCTATACAAAAAAAAATATATATATTCTCACATCGTTATTAAGTTGAAATTGTAAGATTTTGGACACAGATGGGTGTGGCTTTTTGTCCATAACTTTTTAAATTATTAAAAACTAGCAGGAGGTGGCACCCAACTTTGCCTGATTATAAAATATGCTTAAATATATTTTAATTTATGTAGATTTTATATTTTTTATTACAGAGCCAATTATCTATTGAATATTATATTGTACCTAATATATAGGTAAAAACAAAAAGGACGGGTGCCATGGAATCGAAACCAAGACATTTAGCATTCCAGTCACATTCACTTCCATTTGAGTTATCGATGGATAGATAAGAAAGATTTTAAAATTAAACAACTCCAAGCTATGAATGAATTTGCACATGTGCAAAAGTAATAGAAATATGTCAGCAAGTTGAAATCAACATTTTGCATCTTAACTTCATAACTGAGAAGGAACAGCTGAGTGATTGGGTTACTTGAACCATGTAAGTTGTCTAAAATAGTGTTTTTATAAAGTTTTTAATGTGAACATCTAATTAGTATGTGACTAAATATGAAGTAATAACATAATTTTGCAGACTTGTTAGTCACAATATGAAACAATATTGTAATGGATACCTTTTGAAAAGTAATAAGATGTCAACTGAGAAAATTTGATATTTGGAACTTGGAGAATTATTATACTACACTCTCTCTCTACATTATATATATATATATATATATATATATATATATATATATATATATATATATATATAGTCTAAAGAAGCTTTGAATAAAAAATAATGCAAAAATAAAAATAAAGAATGCTGTTTAAATTCCCGGAAGGAAAAAAATATTAACTTTAACCTATTGCAGAATTAGCACCTACATAATCTGACTTCTAAAAATTTTATAATGACAAAAGAGAATTCATTTATTTATATAAGGATGGAAAAGAAAAAAAAAGGTCTATATATATATATATATATATATATATATATATATATATATATATATATGATGGATATTCCCGTTGATTTCAACGTATGAAGTTTGCCATAACAACTATATTGTTCAGAATGCCGCACAAATGATTTGCTTTATGTGGTGAAGGCTTTGTGTAGAACCAACCATACTTTTTAGTACAACTGCTAATCTCAGTTGGTGCAATGGTTACCACAAGACAGAGCAGACAGGAGACCTCTGGTTTTACATCTGAGTTTTCCTTCTCCTAGAAGACTGAGGGTGTATCTCTCCCTGTGGATACAAACCCGAAAATTTCTATGTTTAGGCACGGTACATACAGTGCCTAAAATTCCCAAATGGTCACCCATCTGGTACTGGCCAGACTCCTCGTTGCTTAACTTTGGTGATATAGCAAGAACCTGTATATCAACTTGATTATCCCATATATCTTCATATATAATATTTTTATTGCAGAGATTCTTCTCTGGACCAAAGTACCGTAGGTTTGCAACAATGGATGCCACATACAAATTTATTATATCTAGACTATTAGCCACTATATTATGTAACTTTAAAATGACATTTTAGACACATTTAGTCGTTATAAAAATCTACATTTCATCCTAGGAGCAACATCATCACAATCACAACCATCTTTAGAGGAAGTCGTTCCTATTTTTCCTTCTAAACATCAAGTTCTCCTACCACCCCCAGTCAAGACCGGAAGGAAATATACACATTATACATATATTGTGCTTGCACCCTTTGTAACTGGATCATAAACTCATAGATATAACAATATTTCCCTTTTCCGATTCAAAAATAATAAAGCCTCCCCAGACTAATTCTACTCATTCTGGTTGGCTGAGCTCTGACCATTCCTATATTCCAAATTAATGGTATTCACATGCTAAATGAATGCTAATGTACCATTCAAATATGGCATCACAATGATATCTACTTTTGCCCTCTGAGTAAGTTGCTGCATTCATTTTCTTATATTTTACTGCATCAACAATGTCTACACCAGTTTGTATTTCCTTTTTCTCTCTTGCTCTCTCTCTCTATATATATATATATATATTCTTCCCAATTCTCTCTCTCTCTCTCTCTCTCTCACTTGCTTTTTACATTTTTTTTATGCTGAAGAAACAAAAAAAACATCTCACGGCGATGCCGAAGAAAAAACAAAATTTTATTTCCTCTCTGTCTCACTTGCTTGCTTTGTCCAGTAGTAAATTATATATTTTTTTCATAGTTACGTTTTTTTTTTTTTTTAAATGCACTTTATTTAAACCTGTGCAATCTATTACGATCATCGCAGATTTAAAAATAAATGTTTTGGCAATACTATCTACTGGATTTGTACTTATGTTGAATTTAATATTTTTTTTAACATATGTGAAATATTCACATTTTAAAACTGTTAAGCAATTTTTATAGTCAACTATATTTTATGTTTATTCCCCCCCTTATAATAAAAATATATAAAAATAGTAAACTTTTTTATCAATTGATTTTTAATTTTTTTATTGCATATCTTTTCAAATAACTATATTATTTAAATTAATATGTTATATATGTTGTTAAACTATTTAGATATTTTAAAAATATATTTATTTACAGAAACATGGAAAGAAAACAATGAATGTTTCACATTTTTTACAGTTTTAGCAGTTTCAAAAAGATGGATGTGCAACAGAAAATAGTTTAACAGTTTTAAAATGTGAATATTTCAGATTTGTTAAAAAAACATAAAATTAAAACAACATAATAAATATGAATCCAGGAGATGATATTGCTGAAACATTTATTTTTAAATCTGTGCAGGTTTAATAAAGTAGATTTAAATAAAGTACATTCAAAAAAAAGTAAGTATATTTGAAAAAACAAAATAACAAAACAAATATATTTGAAAAAATATATTAACAAAATATATCTTAATATTTTGCCCAAATATATAAGAAAGCAGTTTTGAAGAATAGCGGAAGTATTGTGTCCATTTTGTGCTTCCATACCTCAGTTGACAGACCTGCCAGCGTGTTTGAAAATTAGGGTGTGGTTTTATGCACAATTACCAATTTTTTACACTGATTAGAATGACGACTTTTAAAGGTTTTCGACTATGCTGATTAAGAAAATCTCATTCAAATTTTGAGGAGGCAAGTACTTATAGAGATATAAAGACCTGTATTATGCACTGTAATTCACTGACTGCCAGATTTGTACACATGCGCAATAAACATACTTACTTCTCTCCTACTGACACTGCCACCTTCCAATTTTTTTTAGCATGTGCAATTATCATGGTTAAATTTGGGGAAATTATTCTCCCAATCCTCCCCTCCAAAAAAGGGGGTTATCTACTCCAAAAGCTATTCTTTACATGGAGATGTTGGGGGTGTCTATTCCGAACACTGTTCTTAAGATGAGAAGGTTGGTGGTGTCTATACCGAAAGCCATTCTTAACATGGGGAGTTTGGGATGTCTATTCCAAATGACAATACTCAAAGAAGTGAAGTGAAAAAAGTCGTAATTATCTTGTTTTACACGTTAAAAAAAGATAGCATAAATCTGGAATTTACTTTAATAGTATTGGTGGAAGAGTTGAAAAGAAGAGGAAAACTTGAACAACAAATGGAAAAAAGCCAGGACTGCTACAACTGATTTTGACCACTCTAAACAGCTCATACACAGTGAGAATCACTAACTTCTAAAACTTCTGTTTTTACTTTCCATTATTATCCTAATGGATCATTTTTCGTAATTTTTAAAATTTATACCAATTTATGCATTCCCTTAATTGTTTTAAATTCAAACAGTACCTGCATGTTATCGCCCCAAACCAGCACTAATCGCCAGTGAAAGCCAGATTATTTCATTTTGGCCATGGCTGCCAGTGTCTGCAATTGTTCAGAGATGGCAGTGGCCAGCAATAACAACCATAGTTTACTTTTTTGCGTGCGGGAAGGGCAGGTTTCCACTGGGCAACACGAGTTAATGGGTCCTGCTAGTATATATATATATATATATATATATATATATATATAAATTTTGCAAACTTTGCTTTCATATAAGCTGTATCACCTGAAGAGGTTTCTAGTTACTGGTAACTAGCTGACCGAAACATGCTCATGACTGTGTAGCAATGTTAAACTTCATTAGTTACTTAATCTCTGGAAAACAATAACCTCAGATTTGTTTATAATAAAATGATCTCCAGAGTTATCATTAATCGTTTTGATTGTGAAGAATAATTCAGTTCATTTTCAGATCTAGCTTGAACCCAACACAGAGCCGCAACTGCGAGAGGCACTTGTAAGAGAAGAACTGATCAGTGCACCTGTAAGAGAAGAACTCAGCTTTGACAACTGACAATGAACAGTCAGTGTGTTAAAGGAATTGCCACCTGGACTTAGGGCTGTGCGCATTTTGTACATTCTGAGCATCAGAGCTTTAAATCCAGTGAGTGTCTGGTTACATTTTGAAGGGTCCATCACTAGACAATAATAACAGTGTAACCACTGGGGCTTAGGGTTAGCACCTTTGTGTTGACTACACAACCCTCCTGGCTTGGTTAAACTAATTGGTCTCATGACATATATATATATATATATATATATATATACAATGGTCCTTTATGAAAACCCTAGCTCTGACCCCATCTTTCTGAGATTAGCATTTTATCATTTGGAGATTACCTCTTCTATTTTCTTTTCTCTCATTTTAAAGAAATCTCTTTTCCCCCTTCTTTCTTTCTTTCCCCTCTGAACTCACTCTCTCTTTTTCATCATCCAAGTTATTTATCATCTGAAAGGTGGTCTCTTGCTCGATATAAAACACATGGCTTACCACCAATATTTCTGTGTATGTCAATCCAGACACTGTGGTGCAGAAATGTCTACTTTACTTCATTGAGAAATTAATTTTCTTCCACAATATATTCTATTCAAAAACATATTCTATTATTTCTATGGGCATATGAGAATTTTTTGGTCAAGTGTCAACACCCTCGACTACACCTAACCCTCATGGTTACCAGCAAGACAGTCTGTGCTGTCCGGGTTTAAAAATAGTATTTTATTTATATATATATATATATATATATATATATATATATATATATATATACCCAGGACGAGGTTGAAAATACTATTTTATATACATATATATATATATATATATATATATATATATATATATAATACTATTTTCAAACCCGGACAGCAACAGACTGTGGATTTAATACACACTCGAGGAGAAATATTTACAACCACTAATTCGTGGTCTGATGGTGAGAGCTGCTCGACTGTCAATGCGACGGTTGTAGGTTCGAATCACAGCTAGGGAAAGGTATATGTCTAGCTGCACTGATGAGTTGTGATATAATGAAACAGTACTGTATGTGGATGACAATTAAAGTCCCCCTCTTTGGGTTGAGCACTTTGTAAATATATTTTCACCCGGCACGTTTTAAGTGAAGCCCACTATTAATTTGTTTGTAAACAAACTGATAGTTAGAGCACTGTTGCAATGGGTGGGTGTGGATTTAATACACACTTGAGGAAAAATATTCACAGCACTGATTCGTGATCTCATGGTGAGAGCTGCCAACTGTCAATGCAATGGTTGTGTGCAAAACTGTCTATCAAACTGTAGAACAAATTCGATTTGGTTTTAACTGGTAAAAATAACTTCTAAGGGATCAACATTGGAACTGGGCAGGCATAAAGTGCTCCTCTACACATGCGCGAATATACATTTATATGTTTAAGTTGGTTAATGTTTAAATTTTGATATCCATCTCTCGTTAGCTAAGATAGTAATAAATAATACTAGAGTGCTAAATGTTTTGATTTTGGTTCTGACTGATGACACTCAAGTCATATATATCTCATTTTTAACTTTTGAAATCATCACTATATATTAGGTACAATATAATAGTCAATAAAGAATTAGCTCTAATAATAATGAATATGAAATCTACATATATTAAAATATCATATTTAAGCATATTTTACCACTGAGCAATAGTATACATACATACATACATACATACATACATACATACATATGTTAGGTATGTTTATATATTTGTATGTTGTGGATTCACTCCTGAACTAATTAACCTATCAGTTTTAAACATAGCTACTATGCATAAAGAGTTCAAATGTGGGCTATATTTAGTTTAATTTAGTTTTAGAAAAAATGGGTAGAATCCCTTCATGAAAATTTATATAGCTCTGATTTTAATGAAATGTTTAACAATAGATATTAGATATCAGGTACTAAATATTTTCAAAATTTTAGTTTCTTTGGAATGTTTGAAAGGTATTTTTGTAGGGAAATAATAATATGAGCAAAACCTTTCATTTGAAAACTCAAGTATTTCAGATTTGCATTAAATTTTATCCATAGTCATTAGACACAAATTCCCTACATTTTAATTTCTTCTTAAGACCCCTTAAGCTTAAGTTTTACATTTTACACATCTTCTAAACTTAAACTCATGTTATGGCTTTGAGCAGAATTAAAATAATCATTCTAGACATATCTTGATTTTAGTCTTTGCAAGAGAACATAAAAATGGTGCAAAACTTTTTCATTCATATTTAACCTATTCTGGAATGGGTATTTTTCTTATATATGTACGAAATTTTTTAACTATTTTAATGATTTTCAAATCATATTCTAAATAAAGATATTCATACAAATATACAATGGTATCCAAGTTGTTTATATAGCCATTTCTAGACGACATTTATTTTAAGTTATACAATAAAAAAATCCTCATTTATACCCAGAAAAAAACAAACAAAAAACAATAACAATGTCCAAGAGAAAGACATTTTCATCCTAAACAAAACCAAAACTACAAGTGTAGAGCCAATGTTAAATACCTTGATAAAATATAAAATTCTATGCACATTTTAGTACGTAGCATGTAATCTAGGAAAGAGACACAGTGTCAAAGCAACAGTTTGTGTGTGTAATTTATTTTATGCTAGCAGGACCTGTGACCTAGCATTGCATGGGAAAATTGAGGAACCAAAGAAATTTCTGCTTATGATTCCTAAGCCCTCATATAAGTATTTATATTTAAATTTTTAACTTTCTATGATTATAAATTTTCAATTTATAAATAGAAGAAACCAAACGTTTCTTTGGTGTTTTTTAAGTCAAGTAAAGTTTAATGCAATTGTTATGAAAGTAAAACTATTATAAAACTATTAATTTTGTTACAATATAATATTGTTTTATGGTTACTAAGGAGTTTGATGTATATATGTCTATTATTTTATTGATTCTTATAATGTTAAAGTATCAAATCGAATAACTTATTTGTGTACTTAAATTCTATTTTAAGAAGCTGGAAAGAGAATTTGCTGTGCTGAAAACGTATTCACAACAACAGTGTCTCAAAAACATGTTTCAGTAGATGAAAGGGTAATTTAGAATGCTGAAAAGGACACATTCCAACAGCGTCCCAAATGAAAATGCAGTTTGGGACGCTGATAATGTAAACGGCAAAAGTTGATGTACAAGTCAGTGCTTAAGGAAAGTAATTTCTTATGAAAGTGTTCCATCTGTACAACCATGCTGAGATGAAAGTGTAGTATCAGTTTTTACTTTAAATATGAAAACCTTCATGATTGGAATAAATGTGATTTTTGTCCTACTCTGAATGTACCATTAATTCAAGAAGAAAAGTAATTACATTTTCTGAAGTAATTTATTGAATTAAAGTTAAAAAAAGCAACATGTGTGTTACCTTGAAGTGAATTTAGTAACGTTAGTTTGTGTAATGAGTAATGTAACGGTTCGTGTTTAAAAATTTCTTTAGATTGGGATTGATAATTAAGGCTGTGACAACAGCATATTCTTTTCATTGTTTTGACTCTCGAGTATATATCCGTTAATATCTTATATGTTTTTTCTTGGTTGATTGACTGTGTCTTACTGTGTCGGATATATACTTGAGAGTCAAAAGAATGAAAAGAATATTCTGTTGTCAGAGCCCTAATAATTATTTGGATTATTTGGATTACTGTTCTCATCTTGGATGTTATCCTCTCAATGCTTTAGTTGATGTAACCCCCAACCTTATATGGGTGCATATTGTCAAACTCTAGAATCTTTTTGTTGAGCATAAATTTCAAACCGGATCCATTATTTGATCTAGGAGGGGAGGGGGGTTAATTTGCTTTTGTTTCATCAGCTACGGCTAGGTAGAATGTAAATTTCTGAATTAAATGTTTGGAATGTAGCTTTTTTTTCTCATAACCTTTTAGGTTGTAGTATTAGTAACCTTAAAAGAACTAGCCTAACAAAAAGAAGTAAATTCTTTTATATAAAAGTAATTTATTTAAAATAATAAAAATATTTATAAAATTAAAATTATGTTATGTTGTATTTTTATAAATATTTTGTTTTAAATAAATTATTTTTATGTGTCTTGCTAAAAGAGTTCTTTTTTTTTAACGTAGTTTCCATCCCTGTTTTTTTTAAATCAAATATACCACAATATAAGCAGATATTGTATATGTACTAATTTAAAAAAGTGTCTTCACTACTAGTTTGTGTGTAATCAATTTAGTGATTTTAACACAAATATGTTCAGCATGTCATAATCTTTAAAAAAAAATATAAATTTTTAGCTACTTCATAATCCTGTTTCCAATAAAATTACATGACTCAAAAACTTTACATTTACCTCAAAGTTTGATCTATTACATAAGTAAAACAAAAAAAATAATTATAAAGGTTACACACACACACACACACACACACACACACACACATATATAACAATTGATTGATGACAATATTAAAAGTTAAATAAACTTATCATCAAGTCAATAAGGAAAAAAATGTGAAATATAAAGAAATGTCTTAAGACCATGTATTTCCGAGTTCAATGCTTCTCATCAGAATAGAAGAGCAAGGTTATATATAGAAAAAATTTGAACATTAACCTAGAAATAAAAAAACCATATACTATAGGTATATAGATGCTGAATAATCTATTCAGTATTGCAGTTAGTTTTTTTTAATATCAAATAGTAAAGAATGGAGGCAGAGAAAGGAAATATATATGAGGGGATCAAAGAAGTATTGAAGGATTTTTTAAATGGAGACTTATTGAGATAATAAAAAGCTCAACGTGTAAGCTTCCTCATTTAACTTTATTGGAATGGCAAAATTTTTAAATAATGAAGAAGAAATGGATCATATTCGGATGTTAAATCGACTAAAATACAAATAAAATAAAAAGGGGGAAATGGAATAAAAAAAGAAAAAAATATATACTGTAAATATACAATTGGCTTGTTTATTTTACGTAATTGTATATTTATAATATATAATTTTCTTTGTTTTTTTCTATTTATCCTTTTTTATTTTATTTGTATTTTAGTCGATTTAACACCCAAATATGGTCCATTTCTTCAATATATATATATATATATATATGTGTGTGTGTGTGTCAGGGAGACTCGATGTTGTCTGGGATTGAATTAGACTCAACAAATTTTCTACCCTCTTATACTTTTATTGTCATTGAAATCTGTGAAATCAACGATTTTTTTTTAATCAAATAGATTGATTATCTTTAGTGTGGTACCCACTGTTATATGCCGGGTGGCAGCTTCACATAGCTTCCCGCAGTGACTTAATCCACAATACATTGTAGTTTATATTGCTCTGTAGAGAATCTACTGTTGATTTTATAAAATCCAGACATGGTTGGCTATACCCGATTTTTCCGTCTCCCATCAGGACGGTAACACTCAGACGACACCTGGTATAAGTGGAGCCCCGCATGGAGGAGAACATGACCAAAAACTGCATATACTCCATCCCATGCAGTTGCAGAAAGGTTTACAAGGGTGAAACATGCCGCCCTCTTAAAGTAAGGGTGGAAGAACACCGAAAAGCGGTAACTAAAGGGGAGACGGAAAAATCGGGTATAGCCAACCATGTCTGGATGGAGAGGGGGGACCATCGCCCCCTATGGGATGAAGTAAAAATAATAAACAGAGAGACCCACTGGAAAGTGAGAAAACTTAAAGAAACAGCTCACATGCTCGGACATAACAACCTACTGAGCAAACCAAGCATAGAGCTGAATGCAATTTGGACACCTCTGATAGAGAGAGAAAACCTTGAATAACAACATAGGTTTAACATTAACAAAAACCAACTAAGAATTGTCCTAGTGACATATGGCCGAGTGGTCCTAGACGTTGTATCACAGTTTACCCAAAGGTGCTGAGTTCAATCCTGAATGAAGGCAGTGAAAAAGTAACATTCAAAACAGAGAATCACCAAAGCCTAGCTGGAGTCCGAACATGGTACCCCCGTAATAATAATAAAGGGTTGGGTTCGAGACTCCTAACAAACGGTTCCCCAGTTCGATACAAAACACCTGACGAAGGCCGGAGGGCAAAACGGCCGAAACGTTGTAACAATAACAACCAAGATGAGGAAGTCAGTCCGACAATCTCAATCAATGAAAACACCTCATCTCAAAAATACAGACAATTACAATATATATATATATATATATATATATATATATATATATATATAATGTGAGAGAGGGTTATTTAATATCATTAAAAATAAAATAAAATTTTCTGCTTCCATGTTTTCATTTGAAAAGCTAATTTATTATGAAATTAGGTCACATGCTTAATAATGTAACAAAAGGTTAAAGAGAAGACAGCTCAAGGTAGTCAGAGACGTTTTGGGAGGAGTTGGTCAAAGCGACCTTAGGTTGGCTCACATAAAGTAAAGAAAATCATATTTGTTTATAAGAAGCAAATTTATAAAAAGTATCTTAATTAAAGGGAGATAAGCAAGAAAATAAGTTACTGTTGCGTTTTTTTTTTGTTCTTTTTAAAATTTGCTACAGTATTTGAACATGAAAAATGCAATAAATGCCTTTTAAAATTTAGGTAGGTCTCATTTTTTTTCTTTCTATATTGAAAAATCAATAATCGAGATAACTTGAATTTATTCATTTTCTTAAGTTTTAATTTTTTTTGCTATAGTGTTCCCTTCTTAATGTTTATATAAATAAAGCGGTTCTTCATTATAATAGTGAAATTCAAAAATTGAAATATTAAATTTCAAGTAAAAGCAATGGTATCTACTTGTCTTGTCGCAGTAATGAACATATCCAAAAATTATGAAAAACAATATGGTAGAAAATTAATTATTAATGAAAATAGTTTTCAAAGACAATTAGTGAAAATTAAGTTTTGCAAATAAAGAAATCAGAGAGTTCAAAATGTAACAAAAGGGAGGTAAATATTTTCTGAAAACTAAATTTTAAACAAAACTTAATATTCACTAATTATCTTCGAAAACCATTTCCATTAATAATTTTTGGGGCCTACTAACTTGCTTCTTCCTGAAAGCAGTGAAGAATATGACCAAACTAGAGAAGTGTCCTTTTAAAAATAATCTTTTTAGTGCTGGCGGTGTTCCATCTTGCATGGATAATGCAGCTCGGGATTTGGTTGAAGAGACAGATGCAGCCATGCATCACTGAAAGCAGTATATGTTGAAAACTTTCATCATACCCTGATAATGTATACTGTCAATAATGTAGTTGAACAAGTTGCAGGTAAGAACACAACCTTGGCTGCACATTGAAGAATTCTGATTCCTCTCCATAGCAATAGACTTTTGTTCGGGTGTGTAATAAGCTTTCTGCAGATTAAGTAGTTTGGGTGGAAACCCATCATGACTAATTATCTCCCAAAGACTCTTGCGATCAACAGTCAATCAAATATACAACAGTTACTTGTTGACGACACCAGTATTGTTATAAGATCCATCTAAATGAAAAAAAAAATCTGATCAGTACAGCCCTTGTCTCTTTTGAAACCATATTGGTTTGTCCAGGTTTGAAGGACTGCTTGTGTTTTGCCATAGGAGGATAATTGAAAAGATTTTTGATGCAATGTCAATCAGAGATTCCATGATAGTTGTTGCATATATTTTCTTATAGACAGGGAGGAGAATTGTGTTGCTCCTGTTCTGGGAGATTAAAAATTTTTTTTTTTTTTCTTGAGCACCAAAGCAGCAGAATATTTGCTGTAACCATCTGGCCAAGAGGTCAGGACAATACTTGTATATTTCTATCAGGAAGCCATCCTCATCAGCTGATTTGTTATTTGTCAGCTTCTTTTATTACTTCTTTAATCTCATTTTTGATTGGTAAATTGCAGTTTGCATCATAGGTGGGGGCTGACAGTGTTGTTGTGGGGAAAGGTGTTGGGATGATGGTGTAATACCATCGGCATTATCCCCCTCTTCAAAGTGCTAGAAATTGAGAGGTTGTTCACCAGTGTACACAAAAGGCCACTGAAATAATATTATTAATCAAAATGTATTTCAATTATGAATGTGTTAAATTTGTTAAATCTAAGCGGTTGTATATAAATTACTTTTGCTGTTTTTCTCTTTCTAATTCTACCCCACCCCCAACCTGTCAGATCATTGGTCAGCCGGTTTGACCAAATGTAAAGAAAAAGAGAAACTGGCTTTTTTTGTCTTTGTTAAAATAAGGTTATCAAAATACTTTGCATGATGACGTTTTGAAAGTTGCAAGATGTTGGCTTTCTTGTCAAACTAGATCCATTTCAATCTGTCGTCATATTTGTGGCCTTGTGCCAAATCAGATTTCCTCTCTTTCATTGTACCTCTGAGAGAAATATGTTAATATCTGGGGACACGGGCTTTTCTTCTTCTTTTTTTTTTTTTTTTTATAAAAAAAAAACAAAACAAAACATTCTTCTAGAATGCTAGAGTTATTTGACTTGTTTGCATCTAGTGATGATCCCCTCCCCAAACCTCCTCACCACATCCGTTGTGTGAGAGGGAAGAGAACTGATACCTCCACTCTACACCTCCTCCTAAAAAAATTGTATCCCTGTACAAAAGGATTCATATGAAAGTATTTTTTTTTTTATTTAAAAACATTTTTAACACTTTTACTCCAAATGATGTCACCTGATTTGATATTTACAAGTAAAATGGCACCCGCGACTGATTCCTTCTTAGATGAATATTGAACCTACAATGTTGAACTGTAATTTTTGTTCATAAAAGCAAAAACCAAAAATAAACACTTGATGCCTGCACTTTCTGACTAAGAAAAAATAAATAAATAAATAAAATGTCTGATATAAATAGCAAATTCCATTTTTTTATTTTTTATTTTTTTATTTAACCTTTAAACTGTTAGATAAGCTTTTAAAGCTGAAAGTTTTAACTTATTTTTTTTCTAATTATTAATTAAAAAGTAAGCTAAAAACAGAATTATTTCAGAACTTTTTAGATGACGATTTGATAATTTGTATTATTTGAACTACTATTTTCATTTTGATTGCTTTTTTCACAACGTTTCAGCCGATGTAGCCTCCAACTTTTTTCAGGTGTATCTTTTTGAATTTTAGAATCTTTAAAGCTTCCATATCAGTTCCAGAGTTTTACATAAGCATTCTCAAGTTTGAGAAGATGCCCATTTAAGTTATATCAGCCAAAAAATTACGAAAAGATGAGAGCAGTGGTCTGAATAATTCAAGTTATATAAAAAATATTTTCAAATTAAAAAATTTTTTTTTTTTTTTAATTAACGTTTATTCATAAAAAAACCCCAAAAACTTTAAAACATTTTTCCTCATCACTTTTACTTGCAATCATCATTTTAAGTGTTGTTCAAATTCCAACCAGTTATGACAAAACTGATGACTCATGATCAGAAAATAAAACCTACAAAATGAATGAGAATATATGAAAAGAAGTCAGAAATGATGGAGGTGGGGAGCATAAAAGGTTGGGATGGCTGCTTGTGAACAAAAGTGCTTGTGACAACCTACGTGAGATAAGGCCGAATTAGCAGCAACCTGTGTGAAAACTGTAAATGGGTGTCTTACACCAGCAACAGGGTCGGGCACACACTTCTATCGTCCCTAAACGCATTTACTGAGAGGAGATCAACTCCATGACAGCAACCTCACTTGAGGATAAAATCAAAAGAAAATTGTTTTTTTTTTTTTTTTTTTTTTCACAAATTGTTATTTCATGGTCTTTTTGATAAGGAGTATTCAACATGTTGTGATGTGGTTCATACCATATGACTTCCGCTTACCCAGAGATATAAAAGAAAGTACACCGAGCATGCAAGAGAGTGCATGTTCCATTAACATGAACTTGTAGCTAACACCTACTTTTTTGTAAATATGTCTTGTTCTTGCTCCACTACTTGATAAACTAGTTATTTACATTTTCTCTGTCTAATTATTTTTTGTGTGATATAGCAGTTATAAAAACAAAAATAAAAAAGTAGAAAACGGAAATTTCTGCTAGAAATCTAGATTAGAAATTTGAGTTGACATGTTAAGGAAATGACATCATGAACGGGAAGTTGGCATAATAAAAGAAGCTGATAAAATCTTTCTCTTGGCATGTGTCTGTAAGGAAGACAAACGTGTTTTTGGAGGCATTCCTCTTCTTTTTCTTTTTCCATGGGAGCTGATGGGGGATACTCTCACCTTTTCTGCTATTTTGGAACACTATGGTCAATGTCAGTTGATTACATTATGACAAAAGCCTCAGATGACTGTCATAAGTTTTTGTCCTATAATTGAAAAGCCAATAAATTGTATCGAATTTCTTTTTCTTTGTTTCTTTGCTATACTTTTATACACAATGTTGAGTCCATGTTCAAATGTAACACTCTGTCAAGGCAGGAAAGGTTGCTCTAAATCATTTCAAAAGTATTGTCAAGAGTCAGTCCTAGATATACAAAAACATTGAACATGGAGTGTGTTAGAACTGTGACATGGTTCATACCTTATGACTTCTGATTAGTCAGTGATATAAAAAGAAGGTACACAGAGCACGTAGGAGGGTACATATTCCATTAACATGGACTTGTACTAACACCTACTATTTGTAAATATGTCTTGTTTTTGTTCCACTACTTTATAAAGTAGTTATCAACATTTTCTCTATCTTGTTGTTCTTTTTTTGTGCGATATAATACATTTTAATTATTTGCTGAGATTTTGATATTTTCTTTTTATCACGAGAGAAAATGATGAAATCTATAAAAGATTTTCTAATGAGAATAAACAAAAATTAATGTCTAAAGAATAGTGAAAATGTTCAATTATCCTCATTATGGAATTTCTTCCCTACTCTCTGTTTTCCTGACTGTATCATCATGCAGAAATTTAAATGTAAAGGGAGAAAACATCTTGCTGATCAACTCCACAAGCAAGTTGCCACTCTACTCTTCTCTTCACTCTTCAATGGCAATAAACCTTGTTTCAAGTGAAAAAAAAAAATCAATTTAACGTCTACTTTACATGTGTTGGATGGCTTTTAGAAATTGACTAAACTAACCTGTTTTTTAACCAGGCCATTTCTCTTTCTCCCAGCTCCATCTTTATCAATTCCGCCCATGTTTTCCTTGGCCTTTTCCTGCTAGTCAACCCTGCTATCTCAACTGTTCTACATCTCTAAAACTCTTATAAAATTATTTTCATGATTATCTGTTGCTAAGGTTGACGGAAAATGATCAGATCATTCTACTGTTCCATAAAGTACCTGATTCCTGAATCCCCTACCTATATAAGGGCGAGATACATCCTAATACAGTGCTGCTTCCCTATATGGGGAGGTGGCACACAGAACAATCTTTCTTGCCGTAACAGAGTACAAAATTGACCCTGAAATCTGGTGGGGAATGATCTCTTTTGTTCCTTAGAGTTCATTTCTTTGAGAAGAGGGCTATTAGTCTTTCTCCTACTATGTCGTTATTTTCATAGTGGATGCTTGACTGAGCTCTGATCTCTGATTCCTCTTTGTAAAGCATTCGTAGAGAGAACTCTTCTTTTCCTTTCTTCGTCTGTGTGGAATGAGATTTTAATGAACAGTTTTTTTTTCCCCCAAACTTCCCATTTGTGGAAAACATTATCAATGGACTGATTCCCTGCAGGCTACAACATGGTCATCTTTTCTTTACAGTCTATATTCATGACGCAATCATTTGCTTTTTTAAGAGTCATTTATATCCTAAGATGGTATACTGTTGCCCAATCTGGCAAACGAACGATGTTAAATGTAAAAATCGAAAAAACAAAAAAGAAAACAGAAAAACGAACGTTAAAACCCCCCCCAAAAAACACGTGAAAAATGGCTGTTTCGATATTAAAATTAAAAAAATCGGTGGGTACCCGGGTGTTTTTGGGTGTGTTTGGTCGGTCGGGGGTGTTAATGAAAACCTAAGAATAAGTGAAGTAAAAAAAAAAAAAAACAGAAAAACGAACGTTACGTGAAAAATGGCTTAAATAACACTGGTTCAATATTTAAATTTAAAAAATCGAAAAAAAAGAAGACATCTCACACCACGATTCAAACCCAAAACGTTTAGATAATGAACCAACGCCCTAACCAACTGAGCTAACACGACGTATATGAAATTTAGTCAGTTCTTCAACTATTTAAAGTAAATCAGGTCATGACGTCATCTGACGATATTTTTCGAGCGAAGGATGGAGCTTCCATATGATACCAAGTTTGTGAACTTTTGTTGTGTCTGTCAAAAGTTTTTAGCGGACACACACACACACATACATACATACATACATACATACATACAAACATACATTTTCGCTTTTATATATATAGATGATTCATTAAGAAAGAAATAAAAAAGACCCCATTTTAACAGCTACCTTGGCTGCTCTACATCCACTAACCCAATAATTTTTATTCATTCTTTCAACATGGCCATACCATAAAAGTCTACTCTTTTGCACGCATCTCTCTATACTGTCATGACTTAATTTTCCTCTGAGGTCGTCAGATCTAAGCTCGTCTTTAAAATTCACATTCTACATTCATTGTATCATTCTCATATCATTTCTCTCCGTGCATTTTGACGAATGTACATAATCCTATGTATTATCTAATAGTGTTGGGACGATTAATTGTAATTAAAAAAAATGGAACTTTTAGGGAGTATTGGAATCGGAAAAATTTGTGCCTATTTCCTGATGCCAAGAACGATTCTTTTTAATTGTTTTGTTATTTTTGTTGAAAACTTAATTTTCCATCGTTTTTAGTAATGATGACGTGATAAATATTTGTTTTCAAAGTTCCAAGTAATACTAAAATCTGTACATCACCTCCATCCTCAAGCTTATTTTTTATTTTGGTTCTGAATTTTTTAGATGAGGATTGATTATGCGTATTCTTCCAACTACTTTCTCATCTTGAGTGTAATTTGAACTCAAAATGAAAACAGTAGTCTGAAGAATCTTAATATCAATGTATCTTTTATGTTTGCGAAAATATATGTACATATTATAATCGTTTTTTATGGTAATCTAAAAATAGAAAAAAAAATAACAACTCTATAACTCAATATTTAGAGATTTTAAAAGAATCATTATCGATAATTAATTCGAAATCAGAAGAAAAATATTGGAACTGTCCCATCACCACTATATAAATGTATTTTTGATGAGTTAAGTTAAAAAAAAAATTTGCAGGTGCTTGTGTAGATTAGTTATCTTTTAAATGAACGCGTTTCAGGTGAAAAAGTTATCATGTACTAGCGGGGGGGGGGGGATAGCGCCTGGCTTTGCCCGGTTGTAAAATATAGTAAAATATGATATTTTAATTTGTCCAGATTTTGTAGGTTCTATTATAGAGTTGTGATTTCAAAAGTATTTGGATGCCATCAGCTAGAAACGAAACTGAAAGCAAAACTGTAGCATTTATAGCTGGTGACGTTACCACTGTACTGACGCGACACGCATATAAACTGATTGAAAATAAACCAAGATTAATGTACAAAATATATAACGATTTTTTCAATTTTTACCTTTTTTTTGACCCTTTAAAAACTATTTTAACTTGCTAAAGACCTATAAAAGAACGGCCCATGAAAAATCCAATCATTTAAGGCTCCTAGCACCACTCTACGACTTTTAGTTTCAGAAGAGATAGTTTGAAAATATGGAGACACACAGACAAACATAGTGTCTGTTATAATTACACTTATATATCATGTCGAAATTAGTGTAAATTGCAAAAAGTACAAAAAATGACCCAGTAGAAGAATAATTACAAGTAAAAATAAAAATGATCGAGTTTAGCAATATAGAATTTTATCACGTTTTAATGTTGGAGAGTTCACAAGATCCAGGGGGAGGTAACTGCAATCAATAATTTTGACTAAATAAATCTGTATCGCCATTTTTTTCTCTGAATGTAATTGTGGATGATTGTTTTGTTAAAAGTACATCTAGCACATCATCTACTAGATCATTTTTCGTAAGTTTTGAAATTTATACAAATTTTGACATGACACATAAGTATGTAATAATGTTTTCACCTGAAATGTGTTGGTTTAAAAGGTCACCAATCTACACAAACAATTGTGCATGTGATTTTGGCATAAAATGATGTTGTCAAAGTAAAACCATACAAACGAGCAAATATGATTCAACAAATAATCATTGCTATTTTTTGTAGTTTGGTTATTATTTCAAGTTTCAAGATTGCAAAATGTGTATATGAGAAAAAAAAAAAGAAAGAAAGAAATATATACTATTGAAGACTTGTTTATTTATTGATTTTCTCTTTACAGGTACTGCCTAGGCAAAGTACTGCATTGTCTCGGTCAATATGAAGCCGCAAGTGACTGTATCCAATTTGCAATGGATCTGGAATCAAACAGTCCCATCATACCATTTACTGTCATTCCACGTCTACTACACTGATCCTTCAACCTCGCCCCCCCCCTTTTTTTTACATTAACAAACATTATTTAAGGGATTAACATTTTTCTATTCACTAATGTTAATTTATATAATAAGCTGCTGTATTTCTTCCCTTGATCAGAGATCAAACAGCCCGCATGTTCGGCCTCTAAACATTTTTTTTTAAATACTAAAGAAAAAATTAAATAGCAATGAAGAAAAAGTGATCCCAACCCCACCCCCACATCTTTTGTTTTTGCGAGTGAAAGAATTTTTGGGAGTGTGGTCATTTTTTTTTTTTTTTTTTTTTTTTTAATATTTGAAACATTTGAACATGTAAAGATTGATTGTGAAAGATGGTGCTAAGCAGATTAATATAATTTTTGCTGGCACCTACAACTGATATTGAAAACCTGACCGTGCGTTTGTGTATTTTTTTCGTTGAATAAGATAGATATTCTGTGTTATCAAATCTCTTGATCATTCTTTACGAAATTCTTACATTCACTAATCAGAGTTTAAGATAAGGAAAAAAAAAAAAAATTAAGATGGACAGCTGTTTCTGCATATCATGGCTCTTCAGTGCCATTGAATATGTTTAATCGGGAAATAATTCTCAAACTTCCTGTTTCGATTTTAAGGGGTTTGAATTGTGATATCTCAATAGGTCTTGTTTGGAACGAACAAGAGTAAAATAAAAACAATAGATGTTTGTTGACTATAATGAATGACTGAATACGGCTGTTTCGGCGTATCACAACTCCAGTGTTGTTGAATATGTTTAATCGAGAAATAATTTTCAAACTTCTTGTTTTGATCTTAAAGGGTTTGAATTGTGATATATCTTCAATAAATCCTAATTAATCAATGGATCACATACAAATTCGGATCTGTGTCAGTTAGATCTGTTGGTTATTCATTACAGAATTTGAACGAATGTACGTGAATTTGAACGCACGATGAACGAAAGAAGAGAAACATTTTACAAAACTTATGTTGTTGGGAACTTTATTTCTCAAAAACCATATGCATGTGATCCGATCAAATACGCATCACAAGACTTACATGCTATTTATCAGACCAAATTGTTATAAGCCATCACATTGATAATATACACAAGCACTATAAAAGTAGACAAATTCTAATCTGCATTTGTAATGTTGGGAAGCTTATTGCACTGACAGTGAGATTTAAATCCCAATCTCATATGCAAAACAGAACTTCAATCTTGTAGTATACTGATCATGTGTATGCGAGTACACCGGCAAACTAATTTGCATATTTATTTTTCAAAATGACACGTCATTAATTCACTATTTGTTATTCTTTTCTAATTCAATGACAACGTTCATTTTATTATTCCATTTTCTATTTACACATTTTTTTTTAGATCATGAATAGAAAATTAGTGTTTTGAGAGAAAAGAGTTGGAAAAACTCTTTTTGGGATTGTGACTCTCATCTTCTCAAAAGACAAAACAAAAAAAAATACACACATACAAGCATACCACAGCAAAGTCATTGAATACCCCCCACACACACACACATTAATTGCATTATGAAATTAGATTCCACCATAATGCTATTTGGTTCATTCATACATCAGTCAGCCATTTCATTCTTTTGCTAAATTGTAAATTAAATCCAAAGACTGAAACCCCTCAATAAAGACATGCATGCACCCCATGACAAAGGAAAGAAATCAGTGACCCCCCCCCCCCCCATTTTCTTTTAATCATGAGTAAAGGCTCAATATTTTGAGTAAAAAAAAATCTTTTCAATCAATTTACTTCTTGAGATTTGTAATTCTGGATTTCTCTAATTTCCCAGGCAATGTTGGAACACGGGTCTTGCTAGTAAACGACACTTAAAATCATTAGCAATTTTTCACGTATCAAAATATAAAAAAATCTTTAAAGCAATTTACATCCAATTAAAACAACCTTTACACGATTACTTATAACTTTGTGTTCTTTTTTTTTTTACACACCCTATAATGACTCGTAATACTTTCAGACTTTGTGATCACATCCGTGTATAATTAGAACTAAATGATATCACGCAATCTACTCCAATTCAAATATTCTTTTTCATTCGGTGTTAGAAGGATTTCTCCTAATTTGTACCTCCTATGTTTTTGACTTTTATAATTGTTTTGCGTAAGTTTGCTGGCAATTGGGAAGAATGATCAGTATGTCTCATAGACTCAGAATCTCTTTCTTATTCAATGAAAAATGGTTGAAAGAATGAATGCTGCATAACTACGGCATGTGTGTGTGTGTGTGTGTGTGTGTGTCTGTGTGTGTGTTCTACAAATTATAGGGTGATTGAAAAGTCACTCCCTATTTTAAACATCTTGTAATTTATTTATAAATCATATTTTTCACAAAAAAAAAAAAAAATGAATGCAAACAACATACATAAAGTGATATTTTATTTTAAATTCAGTATATCCAACATCATTCACTTTTAATTTTTCAAGCTGCTCGGGAATCGCAACAATTGATTTTCCAAGGAACTCTTGTAGAATAGCAGAAATCACGTCTCATAGTTGTCCTTCAAGTTCTTCTAAAGTCACTGGTTTCTTAGAACAAATTCGTTCTTTTACCCCCCCTCCACCACCACCCAATACCTGATGTTAAATCAGGGCTTCTAGCTGGCCATTCACGTGGACCACATTGACCTAACCATCTACCAAGAAAGTTTTCATTCATCCATTTTCACAAACAAGAGTAGCAAACTGTGGAGGAGCACCATCTTGTATGAAAAATCAATTTCACACCAAGTGACTTTTTTCCCTTTTTAAATAAAATCTCATTATGCTGATTGCTATATTCAGTTTTTGTAAAAAATATGATTAGCAAATAAATAACAAGATTTTTAAAATAAGGAGTGACTTACCAATCACCATATATCTATATCTATCTATCTATCTATATATATATATATATATATATATATATATGAGAGAGAGAGGTCATAGAAAGCTATCACAATGCAATAAGTAGACTGACATAATATTACTTCTTTCAATATGATAGCATTCTATATCCCTATTATATACATAATACACACAATGCTTCAAGCAAACTATATCACATATATAAATAAATAAATAATAAAATGTCCATGACATAGTGCTAAAGTTGGCCATTCATCTGGGCCAAGTTTTAAACATGAAAATCAAAAATAAAATTTAAGTCATTTACAATTTGATAAATTCTCTCAAGAAAAAAAAAGGTTGTTTTATCACTCGATAAAAAAAAATTTACCCCTCTTTTTTTTTTTTTTTTTTTTTTAAATAACTTTTTACAATTTTCCAAAGTGTTTGTGTTTATTATGAAAGAAATTGTTTTCAATCTGTGAAAGCAGGATTCTAGAAGCCTTTCTTATTTGTTTCTTATTTGTTGGTCAAGAAAATGTTTTTGTTAAAGATTTTACTCCAAGTTGTTGAAAAAAAAAACGAAATAAAAACAAGATTAAAAAAAAAAACTTTTTCTCTTCTGTTAAAATTTTTTTTCTTTTTTTTTCAAATCAGAATGTATGAGATTTACCACATCATCAGAGAGTCCCTTTTTATAATCAAAATCAGATGACAGTGACAAAAATGTGGAAGCAGATTCTGTGGCCACACCAATGGGTTCATTAAGTGAAATGGGCAAAACATGTCATAAAGCCAAACTGATAATGAATAAACCTAAAAAAAAAACAAAAAAAAACTTAAACTACTGTCAGGTTACATATTATTTTGATTTTTCGGACTACTGTTCTCATCTATTTTTACAGTTTTGGTCAATGTAACCTCTGCAAGGATCCATGGCACAGTGGATAGAATCTTTGATAAAATTCAATTGTAAAAGTTACACTGTTCTGGGGGTTGATACCCAAAATACAATTACAAATTACTTAGAACTTCTACCCATTTATGGCTGACAGAACGAAAACATGGTACTCCTTATTAATAATAAAAAATGGGTAAAAAAAAACAAACAAAACAAACAAACAAAAAACAAATATGCAACAAATAAATGTTACCAAAGGCAAGATAAATTACTCTTCTACCTACTTGGGTAAGTTTTTTTGTGTTTAAACATATTTTAAAGTCGTTTCTGAATTTTGGAGATGAGGATTGGTTATATTATTTTGATTCATCGGACTACTGTTCTCATCTTTAGTGTGATGTGAAAATCACACTCAAGATGAGAACAGTAGTCCGATGAATCCAAATAATATGAATATTTTAAAGTGTTTTTTGGTTTGAAACAAGCATAATGTCAACTCTGTTTAATTAGAACAGGAAAAAAACATGGCTGCTATAAGCATTGCATTAAGACCCTTAATAATAGTACAAAAATCGAAAATTAAATAAAATACCGGTAAAACATTACATTTTTGTACAATTATTGACGTTTATTTGATGTATTTCTACCAATATTTTTTTTTTTCAGTTTCTAATTTTTGTGCATTTTAGGTACTCCGACAATGCTTATGACAGCCATGTTTAGTTTTTCATTCTATTTTCTAACTAAACAGAGTGGATTTATTTTGAACTAAAAAAAAAACGCTTTAAAATAAGTTAAAACAAAAAACTTATCTAGGTAGATAGAAATGTAACTTATCTTCGCTTTGTAAGATCCATTTTTATTCTGTTAACTGCAGTAAAAAAAAATACCTCAAAATTTTACTTGAAATCATCTTATATATAAAGTAAAATCATTCTCATCCCTACCCGTACTTTTGTGACTGATAGTATTTTTGCTATAAGCTCTGTATGAGAACTGTTTCATCAGTTGTTCATGGTAATATTGGCCAGTGTTGTTAAAAGCAAAAAAAAAATCAGTATTCATTTTTTTTTTTTTTATTATTTTTTATAAATAAAGGCAGAAGTCCTAATACTGTGACACTACATGGTCCTCTGTTTAACAGCATTGCTAACCCAATGGCTTTTTCTCCTTCATCTTCTTTTCTGTCCATGTTGTTGTCTCTCACATTAGCGGATGCCAAGGGAGGTGCATATGAGTGCACAAGTATAAAAAATAAAATAAAGCCATACAAAAAAAAACACTAACATGTTCTGTAAATATTAGTTACACTCTAGGTATGTGTGTGACACCATTCGACCCTCTAGACGCTAAGGTCCACATCTACCTCTACTGTCGAGACTGTGTTTGTCAGTTGTTTAATTATTTCATTTCCCCATCTCCTCCGAGACATGATCTGCCTTCGACTGTCTTCAATTTAAACAGTTTGCAAGCTGTTACTGACATAAAACTCATCACCACATCTCAAAGTGCCTGCAAACTAACTCTAAATATATCTCAGGTCCTTTTGTTTGTGTTCACTGCCATACCTTGATTCACAACCCTTCCTCAGCTTTCTTTTGTGTGCATTGGTGAACAACTTCCTATCCGTGGTCTTTCTACTAACCTCATTTCCTATACGTTTGTTCTACCAAGAAACTTTTTCCTCTTGTCATGGTTCTTTTTCTCTTTCTCCTTAACTTTCCAACACTTATGGAGTGGGGGCGCTGAGAATATCACAATACTACTACCCACTAATTTAATAACAAATAATGTTTTCGATATTCATCATCAAAGAAAACGATGGAAGAGAAGTGTTGATTAGACCTTCTTCTCACATTTCTTTCATTGTTGTTGACTGAGTGGCATTTGATGTTAAAAAGAGAGGTGGGGGAGGGAGAAATGACTAATTTTATGTATTTTAATAATGTCACCATTTCATGTGGGTTAGTTTGTTACCCAACGTTGTACTTAGATGTTTCTACCTCATCTTTTTTTTTTTTTTGTGTGTGTACTATAGGGTCACCGTTTATCAAGCCACTGAAGGATCAATGTTAATGAGTGTCAGGTGAGACAACACTGTGATGATTGATGATGGTAGAAATTGAAGAGGAGTTCATTTATTTTAGAGGACGGCTCATCGAGAACTTGTTTACATGAAACTTGAAAACGGCCATGTTATAGTTAGCTGGGAAGCAACTCCATGGTATTGTGTTCCACAGATGAGTAGTTCTGGGGAAAAAGCTCTGCTCATTGAATTTTAGTTTTAGGCATAGATAGTAAAAGCTGAAGCATGATTATTTTTTATCGGATTGCCAAAACAAACGGGAACATTTCAAATTACATTATTAAGATTGTTTAGTTTTCATTTTTTAATCAATGGAATTCACAGAAATTACGACCCTGGATGCCATCATCATCATCATCATCATCATCATCAGGGAGGTGATGGTGGCTCAAGTTCGAATCCAGTTTGTTCCACAGAAACACTTTCACTTATGATGTTGGCAACCTTCATGTGGTCCTTATTATAAGTAGGGCTATGACAACAGAATATTCTTTTCGATGTTTTGACTCTCGAGTATATATTCGACACAGTTAATCAACCGAGAATCACATCACTCTGTATAAAAGCATATATGATATAAACAGATACACACTCAAGAGTCAAAACAATGAAAAGAATATGCTGTTGTCCTAGCCCTAGTTATAAGTATATGTCTTTCTAGAAAGAATCCTAATTAGAAGGATAGCAGAGAAATGAACGCCAACAATAATTATTTGATTCATGTGAAATGAATGAATGATGCTCAACAACAAATCATCATCATCAGTTTAAAGTCCGTTTTTACATGCTGGCATGTGTTGGACAGCTTTTAGGAAATTGACTTCCAAACTTACCTCTGGTCAGGTTTCTTTGGAAATTATTTCCTTTAATGGTGGATGCTCCAACGAACTACTAGCCCTTGTACCCCCTCGATGTAAATACCCCCAACAAACCTGACAAGCAGCAAAGTCCCACCCCTACACAGTAGAGATCCCTACATGTAAGAAAGCCTTCTACTATAATTGTTTCTTTCCTAGAACTGCTAGACTTTGGAAGTCCCTTCCAGTTTCCTGCATCCCCAACTGTACAACTGATATGCATAAGTTCAAGTGTAATATGAACAAATATCTTGCTGCTCAACTCCTTACATAGTATCCCTGCAACTCCTGTCCCTGATATTAGCCTCTTACATCAAAGTGGCACTGTGCCTTGTTTGGGGTGAATGTAATTAAAAAAAAAAAGATTTTTATAAGCCAGATTCCCTTTCTGATGCCAGTTCCGTGAGGTGATAAGGGCTACTGTTTTTTATCGAGATCCTATTTTTAGGTGATTGCCCACCAAGACTAAAGAGCCCGCTTACTTGTTCTTAAGTTTTACATAAAAACTTATATAAATAACTGACCTGCTAAAAATTGAGCAGGTAATTTATTTTTAATAGTCATAATTGCTTAGAGTATACTGCATAATCATGTTGACACACCAGTTCTTGTCAGATCATTGAAGTTAAGCAATGTTGAGCCTGATTAGCACCAGATGGGTGACCATTTGGGAATTCTTGCCACTGGTATTTAACAATGTCAACTCTGGAAAAATGTGATTGGAGATTGTGCATCTCCTGCCACAAAACTTTTACTCACAGCCACTCCTTCGTGAGTATCCATTGTCTGTAAAAGACTGAAGGAGCCTGTTTTTTGGGTTTTTTTTTTAAACATAAATTTTGATAACAAAGTTTGTAAAAAATTTTATTAAATGTACCTTGTCTTTCTGGAGTAACCTTGAAAAATTTAACAATGAAGCTTACCTTAAATCACAAGGGTTCATTGTCATCTTCAACCTTTTTTTGTTACAAGGGAATCACTGCTTATCAAGGCTCAAAGGTCATTCGAAAATAAGGGTTAATGAGTGTAAGGTGGTCAGTGAGACAACAGCATACTAATTGGTAGTTGTATAGAATTAGATTATTTAAGAGGACAACTCAACAAGAACTTTTATACATTGGACTTGAAGACAACAATGTTGTAGACAGCTGAAAAGCAGCCTCCCGATACAGAGTTCCATAGATGGACTGTTTTAGAAAAAGAAACTTGTTTCATAGGAAATTAGATTCCACTATAATGCAATTCGGTTTATCTGTACATGAGTTAGCTATTTCATTTTTTTACTAAATTGTAAATTAAATCCAAAGACTTGAAACCCCTCAATAAAGACATGCATACACCTCACGACAAAGGAAAGAAATCAGTGAGCCCCCCTCCCCCATTTTCTTTTGATCATGAATAAAGGCTCAATATTTTGGGTAAAAAATATCTTTACAATCAATTTATTTCTTGAGATTTGTGATTCTGGATTTCCTTAATTTCCCAGGTAGTGGCACAGATAGAGAGTGGGGAAAATTGTTGACAGTGGTTGTAGCTAGTCGAGTGTTTGTTGTGAAAGTTTTGCAGGGGAGGAGTGGACAATAGATTTAAGTTCAATCGAGCACTTGCCATGAAAATAATGATAGAGATATGGGATGCCTTCAAAAAATTGTCGTAAACTCTTGAAAACTCAGTATGTTATTGCTATACATCTTATGAGATGACTAACCAATTTTTATGATTTCAGGTTCAAATGAACAGCTACAATAGGAATTGGAATACATCCTACTAAAGCTTGATTGTCACAGCTGGTGAATTTCAAAAATACAATCTGAACGTGAAGACACTTTAGAAGAACGATATGCAATAAAATTCTGTTTTAAACTTGAAAAAGTGCCACAGAAACATGGAATGCTTCAGACTGTTTTTGAACCATCTTGCATGAATCGTACATCAGCTTTTGAGTGGCATAAGAGATTCAAGGAAGGCAGGGAGTCTATGAGGGATTATGAGAAGTGTGGGAGGAGTAAGGAATTCAAGACGCTAGAGTTGATGTGCCAAATAAAGAATTTAATGGATAAGGACTCTTGTGTGTCTATAGATGTCTAAATGTGCAGTCTGATGTCAGTGTGAGAACTGTACACACAATTATTTGTGAGGAACTGAAGATGCAAAGATTTGCACACAGTTTGTCGCAAAGGTGCTTCGAGAAGTTCAGAAAGAAAGATGTTGTTATGACAGTAGGGAGATTGTTGAGATAATCAATTCAGATCCCGCAATTATTGATGCTCTAGTGACCTGTGATGAAAGCTGAATCTACTGCTATGACCCAGAAACCCTGAGATAGAGTTCTCAATGGAAGTATGCTGGCTCTCCCAAACCCAAGAAGGCCAGAGCAAATCCACCCAGAAACTGATGATGATCCCTTTTTTTTTTGACAGCACGGGCATGATCTACATGCACTGAGTTCCCACTGGACAGACAGTCAACAAGGAATACTACGTTGTTTAAAGGAAGTTTAGAAAGAGATTCCGTTGGAAGAGGCCAGCACTCTTCAAATCTGGTCAGTAGCATTTCGACCAGGACACTGCACCAGTACATAACTTCATCCTTGTGACAGACTATTTGACCAAGATGGCCATCAAGACAGTTCCTCAATCCCTCTATAGTCCAGACCTTGCTCCCTGTGATTTTTGGTTATTCCCAAAACTCAAGGAAAACCTTAGAGGCTGTCGTTATGAGACAATTGAGGAGATGAAAGAGGCTGTGACGAGTGTTATTGACATGCTCACACAAAAGAATTTCCATGAGGCCTTCCAGAAGTTGTTGGAATGGTACAAGTGCATTGCAGCCGGAGGAGATTACTTTGAAGGGGACTAGAGTTTCATGTGTGTACTATCAATAAAAGTGCCCATGCAAAAAAAGTCTGGAAACTTATTTAAGCCACTTTCAGTATTGAATTGACCACTTATCGATCAAGGGAGATAACTAACGGCGTTATTTACCCTTTCCGGCTGCCTTTTGACCCTTATCGTCTGCCTTTTTATGTTTTTTTTTTTTTTTTGTACACTTGAGAATAAAATCTCTTCTTACCTCAAACAGTTTTATGTAATATATTTTTATTCACTGGTGTGATGTCAGCAGATTATTTACCTTCATTCGCTATTCCAAAGGATTAAATCTATACTCTTATAAAATTGATTTATTTTTGTGTATTGGTATTCATATTAAAAACCTTTTATTTTATTTATTTCAAAAGAAAATACTAGTCGTGGAATTGCATTCATCTTCAAAAGATCTAGCTAATTTGCATATTCTTTTAAACATTCATTTTAATTAATTCCCTATTTTTTCGATTTTCTTATGGGATGATCATCTTTAGTTAAGTTATGTGAAACTTTATATTTTGGTTTTAGCCAGGGAAAATCAGTGCAAAAGTGTGAAAATTTAGTAAAATAGAATTTTTTTTGCCAGCTGAAGCATTACAAATATACATGTGTAATTGGTTCATGTTTTAATTTTTAGCTTTGCAGCAAACATGTCTTCATAGCTCAAGCATTAACGTCAAAGGAAAAAGTAAATTGTAAGCTAAACGTTTTGGTTTCGATTCTTGGTGGTGGCACATGAGTCATTTTTTTTTTTTTTAACTTCCAATATAATATAATAAATACAAAATCTGCATTAATCAAACTATCATATTTAAGCGTATTTTATGACCGGGTGGCCTGCTAATTTTTTTTTTTTTTTTTTTTTTTTTGAATAAGGAGTATTAATTAACTATACATTCATTTTCAATGTAAAAAAAAAAAATTAAATTAAATACTCAGAATACTTTGAACATTTTTTTAATTCCCCAAAATTCAAGAAGTACTGAAAATGATGTTCTCGAAACCTTGAAAATTTCAGTTCAGTTTATGAAGTATTTCAGACATTTTTTGATAAATTTTAACTTTTTAAAGCTTTTGTCAATTTAATAAAATTGAAATAATTTTCAAATAACTTATTTCTTTATTTTTCTACTCTCCAACCCAAATCGATGAGGATTAAAATAATTGAATGTCAAAAATCTTTTTGACACCTAATTATACCAGTCAAGGATGCGTCCTTGACACTCAGTTCAAGCTAACTCTTCACACGCTTAGTGTCATCTGCCTTTTTACAGCTTTTTCACGCCTTTCAAATCTTAAACCATTTCCAGGACTGATTATGTAAGTACTAAAAGCCTATAGATGCCTATTCCTTCAAGTACTCAGATTTTGAGGGCTTGTTGTTGGAATTTGCAAATAGAACCTCACTGTGACATTATGGGAGTTCCATGAAAACCCCTTTTTCTTTCTTTATTCAGACGAAATAAAGTGTGAGGATTATTTCAAACACGATTTAAATAAAAGGCATGAACTTGAATTACGTTATTTCTCGGTTCCAGTAAAATGCTTCAGCGTGTCAACACACAGTCCATCATGTCAGACGAATCTGATATATGGATATAGTTCCAGAATAATCTTTGCTATAACAATATGCAGTCATTTGCATCAGATAAAAATCCAATTTAGGGAAAAATTGTTCCTACATGATATTTTAGCAGAAGGCATAAAATGAACTCAAAGCCCTCCGCTATTATGGATTTATGCTGTTAATACTGTTTGGAAAACATATCTCTACCTTATTCTTTACTCAACTTGCGGCAATGATTAAATTGTGATTAGTGTTGGCATGATTAATCGGAATCGGGAAAATCAGAAATTTTACAGGTATCAGAATCCAAAAATTGTGTGCTTATTTTCCGATGCCAAAAACGATTCTTTTGATTATCTTTTTTTTTTTTTTTAATTTGATTTTGTTTATAGTAAAATCTTCCATCGCTGGTAATCATGATAAAATAAAAAATATTGATTTGTAGACTATCAGTAAAACTAAAATCAGTAGCTAATCCCCACACAAGAGTATTTTTATGTTTGAGAAAATATCTGCACATTTTATGTTATGGTAATTGGAAAAATAATTTTATAGTTAAATATTTAGTGATTTATAAAGAATCGGAATCTGGAATTGTATTGGAATCAAGTAAAATATTAGAATTATCCGATCACTAATTGTTACTCATCAAGATTCATACTCCCTCCCTTCTTTCAGTCTAGAAAAACATATTTATTTTTATTTATTTGGAAACTTCACTCAAGGATGGTAAACCAATCCACCAAAATCTTAACTGAACTTTTCAGCTTTCTAGTAAAAGAAATCTGCTAAACTCTCAATCATTTTGCAATTATGGGCACTTGGATGATGGAACATTTAAGGTGAGTAATTCTAATTGCAAATTCTTAAGCTTTCATGATTCTTTTAGTTGTGTGGCATAAAATCTCCACATTGTATAGATTGGTGATCTTTTAAACTAATGCATTTCATGTGAAAACATTACTACATACTTACGTGTCATGTTGAAATTAGTGTAGATTCGAAAATTTACGGGCAATGATTCAGTAGAAAAATAACGACTAGTAAAAATAGGACTTATTTTAAAATATATTTTAATGTAGAAAAGTTGTGCGACCAATTCAGTATGACAAACTGACTTATCTTCCTTAAGTTAAATTAAGGGTTCACCATTTTTTTTTAAACTAAAAAATAATTATGATTTTTTTTTTTTTATTGTTTTGTTAAAAATACATCTAGCACATCTTTTACTGGATCATTTTTCATAATTTTTGGAATTTATACTATTTTCGCCATAACATGCAAGTACATAATGTTTTCACCTGAAATGCATTGATTTAAGATCTCCACTCTACACAGGCACCAAATTTTCTTCGATCCAACAAATGATCAAAGAAATTTCTGAGAAGTTCACAATCTAAACGTTTACGATTGTAGTTGTATTTTCATTGTGATTCAATTTTTGAAATTTATTTTTATTCTTTGCAGATAAAAAATTGAATTTATAATTAGTTTTATTTGCCGAGAAAAAAAATTCTGACTTATAATTAGTGTTCAACTTTATGATTCTTCTTTTTGCTTTGCTTTTTCAAGAAACACTTATTTTCTTGTAACTCAATTAATTATGAGTCTTTCGAGTAAACCTTAATTGCTTGTAACGACGTCCATTGTCTTGTTGAAAGAAAAGATCAGTAAACTGTAATTTACGAAATTGCCTTCAGCTTGTTTCTAACCACAAATTTGTATACAGTTTGACTTAATTTTGTTGACATTTGACTCGGCTTTATATAATATATATATATATATATATATGACATAATCACGTTGACACACCGGTTCCCACTGGATCACCGGAGTTAAAGCAATGTTGAGCCTGGTTAGTACTAAATGGGTGACCATTTGGGACTTTCAGGTGCTGTATGTGCTCTCTGCTTATCTCGGCATTGTTTCCAGTCATCTTGGTCTTCTCCTTACCACTGGACTCAAACAGTGCCGATTCAGGAGAGGTGTGGTTGGAGATTGTGCAACCCTTGCTTCACAATTACACATGCTACTGCCCCTAAAGGGTACCCTTTGGCTGAACGAAAACATGGATGGATATATATATATATATATATATATATATATATATATAAATAAATAATGGGATGATTAATCGGAATCAGGAATCGAAAAAATAAAACTCTTTAAATAAGAAAGATTTATATGCATTTTCTAATGCCAAAAACGATTCTTTTTTATTGTTTTTATTTGTTTTTGTTTCAAACTTCAATTTGTATTACCAATAATAATGCTATAATGATAAATATTTATTGATTTTAAACCAACAAAACTAAAATCATACCAACAAGTGTATTTTTACGTTTGTGAAAATATGTGCTTTTTTTTTGCAGTAATCCTACCTACGCAAAGTTTGTTCCAAGGGTCCTCAGACTATTTGAACAAGATGGGCATCAAGACAATTCCTTATCCTCTCCAGACCTTACTCGGCCCTGTCGGTGGGTCATTAGAATACACCGACTGCCCCCCTGCAGAGGGTAAAAGTCCCTCAATGGGGGTCCTGGATATGACCTTAAACTATATCCAGTGGTGAGTCCCCAGCTTGTGGGCTTTGGGGAGTGTGGAGCCACCCTTTAATTACCATTGCTCCCAGGTTCACTCTGACCCGGAGTGGTAGTACCTGTTAGGGTTCCAACTATGGGTTAAATAGAAACCGACTTGAAAACAACAAATATATTCTATTAAAAATTTTTTCTTCAAACTCTTTGGATTCGGCATTAAATAACCCGAAAATGGTTGATATGCCGTAAAACAAAAACAACCAACCAGACCTTACTCCTTGTGATTTTTGGTTATTCCCAAAACTCAAGGAAAACCTTAGAGGCTGTCATTATGAGACAATTGAGAAAATGAAAGCGGCTGTGAGGAGCGTCATTGACATACTTACACAAGAGGCCTTCCAGAAGTTGTTGGAACAGTACAAGTGCATTGCAGTCAGAGGATATTATTTTGAAGGGGACTAGAGTTTCATGTGTGTACTATCAATAAAAGTGCCTATACGAAAAGTCTGGAAACTTATTGAAGGCACCTTATATTTATATATATTTATAAAATTTACATGAAAACTTTTTCTTCACCATATTCCCTCTACTTCACTTTTTGTTATCAAGTAAGATCTTTGACTTACTTACAGTTTCCTCAAATACTTCTGTATGCAAAATCCGATCCCGAATTTTGTTAATTTCTGCCCTCTGATGAGAAGGAAAGTCCTTTTCAGATTGAATATGTTTTTTTAACTCTTTTTCAAAGTGTTTTTTAACATGTTTTATTAACTATTTGCTCTTTATATATATATATATATATATATATATATAAACAAAGTAAAATGCAATTAAACAATTTTGCTTGTATCAATCTTGGGAGAAACAAAAATAAACTTTAAAAAAATGTTAGGTTGGCGCAGAATGTAGTTTTTATAGATAGTTAAACATCAAAAACGACATTATTTTTGCACCAACCTAATAAATATTGTGCAATAAGAAATTTCGCAAGACTTTTTATTTTACGTTTTGAAAAAGAAAAAGAAAAACAATGTTAATCCCAACACTGCAGAGTAGTTCACTGACACCAGTAAGTAAGCATTTTATTTTTCCAGCTCATCTTGGTTGAAACGTTGAGTGTCCTCTGTCCCAATATTTCAGTTAATATGAGGCATTGGACAGAGGACAACCGCTTGTGAAGCCAGAGAGAACACTGACCAAGGATAGGTTACTTATAGCCATTCAACCCAGTGCTATCATGTAAAAAAAAAAAAAAAAAAAAAAAAAAATGGACGTTAAACCAAACATGATGAACATAACGAGGGCAATCGTCCAAATAATCCAATGTAATGACATCAAAAATATCTTGGAGAGGGGGGGTCTTACTAACTACCTAGCATTTTCTTTTTTTGGTATTTTTATGGAAATCACTCGAGACAAGGCATGAAGCCACTTGATGTAAGAAGATAACAAGAATGAAAGATGATTACTGCAAAGACAGGAGATGCTTATTGACCTTAGTCTTATAAAGATCAAGATGTAGGTAGGAGAAAAACAGTGAACAGGAAGAGAGTTCCACAACCTTGCAATCCTTGGAGAGAAGTTACTGGAATAAGATATCTTTTGCTGTAAATACTGCCTGCTTTTTAGTAGAAACCCTTGCCCCCAACTGAAATTGTATGTATATTTTTTTGTAAACATAAAAACTGTCAGAACCTTGTGGACAACTTTAAGTAGAATTGTCCATAGTGTGAATGTGGTAATCGCAACTCATTTAAGAGAATAGACCAAAAGGATGATGCACAACAACCGTCCCACCTCCCCCGATTTGGCCTTGTGCCACATTCGTTGTGTAATTTTTTTCAGTATTTTTTGTTAAATTCTTTTTGCAATCTCTATATGCGAATAAGATCAATAAATAAAAATGTTGATATTTTAAAATTTACACTAGATTTCAAAAAAATATTTCAAGAAGCCGTCCAACACATGCCAGCTCATAAAACGGACGTTTAACCGAACATGATGAATAATGAGACGAGAACAATCGAATGTGATAACATCAGAAATAATAATACACTAATACTTCAAAATTTTCAAAAATTAAAAAATTTGAAAAAGCCACCCAATACATGTTAGTTTGCAAAACAGAATATGACAATGAAGTCTTAATCCTACAATTATTGATGCCATTTTGAATAGAATAGTGAGTGCTTGTGCATTTTAGGTTGGGGGGGGGGCATTTTTTGGTTCTTCGTTATTGTAGCAGAATTTAAAAATTGAATTTCAAGTGAAATCAATATCTACTGAATCGTCATATTGCAGCAATGAAGATATCCAAAAATTACGAAAAGCGATAAGGTAGAAAATTAATTATTAATGAAAACAGTTTTACAAAAAAAGTTGTAATTGTAACAAAAGGGAGGTAAATATTTTCTGAAAACTGAAAATCTTTGACCAATTTAGCAAGACTTCATTTTTGCTAATTGTCTTTGAAAAACTTTTCATTGATAACTTTTGGATATTTTCATTACTGTGACATAACAATTCAGTACACACCATTGGTTTCATTTGAAATTCAATTTACTTGGCCAAGATCAAAATGTAGTATCTGTTCTTCAGATGCTGCACTTCCATTTCTTGTTCTCTTTCAATGGACTGAGACGATTTTTTTTTTATTTTTGTACCTTTTCTCCACGTTAAAAAAACGACCCTGGTGTCTAACTGTCCTATGGGGAGGCATTGTAAATAGGTACATTAACGAATACATTTTTTTTCTGTTTTGAAGAATTCTAAGCAGAGACAATTCAAGTTGTCTTTTAATGATAATTTGGATTTAGTACCAATTTCGTTTTTTTTTTTTTTTTTTTTTTTTTTTTTTTTTTTTATATACATCTTTTTATATAATACCGTTTTCATTCATTTCAGAATTTTTTTTCCATAGAAAAACTATTCATTAAAATGTTCACTAAAAAAGTCATAAGTTTTCAAATAGAAAAGAGGCTTGCCCTTTTCTGTTGTTCTTGGCCTTCGGGCCGGGATCAAAGTGTAGTATCTGTTCCAACAGATACTGCAAGCAAAGACCATATGTGGGGGCGACCCCACATATAAGACCTTGGTCAATGTAGGGGCAACCCTTCATACCAATTGTCACTATCCAGCTCCCCGGGGAGCTGGTCCTCATTTCCTCTTCACTCCTCACTTTAAAAATTGGCCTTGTGCCTAATTTGCTCGGTGGGGGAGCAAATAAATACTCCCTGTTGTTCCTGGCCTTCGGGCCAGGATCAAAGTGTAGTATCTGTTCTGCAGATGCTGCCCTTAACATAATTTGTACCAGTCAATGGAGGGGAAACCCTCTATACTGGGACAATTATTATTTTTGGTAACCAGTGCCCTCTTTTTGCCTACTTTTAGGGGAGTTGGTTTTTACCCCACATTAAAAACGGCCTTGTGCCTAATTTGCTTTGGTGGGGGAGCAAATAAATAAGTTTTCAAAACGCTTTTTTAAATCATAAAAAAAAAAAAAAAAAAATGGCTGTTGTAATTTATTTTGAAATTACAAGTATTTTATAGAAGCTAAAAACTAATTCCATAAAATGTTTTATGTTGTGTTATTGTTAATTTAGTGTTTGTTTTGCTTTAATAATACCTTATGTGAAACAATTCCTTGAATTGTCTCCCCCTTGGAATTCTTTAAAAAAAAATTGTCCTTCAAACCTAACAGAATAATGTTTAATGAGTATTATTTATTTATTGCGGACTATTATCCTCATCTTTCTTAGTTGTTGTTTCACGATGTTTCGGCCAACTATTCCTCTGCCCTTCGTCATGTGAAATAAAAACTAAGAAAGATGAGGATAATAGTCCGCAATAAATAAATAAATAAATAATACTCATCTCAATAATGAATTCCAATTAAATAATATTGGAGAAATATATTGACATAAAGAACTTAAAATAGTTTATGTTGAATGGTTGAGGAATTGTTTAGCATTTGTATTTGTCAACAAAAAGTACATAAATAATATTTTTATCTATCGCCAACATATTTACTTAATCCTGGGAAGCAACAGCTAAACATGAGAACTGAGATATTAAAATTAGAAGGTGTACATAAAACAAATGACTAAACTTAAAAGACCACAATGATTAAAAAAAAAATAGGTTTAGCTACTTTACTAGAAAGTGGAGGTACTTCCTAGTGGCTTACAAAATAATGAGATTTTTAAAATATGGATTTCTTTTTTTTTTTTTTTTTTATTTATAAATTGCACATGTTACTCACAAAAGAAAAATCGGTTCTTATCCAGAATTAAAAAAAAACAAAAAAAAAACATTAATCAAGTATTTTTTTTTAGCTAAGAAAATCAAATTTTATGATTTTTAGTGATTAATAATATTTCATAGCCATTACAAGACTGATTCAAACAAAATCTCAGTAGTCGAATTCAGTTGTTGCCCTTGATTTCTAACACATGGCGGATTTGTGTCGCTTTAATTTTCTTAGTTTAAAAAAATAAAAAAATATATTAAATTTACGTAATTTTTGGAGCATGATATTTGTTCTGAGACCAGTATATACATCATAAAGATTTTCCTGTATTTTTTTTTTTTTTTTTTTAATTAGGTTGAATTCTAAACAAGCACCAGCAAATCTACCACAAAAACGATTTTTTTTGCTAATGAAGTAATATATTTGAGACAAATTACCTAAACAGATTAGATATTGATGTAATTTAAATTTAAAAAAAAAAAAAAAAAAAAAAAAAAACTTAGCTGAATTAAAAAATAATTGCAAAAAATAAATTTATACGATTTATGATTAATCTGCTGAAATATTTAAGATTTTATTATGAGATTAATAAAAAAAAAAAAAAGAAAAAAAAGTTGAAATAAGATCGAGGTGACCAAAGCTAAAACCAACTAATTAATATTAATAATAGCAGAACTTGTAGAAATTCTAGTGCTTTCTACATCAATCTGTAAAATTTATTTCTAATATTCCTTTTTTTCTTTTTTTTTTTATGGAAATCACTCCAGACAAGGCATGGAGCCACTTGAGGTAAGGAGCTAAAAATAAATGTCAATATCAAAAGTAGCCAACAATAAGTATCAGGTGGATCGCTTTCTCATCTAGAAAAATTGCTCGTGGAATATGAGGACTAAAGGACAAAAGAAAAAAAAAAGCAAGAGTTTGAAATAGTAAATGTCTGTCAGGATCAATACAATTAAGAGAAATTACTTTCTTCTGTAATAATGATTATCATTGTCAGCTAAATCGTCTTTAAAAGTCTCTTTAAAATTCTAGAAATTTGATTCTTTGTAAAACAATATTCGGTCTTGGAAAAAAAAAAAATTGTTACCTATTCTATAAATCAACAAAACGAATGTCAATTTTCGAAATATATTTAAAAATGATTTTAGGAATAATTCATTTTAAAATTTTACTGGTTTAGTTGGGATTGGATTTAGGAACCAGATTAATCACCGTCTTCACTTGGACAACGTTTTTTTTTGTTTACTTATGATAACGTACGTTATTGTCATATAAATTATAACACATGGGCAACCCTGTTACTTTCTTAATACGCTTCAATATTTTTATTCCCAATTTGAATTTGCATCTGAATGTGATTGTAGAATTATTTGCTAATGAACCGACATTGTTGGACCATTATAAAAAGACGGCATTGAAAAAAGAAAAATAAAGTGATCTGTTGAGCTGTGCTTAAACTTTCCGAATCAAGAGAAAACTATTCATATTATTTGGATTCTTCAGACTACTGTTCTCATCTTGAGTGTCATTTTCACAAAGTTTCGGTCGATGTAACCTCTGTCCTTGTTCAGGTGTATCTTATCAAACTCACGGAAAAAGCAAAAAACAACAATTGGGAATTACTTAGAACCTCTATCCAGTCATGGCTGATGGAATGAGAACATGCTAGCCCCGTGAAGTAAATAAACAATTCTGTTTGAAATTCTGCCCAGATTCCCAAGCTTGACAAGATACACCTAAAGGTCGAAGGTTACATCGACCAAAACGTTGTAAAAATGACATTCAAGATGGGAACAAGTAGTCCAAAGAATCTGAATAACCAATCCACATCTCAAAAGTTCAGAATTGTAAGAGAAAGCCGATTTGCAAAGCTAGTTAAATATAACAAGTGAAGCATCCATGGTCCCCCGTGAATGCACAATGAACGAGGCATTTAAAAAAATAAAAAAATATGACTAAGTTCAGCATTTCAAAATTCGTTGAGTATATAGGTTGAGAAGTGTTGTTACACACACACACACACAAACATTCTCACTTTTATAGATATACTAGCAGGTTGCCTGGCGCTGTTCGGTAGTAAATAATGCATAAATATTATATTTTCATTAATGCAGATTTCGTATTTATTATAAACAGAAATACCGTAGGTATCAAACTTAAAATTAAATTCCTTAAAAACATGGAAAGAAACTGAGACATGCATGCAAGTATTATTTTTTCTAAATAGTTCACTTCTTTTAAGTAAAAAAAAAATCCGAACTGAGATCAAAATCAAAACCTAAAAAAGAGTCAAGTACAATAACCATTAGGCCAGCTTGACATGCCCTTTAAATAGTATTTTCAAACCTACTTATTCTTACCAAACAAATCTGCTACATTAACAATTCATGCATGTGCATTGGTGAAACAGTTGACAAACAGATAAAACTCCGATCACCCCACATACTAATTTTTCAATTTTGACCCTTTAGCAGCCCTTTTATCTGAATGGAAACCGATAAAGTTTTCCACATGTCTGAATACGCTATATACCAAATTTCGAATCTGTAGATCAAAAATTCGTTGAGTATATAAGTTGAGAATTGCACACCCACACATTCTCACAGATATAAGATTTTTTTTTTTTAGCGATATTTAATAATTTAACAAAAGATTGACAGGTGGTTGACTATATTAAAACTGACTCTTTACTGTCTCATCACCTGGATAGAATGTAACAAAAGGTTTGTCTTTTTTATGAGGGGGGATATCTAAGTTTAAACACAAATATGATATAATAACATCCTACCTGAGAGCCTATCTTTCCAAACTCCTTGGTCCAACATTCATAGGCAACATGAATTGGAACAAATACATTGCCAAGGCTGCTGCAAAAGTGGGCTCCCTTTACTGTGCTAGAAAATTACTCACACTGGAGAGCCTCCTATATTTTTTTTTTTTTTTTTTTTTTTTTTTTTTTTTTTTTTTTTTTTTACAAAGCCACAATTCGCCCATGCTTGGAGTATTGTTCCCACATCTGGGAAACCAATAGTTTCTCACTCTTAGACAGGGTCCAAAAAAGTCTGAAATCTAATAGGTCTCACATTGTCAACCAAGCTCCAACTTCTATCTCATTGCCACAATGTCACATCCTTGTTTTACAAGTACTTTAATAGAATGTGCTCATAGAATTTTGCCCTCTTTATGACTAACCGGAAAAGCAGCAAAATTGCATTCCTTCACTGCTGAGGTTTCTAGATACCGGAAAGCCTAATCTAATAGTTTTTTCCCTTGGACCGTTATACTTTGGAATTCCCTCCTTCCAACTTTACTAATCTGCTGAAGTTTAAGTGTAATGTGAACAGACATCTCACTGCTCAACTCCCTTGTTAGACAAAATCCCAAATAGTAGGCTCTTACATATCAAGTGGGGAAGAAAAAAAAAAAAAAAAAAAAAGGGCATCACTTTAGATACAGAATTATCAACAAATATATAAATTTAAAATATAATTTCTTTCCTTCCCCACGAGAAACAATGGATGTCAAAAAGTTAAGGTCATATATACATATATATATATAGTGCTGTGACATCATAAAGAATGAATGGTAGTCATTAAAACTGTGAACTTTAAGATTTGTTTCAAGGCAACAATGGCTGTTGACTTCTACTTCAACTAATGTTAAAGTTCAGAAATTATATGTTCAATAATATGTATAACGAATACCTGATCTTGTATAGTGTTAATCTGAGTTTATATACAACATTAGCATTCCAAAAATGACGCTTTCTTACCAAAATATTACAAGATATCTTTGCAAACGATTTAAAAAAAAAAAAAAAGACGAATTTAGAAACATTTTTTTTTAATGTTCATTCAACGGTTGAACGTAATAAAATCAAAACATAAAAGTCAAAACCGTTAGCAATAGACAGTCTACTAAACTGGTTAGGGAATGCATAAAACTTCTGAACATCACAATATTTAAACAATACATAACTCCGAAAATGTGACAATGATACATATTCATTCACACAATTGAGGCAGCACACTCAGGACCGCAGAACACAATGCAGGAGATCGCCGGTACATCTCAAAGCAAACACCAGTGGAATTATGCAGAGTAATGTGAATGTATATGGTCACAGGTTTGGTCTATTTAGTCGCATCACAGACCGGCATTTAAGCATTGCGGTGGGGTAAAAACCATAAAATAATCTGTAGGCAACAGAAGCGACGGTTACATTCCGTCAAGTAGACAGCAGATCTAATCCAAACAGATCCAGAAGGAACTGAGTTGTGGCAGGGGATATGTAGTATATATCTCATGGCATGACGCTGTAGACGCTTAAGAGAATCACCTTGCCAACTCTGCTGAACACTAGGGACCCGTATTCCACAAGAGAAAACGCAATCGGTTAATTTAACAATAAGTAAATTTAAACATTAATTTAGAAAGTATAACATTAAATTGGGAATCTTTACATTGAACTCAATTCTTTATGAATTTTTTTTTTTGTATTTATTTTCTTGAAAAATAAGATTTTGAATTTATCAAAAATTAACTTTTTATCGCATTGATAAAAGTATGCAAAAAAAAAAAAAAAAAAAAAAAAAAAAAGGTTAAAGTTAAAATCAGAATATTTTAACCTCGGGATAAGCCAATTTGAATAGATCATTAAGATAAATTACACTTTGCAAAACAAAGATAAAAGAAACAATTTCTTAATTTCTAAGAGATAAAAAATCATTTCTTTATTCAATAGTTTGCTACCAGCTTGTTCAATCCTTAGAAATAATATCCTCAAACTGAACTGACCTTTCTAGCAGGTGATGGACTTCATGATTTAGATTGGCTCATTTCAGATAAAAAAGTTCACTAATTTGCCAAGCGACCAGAGTTCAACATTTAATCGAGTCATACCAAAGACTTTAAACTGGTACTTGATGACCCTCTACTCCTATAAATAATTTAGTAAAAAGTGAAGAGAAGAAAATAAACTTGAGTTTATTTTAAAACAGCTTTGGAACTTTTCTTTAGTCTCCACATTTAATGAAATGTTTCTGACAAAGGAAGGAGAATTGGTGTTTTTTTGAGTCCAAATCTATCTAAAAAAAAAAAAAAAAAAAAAAATAATCCTGAGAAAGGAGTTGTACCCCCCCTTCCCCCACATGCTTTGGCATACTAGCTAATGAAAAACTTTTCGGGTCTGCAACTTTACTTTAAGTCATACATATCAGTCTAATTCTTTAGATGAAATCAGTTTGAAAATTTTTACAGATACGAAAAAAAAAAAAAAAAAAAAAAGGTGCTAAATGTACGAATTAGAAACTTGACATTGATTATATTGCATCATCGGAGGGAGGGGAAATATTTTTCCTTTTATTCTGCTTATTCTCCCCACTTTTCTTGCACTCGAATTTGAAATTTTTTGCATTGTTTTCAATCAATATTTATAGTCAAAACATTTTTTCTACAGTTTTTAATGTTAAAAAAATGAAATTAAACATTTGAGTGCAACACATTTCAGGTGAAAACATTACATACTTATGTCTTGTCAACCGTCTTATAAATTAAAAAATTATGAAAATTATAGATGTGCTAAATATATTAAAAAATAAAATCATCCAGTTACATTGAGATCTAGTGTTTAAAAATGTCGGACCCCTAATTTAAGTCAAGAGTGTTTACTAATTCAGAATAGTAAACACTCTTGACTTAAATTGGTTGCCAACTTTCACTAGATAAATTCTATTTTTACTTGTAATAATTTTACTAATTCTGACATGACACGTTTTCATCTGAAATGTGTTAGTTTAAAAGATCACCATCAAATTAACATTTATAATAAATTGTTTACGTTTGTAAGCATTTCAACTGTAATGAAAAAAAAAAAAAAAATTAAATTTTTAACTAGCGTTCCAAACTTTACTCAGCTTACATGTAAATTTACTGACAGAAAATTCCTAAAAATAAGACAAATTATATATATATATATATACACTAGCAAAAGTACTCGTCATTGACTGGGTTCAAAAACAGCCTACAGAAAATGGACTGATTTATGAAAGTATGATAGGTTATGAAAAGGAAGGGTTGTAAAGAGATAGCTTCGAATTTGGGGGTATCAAAACCAAAGCAAAATATGATGAAAGTAAAAATAAAATAAATTTATTATTATACCTGTTCACACTGAAACATTTATCACAATATTCTGTGGATCTATATTAAAAAACCTTGTTAAACTGTGACATATTTACATTCTATGGAGGTCAGGCGCGAATGAACACCCCATAATTGTATACCATATTTCTTCAAACTGAAACATAATTATCAAAGTATACTTACGCAGATAGATATGAAAAGTCTTTAAAGTTTGTGGCTATTTCCATTCTATGGAGACCAGGCGTGAACGCAGACCACAACAATTTTATTATACCATCCCTATTTAAGTTAAAACATACTTATCAGTCTTAATTTTTTAATTTCCATACTTTGTGGACCAGGCGCGCACGCAGACCCCACAATTTTAATGAATCATCATTGTGTCAGATCAAACATACCCATTTCTGCGTCTCAATACATCTATCATTATGTGATCAGTTTTCTGTAATAGTCAACCATATAGGAGGCTATTTGTGACCAGACACACACAGACGTTCAGCTTTATATTATAGATATATATAATAGTTGAAATTTCCCGTTTTTTGTACAAACTGCCAATAAATGATTTTAAAACCCGTTATGAGAATTGAAGACATGTTCAGATTCCCACGACTGTATAAACACTTAAGCTAAACATGTTCAAAACTTCACAAGAATTGCAAGATTACCTTTAGAAGTGATGAATCAAAACTCAAAATCATATTGATCAGAAGTTTTTCTAACGAATTTCAACTGATGAAGTTCGAAAGAAAATTGAAATTCTTTTAAACACTTTCTGGGATGCAGGTTTTTAAATTTGAAATAATTCTGGAATATTTGCCCAATGAAATTCTCATTGATGACAAGTTGACCATAAAAAATAATAAAATTTACATTACTAATTTATGGGCTTAAAAAGAGCGACAGGTATGTACATAATTTTTTTTTTTTTTTTTTTTTAAAGATTTTTCATTTTGAAAAGTTTAAGTTATCAGGGTAAAATAGCATTAAAAATAAGTGAAAACTCAAGAATGGATACTTTAGAATTCGACTTAATAAAAAAAGACGTTTTTTATATACATGTAACATAACGAAAATGTCATTTCCCAAATCACCTTAATTGATCCAAGTAGCTTAAAAAAAAAAAAAAAAAAATCAAGAGCAAGCAACTAAATTCTACTGAAATTTATACACCGGATTATAGCTGTCTAAAAATTGCTTTAAATCATAAAAAATTATCTGATCAATTTATGATTTTTGGAATATGTTCGTTCCATTACGAATTCATCCATAAGTTTCCATATTTTGTAGTAAGCATCAAAGAATGATTTTAAACTAAATTTAAAATATAATTAACCGGCATGTTTTACTTTAGAAAAAAAAAAAAAAAATCTCTACAAGATTTGTTCGTGGGTAATGAACAGTAACATGCAAAACTAGTCATTATTTGATAAAATGTTAGCATGGCCTTCATTTTCAGATTAGAACACCTTCTAAAGAGATTGATTGGTCTACATTAATCTTTATCGCCATTACTTACCATTTGTTGATGACAATGGCATCAATGATGCAAGATGTGCAATGATGCTGAAAATGAGAAACAAAAGACAATTTCCATTTTTAAGTCCCAAGGAATCGTTGCAATTTATCAAGATGATTTTGTAGAAAATTCGCCCGTTATGCCAAAAAAATCTTATTTGAAAAATAAAAATGGAGAAAGAAAGAGTGATTAAAATGAATGGAGGGGGGCGGGGAGAGAAAGGGAGGGTTAATCAATTGATTACCAAGCATGTTGAATTTATTTTACTGTAAGAATAAAAACGAATTGTATTAAGAATTCTACAACCGTCAACACCTTAACAAACGTTAGAAATAGGAAAAAGGTGGTGGTGGGGGGGGGGAAATAATATCTGGCTTTGAAAATCAGGAATACAAAATGCAGAACTTGAGGTTTGAAGACCATTGCAAAATACCAATCAAGTTTTTCAAAATTGAAACACTTCAATTTGATTTCTACGACACATGAGCAAGTAAAATTAAAGTATATATATATATATATAAAAAAAAAAAAATCTGGCTCCAGTTTCCTAAATGCTAGTATTGACCTTAATTTTCAAACTGTTATCCTCATCTCCATAGTTGTTTCACAACGTTTTGGTCAACTTATCTTGTGGCCTTCTTCAGGTGATTACCCACAATGGGACAGGGATACAAAGTCTTATAACTGTATCCACAATAATTACTGCCTTCCATAGTTGTCTCACATTTTGGCCAACTAATCATCTGGCCTGCTTTGGGTAGGATTGAAACTATCTCCAGACAATGCTCACTTGGAACGGTCGAGACTCAATGCCTCTATCCAATGGGGCACGGACTCTGAAGAAGGCCGGAGAAGTTGGCATAAATGTGGTGAAACAACAACTATGAAGATGAGGATAACAGTCTGCAAATAAATACAAATTAATCAGAATTAAAAAAAAAAAAAAAAAAAAAATCTGAACTGGGGGGGGGGGGGATTGTGCAATTCTTTTTTTTTAATGCCTAAATATATATATATATATATTTTTAAATTTCATTTTCCATGGGTTGTAATAATGAATTAAATTAGCAATTTTAAACTACAAGTAAAACTAAAATCTATAGACCATTCCCACAAATGTAATTTTACATTAGCAAAAATATATGCACATATTGCATGGAATTTTGTAACCAAACACCCCCACGAACAACTATCGGACAATTATATTGAAAATGTAGAAAAGATTTGATGATTGTATCTAAAAAGGCAGGAAAAATGTCAGTTTAAAAAGAGTTAAATTGCGTTTAGTCTAAAAATGTGAAGTCATTGAAGAGTAAAATTAAATTAAATACAAAAAACATTTAATCATAACTTGTGTAATGGTCAACGCTTCAATTTAAAGTCATTCAAACAATTGCAGAATTTAAAGGTTTTATTACTATCTTTTAATAAATCCTTACTTGCCTCCCTACAAAGACAGAGACACAAGGCCAGGTCTTAATGCAAAATTTGCACTGTACTGGGACAAAAATTAAAATCGCCTCAATCTAGAAGGATTTATCTTCTAACTAGCCTGGGTGCTAGGGGGAAAAAAATGTGATAGGCAGTCAGGCTCGAACCCGTACCACAAAGGAAAAGAATTTGAAACATGTGAACTCTTTGCTGTTGCATACATCGTCAAACCAGAAGTGGCAAAGGTTTAAATTAAGGCTAGTCAATCGAAAAGAGGGGATGACTTTAGAAAATATCAGCGAAAAAAGCAACCCCTCTTTGTAGAAAAATGCCCGGTTGGGGTGTAGGACTTAATGTTTAGTCAATTTTTCGTCCAAAGGGTTGAGTTTCAAAATGATACCGATCTTGTAAAAAATCCGTTGCCTCTGTCAAAAGTTTTAGGCAGACATACAAACATGCATTTAAACAGACAAGTGAGATTTATATTAAAGACTAGCAGGGGTACCCGGCGTTACCTGGGTGCTTGTAGGTGTGTGTGTGGGGAAAAAAAAAAAAAAAAAAAAGTTGTGGTAAGTAGGTAGGATCGAACCCGGAATGTTGAGGCAAAAGGTGGAAAATAAAGTGGAGAGGAAAAAAAAAAAAAAAAAATGATAACTTACCACTCGCACACAAAGGAAGAGTAAATAGAGTTTAAATTTAACAATGAAAAAGTTAAATTGACAGGTGCGCGATTTTAATGATCACGGCAGAGAAGTTTTGCAGTTAACATTTACTGCGCTGTAGTTATTTTCGTTGTTTTCCAACTTTTTGTTCCACCAAAATGGTTTTTTTTTTGGGGGGGGGGGGAAGCCAGCTCCTCATAAAGAGGAGAGCGTCCATATGAATAACAATTGTCTTTAATCCATAAACTCATATTAGTTGTGGATAATATAAAAGTAAGGCAATCTACATTTCTGAAATTTTGAGGATTGACTATTAGTATTTATTTCAGGTTTGGTTGATGTAACTTCAACCAACCTTGCACAAGGACTGGTAGTGCAGTGAATAAAATACTTTGTAAATTTAGTTTAAAAGTTACACTAATGCTAAATACTATTACAAGTTAGTCAAGACTTCTACCCAGTCATGGCTGATGGAATGAGAGCATGCTAAACCCGTGGATTAAAGGTTCAGTTTTAGTTTGACAAGATATCCCAAGAAAGTCAAAGGTTATGTCAATTGAAATGTGAAAATTACACTCAAGATGAGACCAGTAATCTGACCAATCCAAACGATAAGAGCAAAGTAATCTATTGTCATTCAATTTATATTGTCCGTTCGTATGTTAACTATAGAAAAAAAAAAAAGGCACTTTCTAATCTAAATGTAAAGACATTAATATTAAAGTGGTTGAATCAACATGGGGCAAGAAAAAAAAAAAAAGAGACAAGAAAGCTGAGTGATGCAATGAATTACAAATTACATCCAATTAGAATTAAAACAATTTCCAAAATTAATTCCTAGAACTAAATGCATTGGTGGTAAAGCATATAAGAAATAAAGTCATAATAGATGTAGGGAAAAGAACAAAAACACTTGCAATAAAACAATAGATTAATATGTGATGAGAATCTATCAAGTGATAGAAAAATTTATCTAGTTTTGGAAGTTTTGGATAAAAACTTGTTTTAGCTGGGAATGAAGTAGACATTCACCTGCTATCTTATACAGTACAACTGAGAGATCTTTTTTAAGATTCTCACTATCCCTTTCAGTGCAATTTTTTTGTATATTTGCCAGGTAGTTTTGAAAATCCTTTTTCAGTCTAGTTGATCCTATAATTACTGGAATGGCGATTTTCGTAAGATTTCAGTTTCTTTTCATGTATTTCTTTTCTTGGTATTTTGTCACTTCCCCCTTTCAGCTGTTTAAACCAGTATCATTAGGAGACACTAACTTTTGCCATGTTTTTTTTTTTTTTTTGGGGGGGGGGGGGGGGGGGGAGTCTAAAATAGTCCTTTAGTGAAAGAAACAGCTAAAGAAAAAGAAAAAATTAAATTCTTTGAGCAAGTTGTATGCCAATTTCAGGTTTATTAACCAACAATGCTTCACTCATAAAACGAATTATAGCTGTGCACCAGTTTTAAATCTAAATGCTCCTCCAAATTTCCTTGTCAGAGACTAGCTGGTTCAAGATGTTTTATACTTAGCAAGCGATACAAAGATCACTATTAAAAAAAGTGCTTATCTGGATGGATCTTTTAAAATCAAAATGTTTCAGGTGAAAACATTATGTACTCATGTTGAAATTTAAAATTCTGAAAAATGATACAAAAATTACAAGTAAAAATAGAATTTATCTAAAGTTCTAATGCAGGTTTTAATGTGGTAAGTTGTGCAACCAATTCAGTATGACAAATGAGAACTTTGTGAATTAATTTAAGAGTTTGCTATTTTTAATATCTAGCTGATCATTTAATTTTTGGAATGTATACTAATTTTTCTGACATGGTATGCAACAATGTTTTCACATGAAATTGTGTTAATTTAAAAGATCAAAGTAAACATGAAAAAAATGTATTTTTTAAGGGCAAAGAAAATTTTTTTTACTCTTGCTTTAATTAAAAATTGGCAACAACTGAGATTTTCAAAAAGATGTTTATGTAAAAAAAAAAAAAAAAAAAAAAAATGCAGGATTTATTTTTACAAATAAATCTTGCATTTTTCCAGGATTTAATAATAAACTGTTTTCTACTCTACAGCTAAATGGTAATCCAATTGGACAGGAGTATCGTCGTTGACTAAACGATATCACATTGTCTACTCACCAACCACGTCAAGAAAAGGGGAGGAGCGAGTGAGAAAAGAGGAACCAGATACAATTTTATAATCCAATAAAAAGAAAATTGTCAGTGGAATGAGTAGAAAAAAAAAAAAAAAGGGGGGGGGGGGTTGGAAGTGCAGATTAGAAAATATTTTAAACCAATTGTGATAGACAAAACATTAAAAAATTTTTTAAACTTTGCATAGGAAACGGTTTTATCACAATAAAACAGATTTAAAACAATCAAGAACGTAACTGCCAACATTGATCCAATTATTTGCTTCATCAGCATTTTAGTAGCAGATAAGCAACAATTTACACCTTCAAAAGGTTCAATTAAGCAGTTACGAACATTATGAAATTAGTTTCCAGCCATTCTACATTTGTCTCAGTCCATCAACTAATTAGAGTAAACCAAAATGGTAATACTGTGCCCTGAAGAAAATCTCATTGTCCGAAATGACAAAGGAAAATAGATATAATTGAATTTGCTTTTATTCAATTTTTAAAAAATAATATACCATATAATCTTAAACTAGGATACAATATTTGAAGAAATCCAACTCCTCATAATAGTTGGATCAGGTAAAAAAAACAAAAACAAAAAAACTGCAATTTTAATTTTTGAAAATATCACAAGATTAAAGAGATTCACTGAAATTGCTTAAAGCACGGATCAAAAAGTACTTTTTTTTCCATTGCATTTCAAAGTTGGCACAAGTTGTTTAAGAATTGTAATCAGGTCCTCAAATGTACGTGCGAATTGTATTGGACAAGTTTGATGGAATCGTTCAGATAGCGATAAGTGATTTTATATTTGCAAAAGATAAAATATCAAAGCCGGCAAAGAAAATAGATGGATCAAAGTCAGGTTGAGTAGAGAGAAGGGATTTTTGCAAAAAGTGAGAGAAAAAAAAAAAAAGGGGGGGGGGGAGAGAGAGAGAGAGAGAGAGAGAGAGAGGGGGCTAAACTAAATAGAAAGCAAGCGGCACAAAAAAAAAAAAAAAAAAAAAGGGTGAGTGACAATGATTGACATCTTGGATTTATTTCACGAATTTTTGCCAATCATATACAAAATGTGAACTTAATCTTGTCTTTTTTATTATTCAATCAATATAAATTTCTCATAGCGAGCGGTGACAACAAGTACAATATTGTCAGAAAACTTCCCACATGGAAAACAACATCTTGAAATTACAAAAAAAAAATTTTTTAAATATTTTTTTTTTTTTGACTTGTTTGTCAGCAATTCCAGTATGAATGTCCACAATCAAAGTGTCAGCCAAGAAAATTAAAAACTTTCAACAACGTTTTTCCCCATATTGCCATCGGCAAGAGACCAATTAAACTGGTCATCATGCGAGGAAATATCGAGAAAGAGCACAAGAGTATTGGGGATGGGATGGGCTGGGGGTGGGTGGGGTGCAACAAAGAAAGAATTTAAAGATAAAGAAAAAAAAAAAACGTAATAACGCAAACAACCATACAACTGGTTCGAAGACAGTATTGGTCATTTTAATCTAAAATTTTTTAAGAAATTAATTTATTTCGATACAGATTGTTTTTTTTTTTTTTTTTTCCTTCAAATGACAATGATGAAATCTTGTAATATGACTTTTCCTTTTTCTCCACTTCTTGCTCAGTTAAAAAAGCAAGACCAAGTGACATATCCTTGATATTGCAGCTCTTCTGACCTGTAAGGGTCTCGAAAAGAGAATTCCAGAAATCGAAATAAAAAGCAAAATGTGCCAGTAACAAGGTTTACGATACTAACATCGAATTATTTGTAAAAAGTGAACAAGAGTTAAAGTCGACATAACTGACAACAAGAAAAAAATAAATAAAATAAAAACATTCAGCTGTTTAACAGAGCGGCATTGGCTTGTCATGGCTGGAAATGACAAGTTGCACAATTGAAAAAAAAAAAAAAAATGCGGCTCACTTAACTGGGGGGGAGGAAAGTGGGGAGGGGGAAAGAAAAAGTTTTAATTATTATGAGTGAAGAAAGGGAAGGAGACAGCCATGCCGACCAAAAGTTGGAAATGGAGGTCCAGCTTAATTTTCATTTAGCACTAACGAATTAAATGTTGACTAAGCACGTCCATCAGTACCCAAAACATTTGTACAGTTCTTTAGCAAGTCCTGAGAAACGTAACCTTTAATTTGAATGAACTAAATACATAAAAAAAAAATCTATATAATTAAAAATGATAAATCTAAGAAAATATCTGAAAGGGGAGGGAGCAGGAGAAAAAAAAAAAAAAAAAAAAAAAACCCAGTAAATGAAAATATACAATGTGGCATGTAATAGGAAATTCGGTTGGAATACACACTAACGGTGCAAAGACAGCGAGTGACATTCTATCATAATAGTCTATTGGGTTGGGAAAGGGAGGGGGGGGGGAAAGTCTAGTTGTAAAGATTTTTTATTACTAATGTTATTTACAAATCATTTTGCTTCTGTGGAAGTCACACATGAAAAGCAACATAAACCAGACGGATAGAAGAGAATTGCAAAGCTGGTCATTACCGTGTAAGCAAATCTTCATTTGCATTCAGCCTTTGATGGTGTACGCACATGTGCGCTTGCCCAACTGAAGCAGCATGAAACCCTGCACATTAATTAGCCACAATTTCAGAGTCGATCAAAACTGCAAGAATCTTTCATGATTAGAAAACAAAACACCAAATCTATGGCTTTCGCAATCAAAAAGGACTCACCCTCACTAAAACTAAACTCTCTTAATGCCATGCAACTTTTTTGGCCGACCCAATAGAAGTTTTTTTATTTTTATTTTTTTATTTATTTTTTTGTCAACATTGTTAAACGATGGCCCCAAAGCAACTATTGCAAAGTTGGTGAATTGCAGGAACAAGATATAACGAATCAGCATGTAAAAAGAAACGTTCACAGAACAAAAACAAATGGCGCTTTTATCGATTGACAAGTTATCTTTATTTAAATGAGATCTGATGGACCGGCGGCATGGGAAAGAGATAGCAAAAAGGTTGGCTTGGCTGGAAGGCAGAAAAATTTTTTTACATCTTTGAAGGAAAGGAAAAAATGATATTTAGATATTGTGGAGTCTACAGTACTAGGTCAGAGAAAGTCGGGAGGAGGGGGAAAAGACAGGGACAATTGGTGATCTTACAGCACCTTACTACCGGGAAAAGAGAGAGAGAACTGTACAGACCATCCCAGGTACATCTTGGGTTAGGGTGGCATTTTTTTTTTGTGTTGTTTTTGTTTTGTTTTTTTTCTTTAGTTTTTGGTTTTCATTTTCATATATATATATTTTTTTTTTAAATTGAATGTGCGACTAAATACAGGACCTTGAGCTGTACACATACAGAAATGAGAGATGCCAGGATGAAACTGCAGTGTGAATAAACTTTAATCTGCTTAAAATAACATAACATAATATAATAAATCCCAGTTCTACTTGGAAGTCATCATTGTAACAAACTCTGAAAGAAAAAGAAAAGTTCCGTTAGAAGAGAGAAAACGGGGTTAGTTTTCAAATGGGAAAACTAATACATACATAAAATTACAACTACATAAATCACAATGTATAAAATTAAAACCATATTAATTCTACATCGACTGCAATAGTTAATTACTTCAAGATTGAATTTTATGTGCCAAAAGGATATTACATGAAATATTGTCCACTTAAAAGTGGAAAAACAAAGACTACATTTTGCCATATTAATATCTAATACCGACTTTAAAACACCCAATACATAATATTCACAAACTGGTTTTTAGAGAGAAAAAAGCCACCCCCCCTCCATAACTGGCAGCATATAAATTCTACTTTAAATGATCACCCACTTCCACACGAGATGGTCTTTTTGTATAAAAGGGGAGAGAGAGAGAGAGAGAGAGAGAGAGAGAGAGAGAGAGAGAGAGAGAACCGCTCGCTTCACGACTGCCCTCTTAAAAGAAAAAGGGGGCCTGTAGAGGAATTAGCCTAGAAAGATAATAGGGTTGGGGAATCCATAAATGAATATATGGACAACCTCACAAGTCGAGTTGGATAGGTGGATTTTAGGGGGCTCAGATACATGGATACTATTCATAAAAATTTCACAAAAGTCACCCAAGGCTCAGAAGAAATTGACACCTTAAAGGATTTCAGCTCCTATAAAGTCAGTTCCAAGTATTGACGGAGAAGCACAACCCCCCCCCCCCAAAAAAAAAACCTGAAGACTGAAAACCAGCATTAAAAATATTTTTGAGGGATTAAAACGTTAATCTTAATCCTTTTGGCATGTTTAATATCGTCTGCCCCCCCCCCCCTTTTTTGAATGTTCAAATCATAAATTACTCTGGTTATTTCCAATACAAGGAACTCTATAAGAAATGAAATCCTTTAGATATTCATTCCAAGCACTGTTGCATATCTTTCAGGGTAAAAAAAAAAAAAATTTACGAAAGATTTTTTTAACCAACATTTTTAAATGGCTTAAAAAGTAGAATCTTATTTTTTGGGAGGTGAAATCATGCTTAATTACAACCGAGAAAAGATATTTTTTGGCGCTTACCTTCGTAATTAACCTGGCCATCCCCATCAATATCTGCTTCCCTGATCATTTCATCGACTTCCTCATCCGTCAACTTTTCACCTAAATTTGTCATCACGTGACGCAATTCTGCCGCACTGATGAAACCATTGCCATCTTTATCAAAGACACGGAATGCTTCTCTGATTTCTTCTTCACTGTCAGTGTCCTTCATCTTCCGGGCCATCATGGTCAAGAATTCGGGGAAATCAATGGTTCCATTACCTGTGGAAACGGAGGAAGGACACGCTTAGAACATAAAATGTCTGTTGAGCGGAGGGGGTGAAAGAGGATATAGAGAGGAAAAGTGCTCACCGTCTGCGTCCACTTCGTTAATCATATCTTGTAATTCAGCCTCTGTGGGATTCTGGCCCAGCGACCTCATGACGGTCCCCAATTCTTTCGTTGTGATGGTCCCATCTCCATCTTTGTCAAACAAACTAAACGCTTCTTTGAATTCTGTAAGTAAAAATATATATTGTAGATTCAATTACATCAACATTTATAAATATTAACTCGCTTAAATGGATTAACAATAATAAAAGTAAATGAATATTAACGTTAAAAAAAAAACAACAAAAAAAAAAAAAAACGACCCCGCCCTTCCCTCGCCAAATGAAATTCTACTTATATTTTTTTTTAAACGATTACGTGTGAATACAAGTTCTTGTCCAAAATCCCCCTATATTGAAAGAAAAAAAATCAAAAAATCTTATGACTAGAGCTGACAAGAGAATATTCTTTTCATTGTTTTTGACTCGAGTATAATCTGACAGTTATAAACCGAGAGCCACTCCACCAGTCCACCACCACTATCTAAAAACATAAGATATTCACAGATAATATACTAGAGTCAAAATAATGAAAAGAATATTCTCTTGTCATAGCTCTGTTATGAATTACGTGCTCCAGACAGAAATATCGTATTCCAAAAATCACGTAAATTTAGCAAGTAGTTTTATTTTTAAATAAGCTTCTGAAGTTTTGTAGCTATACGAACAGCGACGATATCACGACGCCATCTTGCAAAGATGGAAGGAAAAAGTAACACATTAATTCAAACTTGTGATATATCAGAAAGCGATTCTTAACGTGGAAATGAGGGATGGGAAAACTCGAATTCGCTTAAAAATTATTTTTAAAAGAACTACTTGATCAATTTAGGTCATTTTTGAAATACGATATTTTCTTTCTGTGACGCGTACGTACGTCATGCATTTTTTTTTTTATATATAACGGGAAATTTTAGACAAGAAGCACAAAAAACTTCGTGCAAAACAAATTTTTAGAATGAAATCAGTTTCATATATTTAACATAAAATGACTAATTTTTGAGCAATCCAATTTAAAAAATTTGACACTTATGTAGAATTAGAATTTTTAAGTTAATTTTTTACGGGATCTCGTTTAAGTGAAAACACATAATTGTTATCCCATCATCACTGTTAAGAATGGGTTTCTAAACGTCATCAACCCTAATTTAGAACCACACAATCGTCTGAAGATTCTCCCTTCAAAAATAGCGCAATTTATCTCAAAATTGGTTAACTGCCTTAAAAGGAGCCGGAAATGGGGATCATTTTACGTGATATCTATAGAGATCCAGTATTCCCGGAAAGATTTTCAGCATATTTAAATCAAAAAAAAAAAAAAAAAAAAAAAAAAAAAAAAAAAAAAAGTGTACGGAGGAAGAGAAATTTAAATGAGGTGTTAAGCGATAAAAGGCTTGGTTTAAAATGAAACCCATTTTCAAACAGAGAAATCTACAAACTGTATGTATCGGTCACGGAACGAAAATGCCATTTCAACATTCACAAAAATTGATCAAGTATTTTTGGTGCTCATGCACTTTTGTTACCGCGCTGAAATAACGTTATTTTGAAAACCATTCTTAACACGAGGGGAAGATGTTTTTTGTAACTATTGTTTCCATCTAACAATTTAAAAGATACCATGAAACCAAAGAATTTAAAACACGGTAACAAATGCGCATAAACACTTTAACTAAGAAAAAAAAAAAAAAGAAAATTATGATTGAGACGTAGAGTTTTGATCGGCCATGTTTTATAAACAAAGGGAGACAATTCGAATCATCGATATCAAAATCAGCCTTGATATATTTTACTATTAAAATCGGAAAGATAAAACGTAAAAATACTTGATTTACGTGATTTTTGGAATATAAGATCCTTCAGTTACAGGTACGTAAAGATTTCTGAAATTATAATTTTTTTTAACTAGAGATTTAATTCTAAACAGTTTTAATCAACGTGTCCCCATTTCATACCAAGTGAAACGGACACACCTACAAATAAATAGGTTATCTTGAATTTTTCAGCTATAATAGTTATTAAATTGAATCAACTTATAAAACAAGATGACCATAAATGATTTACAAGTGTAAATAATGGCATCGCACACATATGTGCTAATGTCGACTAAGAGGTACACAGTTTGGGCGTAGCAGTCACCGATGGCGATGTAAAGAAGGGAGGGGGAACTCTCGCTAAACGAAAAAGGCGCAACACAAGTACTTCCTTTTTATTCTTACACACCCGACAACAGTCACGAAATAAAAATTGGCGACCTTTTCTTTTTAAAAATCTTAAACCACTAAGTTTCACGTATTTTTAATACACGAACGAGGATAAAGTTAGACATAAAAACAAAAAAAAAAAACTGGGTACTAGTGCAAGTGCCCTTATTGATCCGCGCTGAAATAACGTTATTTAAAAAGTCCTTACATGGGGAGGGGAGTGTGTTTTGTACCTATTTTATACTTTAATCTTACAATTGAAAAAAAAAACAAACAAAAACCCATAAAACTCGAATTAAACTTGGAAATACGATTTAAAAAATAGCGCGGATCAGTAAGTGCACTAGCACTGGATAGAGAAGAGAAAAATTACCCCCCCCCATTCGACAGATATTACACTTTCATCCCAGAAGTCGAAATCGGATCACGATCAACTTAGATTTAAAATTATCTACAGAAGTTGAACCACTGAAATCAATTAAAAAATGGAATTCAATATTTACAATAGAACCGTTTGAAAAATCATTTGGCAGGGGAGGGGGGCTGTCAAAAATAAAGACAGAACAGATGGACATTGAAAAGGGATGAAAAAGAAAATTTGAAGGCGTTAAAAGTAATAATCCACAATTTGGTAAGTCGTCGTCGTCGCCAAGGTAAAATCCTTTCTTTTTCCAATCGAGAAGAATTGGTTTGCAAAAAAATCCAGGTAAAATCCATAAATCGTGTTTTTTTTTTTTTTGTTTTTTGAAAATTACAGCCTGAAAAAAAAAAAAAAAAATGAAATCGAGAAACGGAGAAAAGGAACTTACCAGCAATCTGTTCTTCTGTGAGTTGATCAGCCTAAAATAAAATAAAAATAAAATAAAGTTTAATTCGAACAAATTCATTCCAGGTTTTGATTGAAAAGAATGTGATGAAATATTGGTTAACAAGTGGTTCTGGTTGGCGGCGTTACAACATACCATGTTGGAATGTGAATGGATTAGGAAGACAAGACGAAAAAGCAGGTTGATGTTATTGGCGTTTGAAATGAAAGAGAGAAGGGAGGGGGAGAGATAGAGAGAGATGCATGTCGACTTGATTAATCAAGGGGATAGAGGGGGAGAAAGAGAGAGAAACAGACTGTCAGCCAATCGTAAAAGCCCAACACTAACGCATTACCCCCTCCCTCTATTACTAAAGTAAATCTAACAAGAGAAATAGAAAGGCTATAAGAGAGATAAAAAGCGAGGGAGAGGATAAAGAGGATGAAGGTAAAAAAAAAAAAAAAAAAAAAAAAAAAAACAGGCCGAAGAATAAAGGCGGTGTCGGGATTGGGAAAAACTGCATTATAGAAAGGAAAGAAATAGAAAAGCTTTTATTTTCTGGCTGTGGATATATATAATCAATAAAAATAAGCAGTTGGGAAATCGAACAGCCATGAAGCAGAACAATCCAATCAAATTGCACCCATTCAATGGAACCAAAATATGCCACTTAAGATTTTAGGAAAATAAAAAGTTACATTTTCAAAATTAATGTAAAACAGCCAATTTTTATGATAATGAGGCTTCATGATAAAAAATAACCCCACAAAACTAAAGTTGAAGGTAATTGAAAATTTAAAATGAAAGCAAATTTTAAGATTTAAAAAGTAAACCTTTTCAGATCAAGAAACTATCAACGAACTCTTCAAATCCTCGGCATTTTTATTTACATAGTTTTTCATAGATATCCATGAATATTAGGGAACATTTTGGACGGTTTATATCAAACAGGTAGTAGTAGTAGTATGTGTTGTCATTGTGACTTGATGGCGAAGTGTTCATTCGTAATTTAATATAGTTTTAAAAATATTTTCGTTGATATTTACCCCCGGGAACCTACAGATTAAAATTGTTAAATATTTCATGCAATAGCTTCCAAAGAATGCACTTTTAATTACATTGCCATTTTTTTTTTTTTTAACTTTTACTTCCATCTTTAAATTGCTCTGACGCTATTGCCTTGTTCTTGTGACTTAAAGAAACAAGCCACATTAGAAAAGAGACTACGTTGGTTAAATTGAGTTTTAAAATTCAATAACTTTTAAAGTTGAAAAATAATTGAATATATTATTAATCGTTAATCCTAATTTTTCAAATCTAGGATTAAAAAAAATAAAAATAAAATAAAATTTGCAATTGGGCGGTAATGTCGGCACACCCTAAATAATAAATCTAAAAAAAAAAAAAAAAAAGTCTGGAGAGTATTAACATTTATGTTAATTTAATCAAGTGTAAATACTCGTTACGTGATGTTAGCACATTACTGAATTAACGATTTTAAAATCAGCAGGGAGGAGGGCGCTAAAAATTATATTCCATCTCTAATGTCGGTCAGTGGATATAAGACAAAATACGGACAAACCCGGAATAAATGGACAAGAGAAAGGATGACATTAGTCAGAATGGGAAATCTGAAGTATTTATAGAATTGCGACAATTTTCAAGCATGACAAAAGGGCAGGTTAAAAATATTTAAAAAGGCAATTAAAATGGGGAATGGTTAGAAAGAGAATTTGATTTTTTATTTATTTATTTTATTTATTTATTTTTTTAAATATTTTGATTAGGTGAATACATTTCCCATATAAACAAGCTTTTAATATCGAGCTAATATACATATATACATATTAGCATTTTAAAAGTTATAGGAAATCTCGGTAATCCAACAAGTATTTAATCAAATTCCGTTACTAAAATTAGCTAGAGTTGAAACATGCATTTATTGTACCACGAGATAGTTATTTAGTCTAAATTCAGTAGATGAAAAAGAAATACAATAGGGTTTTATCAAACTATTTTAAAATCTTAAAAGTGCATTTACACAAAGAATGGCGTGTATGTATATATGATTTAAATGAAAACTTTGCTATCATCTAAATTGAAAGAATTATATTTTAGTTATTTGGGTCATTACACAAATATAAATTTAAAACAAAATTGTATTTTCGATTTAAATAAAAAAGGGGGGGATGGGGGTATACGAGACCCGATCTAATTATTAAAAGAATTTGTATTTTGGTAAATCGACGAGATTAACATTTGAAATATACAAGTTAACAGGAGATTAACACACAAAATGCTAAAAGAAGGTTAATGAAAATTTCGGATATAATAACTAAAACCATGTTGGATTTTTTAAAACTATAATAAATATATAGCCAAATGAAAATTTAGATCTGTTTATGTTATATTTAAAGCAGAACATTTATTAAAAAGATTATAAAAAAATATAGTGCTTCCTGATTTAAATGGAAGCAAGATGTATGAAGAGACTAAAAATGGCCTTAAGGAAGAGATGAGTTTTTCGATTTTTGTGCTCGTTTTGAAAGGGGGGGGTTGAATATACAATATAGTACATATTAATGGGGGTTTATATACAATATATTTAAAAAAAAAAAAAAAAAAAAAAAAAAAGAAGCGAATATGGATGGATCTTTTAAACAGATCTGGTATAAAAAAAAAAAAAAAAAAAAAAAAAAAAAGTGAAACAAAAATGTCCCCGGAGAGCTGCGAACAAGTAAAGAAGCTATCACATTTATAGCTATCAAACGACAGATGTCTATATATATATATATATATATATATATATATATATGAGAATATTAATGCAAATTTAAGACACCAATTCAAGATGGTAAGTGATAATTAGTAAGTTATTGTTTTAAACAATTATTGATAAAGCTCTAAAAGAATACCAAATGCTTCTAGCAAAACATGACACAGACAAGTCACAAGATGAAAAAAAAACATTTTTGCAATCAGAATTCCGATATATAAACTTACAGAAGAAAAAACTTCACAAGAAAAGTAAACCAAATGAAACGTTTTAAATGAAATATTCGTAATTAATATAAATGTCAACTTACCATCGTGTGGATATTTTTTGTTCGAAAAAAAGATAAGAATAACTTGGAAGTTGTATGTGCTGTTAATATATATATGTATATATATATATATATATATGCAAACAGCAGCTGGTTTGGTCTTCAAGTGTAGTTGTCCCTTAACTGAATAGGAAGGGGAAAAACCAGGAGTACAAGGAGGAGTAGTACTAGTGTACACTAGTAGTACTAATTTTAGTGGTAGTACTAAAAAAAAGGAGTACTATACGCCGTTGATAGTAAGTAACAGACTGACAAGAAGAATATGACGACCACGCTGCTAACAACAAAATGGCGGCGGTGCTGCTACTGCTGCTGGTGGCTGTTGTTGTTGTTGTTCCGGTGTCACTAACACATTCACACACATACGTAGATACATACGCACACACGCGCATAAGAGTTGTAGAGAGAGAGGCTGAGGGGAATGCAGTGACGTATACTCATCCTTTTGCTCTTTGTGGCGTCATAGACGTGGTAGGAGGTGAGCGTTCGACACGGCGGAAGGACACAATTTTTTGAGGAGGAGAAGGATGAGACAGAAAAAGAGAAAAGCGACGGAGAATGTGCTAAAATAAAATAGTAAAAAAGAATTCGAAACGGAAGGAGAGACCGAAAGAGAGGAAAGACCTTAATTTTAAATCTAACGAAGAAAAACATCTTGACAAAAAAGAAGAGAAAATGTCTCTTTTTTTTTTCAGTCGGCGATTATAGTAGAAGTAATTTCTTTCCCCCCCCTCTCTCTCTCATTTTTTTTTAAAACATAGTCTCATTTTGTGAAATTTTTCCTTACATATAAACATATTTAATAGAAATAAACAGTATATTTCGAAACTTAAAAATATTGCCTTTTCAGCTTTTTTTCAACCTTTCTCTTAGAAAGATCACATGGCTGTGAACATGTCATTCGTGACATATTTTGTTTGAAAAAAAAGTACCTCTCCCCATCTGTTACGTATTCCATTCACACATTTAGATTTAATTAAAAAAAAAAAGGGACATCTTGTCTTTATTAAAAATTAAATTGATATTTATTTCAATTATGCGGTTAGAATAAAGGGAAAATAGCGGCAAAAAGATTTCTTGGGGTACTATTTTTTGTTATTACACCTCTCTTTGTGAATCTTTTGCCTATCGTTTTTATTGAAGGGGAGGAGATGAAGGTGCGTGTGTGATGCGGTTCGCCCGCTCAGTTCGGGCGCCAACCTCGAGAGAAGTGAAACCATAGCAACGAGGTTTTTCATTGGTCAGTTCACACCTGCAATGCGACAGTAGTCATCACTGCGCCTAACAGTGGCGGCTGCTCTCTCTCATGGCCGCCTAACTCTCGCTCTCCGTCTAAATATGTAAGCGCGCCTGCGAACGGAGAGAGAAAGAGAATCGTTCTATCTTTGTATGTGTGTATATATTGTGTATACACGCACTTCTCAATAGCGGCATAAGTCGAAGAGAATCTTGCCAGTAATAATGTTGCTTCACGACTCTCGTCTCCGCCCTCCTCTCTCTCTCTCTCTCTCTCTCTCTCTCTCTCGATTTTTAGCCATGCTGTCAAAGTATTCATCAAGTTTTCCCGGTTTTTAAAAAGACACACGAAATAGAAAAACCCATGTGTCTGAACTTAATTCACGTCTGTGCGTGTTTTTCAGCTTTTTTTTTTTTTTTAATACCCGTTGCTTGTATTAACATGAACGAGTCAATTATTTTATACAAAGATAACGTATTTCTAATTTAATATTACGTTAAAAGGTGTTATTTCTAAACCGTATTTAAATAGCTAAATTTTCAGTTACTTAAAAAAAACAAAAAAACTCCCATTCATGTTTTAAATATTTTAATCAGTAAAATTTTAATATATTGATTCAAAAACTAAACACTTCTATAAATGTTGTTTTTATTTAGAATTAAAACTAATTTAAAAGAATATATTTATGATATACCTACGCATGTGCATGAAAATCAAATTTTATGAGTAAGCGAAAAGGGACTCGTCATCTTGAAAAAAAAAACAAAAACAAAAAACAATGGCATATAAGTACGCAATAATTCAAACTTGCAGAATCAGCCTTGTAATTCTAGCGATTTCAAGCGGTTTTATTTTTGTAAAGAAAATCATTTCCTTTCAAAAAATAAAACTACTTGATCAATTTATATGCTTTTGGGGAATATGACATTTCCGTTCCATGACGGGTACGTATACCGTAAAGATATTTTTTTCTCTTTTTAATTAGGTTGAATTCTAAATAAGAATTAAAATTTCTTCATTAAAATAACTCAGTTCTGTGTATGCGATTTGGGAGCTTTAGGGCGTGTACAGTTAGCAATACTCCCGGGTCTACTTTCACATGGTTTAGTAAACTTAGGAAAACTCGTCCATTTTTGCTAGGTAGGAAAACTTGGTATTATTATACAAACACCGTGACAGCGTTAGGGTTAGGGGTAGGGTTAATTCGCTGTCACGGTGTTTGTATAGTTTTACCGAAAACTTGGCCATTACTGGATAAATATCGATTGAGAACACATTTTATGACTGTTTTTGAAGGAGATATTGGTTTAAGAAGAGACATCACCCGCCATAATATAGAAAAAAAATTTTTTTTTACTTGTTTGCTATTGTTTTATAAAAGATAAAATCGATTTTTCTAAGTGTTCGTTTCGGGTTTCCTATCTAGCTGAAGGTTTCTCGTGGCGTAACTTATTTTAAAGTGTTTATTCAGTTAAAAAAACAAAAAAGAAACTACAGACCCCGATAATATTTTTTGGTTCTCCTGTAGGAGATGTATCCCTGATTTCTACTCTCTTTTTTCGTTCACATGCCCCTATTCCAAATTCGTAGCAGTGGGGACTGGGGCCGACATTAATGGATGTTTTTTTTTTTTTTTTCTACCAAAACGTTCATTAACAATGTTTTTTATTTATTTTTTTTTTTTTTAATTTTTTCTTTTATGATTAACATATTTCAAAATGAAATAAAAACAAATGAAAACAAAAATCACTTTTTCTTATTTCAAATTATTTAATCAAGTAAAATTGCCATTTTTTCTTTTTACTTAATTACTAAATTTAAAAAGCTACTTTTTCCTAATATTTTAAAGTTAAATTCGGTTTTTACGATATTTTTGTTTATTAAATTGTTAGTTAATTTGCTAGAATAGCTTTTTAAATTTAGTCACCAAGTAAAAAAATGGAATTTTTACTCGATTAAATAATTCGAAATAAGAAAAAATGATTTGTTTTAATTTATTTTTATTGTGTAATAATTTATATCAGTGTGAAATGAAATATATTAAACATTAAAAGAAAAAAAAAAAGGAAAAAAAAAACATTATTTACCGTTTTGATAGAAAAAAGGTTCATTGATGTCGGCCCGTTACTACAAATTCGAAATAGGGGCATGTGAGCGAAAAAAAGCTAAAGTAGAAATCAGGGAGACATCTCCTACAAGAGAACCATACAAAAAAAATTATTTATTGTTGTTTTAAAAACGATAAAATCGATTTTTCACCCAATATATGTCACGATAACATATTGGGTTGGTTTCTATGTTACGTGATTTTGTTTAATTTTATGTTAAAGGCATTATCAGAACTTTAAATATTTAGAGTGTCAGTTTTCGCCGCCATTTTCTTGTTCGTACCGATTGATCGACTGTGTATGTTTTTTTCGAACCAATAAAACGTATTAAAATGAGTAAAAACTCTAAAAAATTTTCAGATAGGTAGAAGAGTAACTTATTTTGCCTTTGCTAGCATTTATTTGTTATAGATTTCAACTTTTTCCATTTTTTTTCGTACCTCCGTGAATTGGAAAACAAACCCGAAATTTATTTATCAATTTTTTTGAAAACTCTATTCACGTTATTCAAGAATCTCTTTCATTTTTTTGTTGTTTATTTTGTTTTGAGGGAGCTATAGTTGAAAAAAAGAAGCCCCCCCTCCTCCCTAAATTATATTAAAAAAATATTAAAATTTATTTTCTTTTGGAGGTGTGTATGAGGGGGGGGGGTAAAAATTATACCCCTCTCAGTATTTTGTTTAATTTTCTATTTTTGAGCTATTATCGAGACTCCGAAGATGCCGATCCTCTCAGGGTGGACATTTCTTTCTTGTTCTCACGTAACAACTCGACACTACTTGTTTTTTAACTGAATGAACGCTTTAAAATACGTTAAACCACTGAAAACTTAGCTAGCTAGGTAGAAAAAGGACACTAAGATAAATCGAGTTTATATTTTTAAAAATAACAGTAAACAAGTAAAAATATTTTAAAAAATATTATGGGGGTGTGTATTCTCTTTTAAAAACAATATCTCTTTCAAGAACGGTCATAAAATGTGTTTTCAATCGATATTTATTCAATAATGGCCCAGTTTTCCTACCTAGCAAAAATGGAATAGTTTTCCGTGTACGGGTTTTCCGGACACCGGTGTAGTAGCACCTGCCAATGGCCCCTGCTCAGGGGTAAATACAGAAATTAACGTTTACAATCTACTTGTTTACAAATATACGCCCGCTCAGCAGATGTACGGTTTCGTCATGAAATTACTCAATAACGGTTGACATGCCGTAAACACCACAACAACCAACCAACTGAAAGATGGTATGGAAATCATAATTAATTGGATTAAAAAAAATCTAAAAATGATAAAAAAGAGAAAAAAAAAAACACTCTTTTGTTAGTCTTAAGTATATTTTCTTAAAAATAAAAGGGGGGGGGATGTCTAACGAAATACACTTAACAAATTTGAACGGCGTATTATGTTTCATTGTAAGTAGATTTTAGAGATAAAGACGGAAGCCGAAACGAAGCAGCAGGAAGTCGAAACAACTGCAGCCTCGCTTGCAACATTAGAAGAATAAGATCTCGCCGAGATAATATATTAAAACCTCATTAATACAGTAAAATAAACAAATCATCCGAGGTGGAATAATTTATGTAAATTTTTAGTGCCATAATTATTATTGTTTCTTCTATTTGTAAGTAACATTACAATAGCCGCCACTTTATTGCCGTAAGAGATGACACGAAGAAAAAGTGTTATTGTTGTTTCTTGTCATATTATTTTACCCCGATATTTTCTCCTCACGATTTCAATTTTTCTGGGGTGCTTGTTCAGAATAAGAAGGAAAATCGAAATAGGTCAATGTGCACTAGAGTACCAACTAAAGACTATTTTTTTCTTTTTTTAATTCAATTTTCATCCAAAACAAGGCACAGTGCCACTTTGAAGTGGGTGGGTGGGGGGCTACTATCGGGGACATAAGTTGTAGAGATATGAAAGGAGATGGTTAGCAAGATGTCTGTTCACATTACACTTGAACTTCTGCATGTCAGTACAGTTGGGAAAGCAGGAAACCGGAAGGAAATTCCAAAGTCTAGCAGTTCTGGGGAAGAAACTATTAGAGTAAAAGGCTTTCTTACAACTAGTGTGAAGGGGTGGGATTTAGCTGCTTGTCGGGTTTGTCATTGGTATTTATGTGGAGAGGGTACAAGTGCTTGTAGTTCGTCAGAGCATTCACCATTAAAATACTTGTAGAACAGGCAGAGGGATGCAACATGAAGCTTAGATGACAGTTCAGGACCTATCAGGTTGGTGACTCTCTTTTGAACCCTGTTCAGGAGTGAGAGACTAGTAGCAGATGCACCAGCCCAAATGTGACAACAATACTCCATACATGGACGAATGGTGACCTTATAGAGGTACAAGATATTTTCAGGTGTAAGTAACTTTCTGGCATGGTAGAGAGAGCCCACCTTCTTTCCAGCATACTTGGCAATGCTCTCAATGTATTTGTTGCAACTCATGTTCCCTGTGAATGTTAGGCCAAGGAGTTTAAGAGAAGTACTTTCAGATAATGTGCTTTTGGCTATTGCTATTGGTGGTAGAGAAGATTTCTTATAATTATTGAAGGAAACAATCTTAGTCTTGGCAACATTGAATGTAACCATCTATTTTTGTCCCCATTCCACGACAGATTGGTGGTGAAAAAGTTGATTCTTTAGAGTTATTGGGTTTTGAACAAATATCACGTTTAAAATTGTCACTGATAAGTAATTTTTATGATATTAAGACCTTTATTATCCAAAAATTCAACGCGCACTTGCAAAAACAAACATGGCCACCATTGAAAACAATAGGGAATATCATGCCACCTCATATCTTTGAAGTTGGCTTGAAAGTCAACATCAAAGTATATCTGGATGTAATGAACAGTGTGATGATCCCCTGGCGCAATCAGGTGGCCGCTGGCAGACCCTGAGTGTGCCAGCAGGACTGAGCGCTGGCCCACAACTCTAAAGAGACCCAAGCTTGGCTTCAGAAGGAATGCTACGACTTCGTAACCTTCTCTCACTGCCCCCCTTCCTTCTCCAACCTGAACCTGCTGGACTACTTCATTTGGTTATACGTAGAGAGCATCACCAACATGACTTACCACAACACCAAAGCCAGCCTGATCGCCACCATCTGCTGAGCTCCTGTCGGCGCTTGTGGAAAAGGCATGCTCCCAGTTCTGGACCCGTATCGAGGCGGTGATTGAGGTTGAAGGTGGCTACATTAAATAGATGTCAGCTCTACTACATAATCAAGTTACCTGAATTGATTTTTTAAATAAAAGTTTAAAAATAAAGCTGTAGTGTAGTTTTCCTTAGGGCGACAGATTTATCGTTCAACCCTGTAAATAATTAATTAGAATTTTTTTTTTTTTTTACATTTGCAAAATTCTGTGTAATGTTTGTATATATTTTTGCAAACATAAAATTACACTTAGCAGGGAAGGAGTATATCGTTCCACCGTGTACATATTTTATGTAATAATGCAGTAATTGTGTTACTAATTACGACAGGACAATTACGTAGATAATGTAGAACATTGCTTTTGGTTGAACAAATAGCACATTGCTTTTGGTTGAAATTGACATGAAAATTAAATAGATAACATCCGTTTGTAATGGAAATTCAAACTGGCGAATTTCGATTTTTGTTCTGATTCCGAACACAACACGCACTTTTTTTTCCGGGGGAAGAGGAGGGAGGAGAATCTAGTGAAAAACATTAATCACAAAAAGCAAAGTATTTTTTTCTTCTTTTCTAAAAAATTCGCAGCGTTTTAATCGTCCAATACCAACGAACAACTTACGCACCCCCACCTTTTAATATTTCTATTCATTTCAAACGAGGCATATTGATACTGAGTCGTAAGAGGCTGCTATGATTACGGGTCATATTTTTATTCATTTCAAACGAGGCATATTGATACTGAGTCGTAAGAGGCTGCTATGATTACGGGTCAAATTTATCGGGGTATCCTAAGTGGGGAGTTGTGCAACAAGATGTTCATATTACATTTAAATTTCTGAATTCCGGTACAGTCAGAGAGCAAGGATCGACTTCTAAAGGTAAGCAATCCAAGGGAAAAAGCCATTAGAGTAGAAAGTTTTCCAGCATTTGGTTATCTTTACAGTGAAAGGATGTGATTTTGCTGCTAGTCAGTTTGATTGGGGGTATTTACGTTGAGGAGGGAGTACAAGTGTATTAAGTTCATTGGAGCACATTCCATTAAAATACATAACAAATGCAGGGATACCATACTGCAGCAATGCTAGAGGTTTGCAGACAGTATGGAACTTATTTGGCCAGAGACTCTTTTTTGGATGCTATCTAAGAGAGAGTGTAGTGGCACCAGCCCAGATGTGGCAACAATCTCGATCCAGGGTCGATGGTGGCTTTATAATGATATAGGATACTGGCAAGTGTGAGAAATTTACTAGTTCAATAGAGGAAGCCAATCTTCTTTGCAGCAGATTTGGCAGTATCCTTTATGTATTTATTCCAATTCATGTTGCCTGTGAATGTTAAGCTGAGAAATTTGAATGTTGGACTCTTCGGAAGGATGCTATTAGCTATGGCAATCGGTGATTGGAAAGCTTATATATATATATATATATATATATATATATATATATATATATATATATATATATATATATATATCAAATGCTATGTAATCACATTGAGCTTTTTAAATTAAGGATTTGTATATATAAAAAGTGAAATAAAATAGAAAAAAAATCATATTTCCACAGAAATATATATATATATAATTTTTTTAATTTATACAAACATGTATATAGGCAACACATGGAGATATTTCAATTATGAGCGTTAAACTTTGTTAGCTCAATGAAATTATAATGAAACATCTCCAAGGATGCCCATGTACTTATGTATATGTTTATATAAATAAATAAATAAATATTAATATAAATAAATATTTTTATTTATTATTGACCATTAGGATTTTACTCTGTAAATACAAACTTAACATGAATTGTGTGTGTGTGTGTATATATATATATATATATATATATATATATATATTAGTCCTCGTGCGAAAGAGCAGGACACAAAATGTTTTAAATGATAATAATAATAGAATAACAATAACAAAGACTTTTGCTGGCGAGGACTACTATTGACCATAACCAGTTATACATTCCTTTTGAAATTTTCATCTCTATTTTTCTCGTTATGTACTGAATATTTGTTAATGAAACCTATATGAAATATGTTCCTTATTAAATTTTAAAGATTTTCTATTCTGAAAGAAGTTTGAAAAATTTAATCTAAAAAAAGGTATTTTAAAGTTTTTGCTAAAAAAAAATTCAGATTTTCTCATTATTCAGACCTGTATTACAAAGAGGAGTTTGCAAAAAATGAGTTGTGGTGTGAGGAGAAATACAAACTGAAACAGAGAGACTATTCAGACCTGTAATAATACAAAGAGGGTGTTGCAAAAATGAGTTGTGGTGTGAGGAGAAATACAAACTGAAATAGAGAGAAGGAGAGTTTTAAAATATTATTTTAAAAAGATAAGATACAAGTTAGAAAAGCATTTTATCCAAGGCATGAAAATTGTTAAACAAAATGTTTTTACTATAAGCTTTAAAAATGACGGTACACGATTCAATTTGAGATTTATTTATCCTCAAAGTGCACTTTTATAAATTTTACAAAGTAAGGTATAAAAATTTAATTTAAATTGAATCAAAAAATTACCTTGGATTTATTTTATGTAATGTACATTTTGTTGCAATTTAAAAATATTATCTTTCATCTAGGAATTAATGATATAGATATAAAATTTTCAATGATTTTTTTTAAAAAGTGCAACAGAATGTACATTACATAAAATAAATCCAAGGTAATTTTTTGATTCAATTTAAATTAAATTTTTTTTTTTTTCCTAGTGAACAGAAAAATAATGTTGACCATGACGAAAAAGGCTGAAAACCGTATTTACTTTTTTTGGGGGTAAGTAAAAAAAAAAACTTTGCTGACACACTTATTTAATGACATGAGGAAAAAAATAAATAAGTAAATAACTTATATTTCTCCCTCCTTTGCACTTATGAGTGCGCCAAGATGTCACAACAGTACCAAGCAAAGAGCAGAAAAAATATGAGAATATTCTTACTTTCCACAAGTTTGCAATTCAAAATTGTATGTTCCCACACTCATTTGGTTTTCACGAGTTCCTTTTTTTTCCTTTCATCAGTGTTTTCTGAACACTTGCTTAGTTTAATTCAGCTTTCCGTCGTGAGTTCTATGAGAGAGGTCGTTTATGAATATCCGGAATAATAAACATTCACTGATCGATCCTTGAGACACATTTGCATAAATATGATGTTTTTACCATCTTTACATAAATATGATGTTTTTACCATTTTTAACTCTCCCTCTACCTCTCTATTTGCTGTATAACTGTTTAATGTCTTCACAATAGTCATGATGTCAACTCCTTGTGCTGCTGATGAGATCTGATCTCAACAAAACTCCCATTTATAATAGACATTAGGGTAAAACGAATATACACATATCCAAGGCAATGGCTGAAACCTAAGAAAATGATCTCCAGTCTCCTGTAGACTTAGGCTGTAATTAGATGGTAACATTTTAAATTCAAGTGACCTCTGTGAATTCAAAATCCGACGTTGCCACTGTTATAGCCTTGTTAAAGGGTTACAAAGAAAAACAGAATGTCAAAATAAAGTAACAGCATGTATTGCAAAGCATACAATAGGTGGGTTGTTCGTTGTAGCTGACAAATGACCTAGGTTGGTTCACCTGATATCGACTGATACCTTACGGCTTAGTTTTCCGGTATTTATTGAGATTTGAATAGTCTATTCGTAGGTAACATACCTTAGTACCACTACAACACCACCATAGTTTAAAAGGGAAATAACTCTCACAGCTTAAATAAATAAACATACTTCGTTTTTTTAAAAGACGATTGATGTCGGATATTAATAATTAAAAAAACGGCTGATCACGCTTCCTTTGATTGCCGCGAACTCCACCGGTACTGGTCGTATGTCAACGAGGTGACGGCTCGCATCAATCTTGAGCATCCTCGCCCAATTACCGTATCCAATGTCGTGGACAATGTGAGGCCGGCGTGGGACTCGGAAAGACTTTATTCTCAATTCACAAATAGGGCCCAACTTTAATTTTTCTTAAAGAAGCTTATAACTATAGTATTTTTTGCAACAAATATTAACAATCTTTTTTATTGATAGCTACAGACACTAGTGTTTCATGCTTACGCAATTATCAGTATAGGAAGTTATAATTGTTGCTAATAGTGAGACTTGAACCCAATCAACAAAGTCAACCTCGGCTTTGCAGTCTCTCTATCTATCTCTATATATAAACTTATAAAACAGTTATCTACCAACATGTGTTTCACCATACCACGACTCATCAGTGTAGCTGACTGTACAAGGATTTGAACCTTAGACCATATATATTATGATCGAGTGCGTATATCATTGCTATTATGTGCTATTTTTTATACCTTTAAAGTTATCTCGGTTTGTTATTGATAATTATCATTAAAAATCAACAACAAATTGACATAGAAGATAATACTTTTTATTTACTTGGGAGCCATCACTTATCAAGGCCCAAAGGCCACTCGAGGACAAGAGTTAATGAATGTAAGGTAGTGTAGTAATCGCTAATGGTGTAAATTGGGTAGAATTTGATTATTTATGAAGACGGCTCAACAAGAACTTGTTTACATTGGATTTGAAAGCTATCATGTTGTATTCAACCGGGAAGCAGGCCAGTGGAACAGTGTTCCACATGCAGGCAGTTCTGGGAAAGAAGTTTTGTTCATGCTTTTTAAAATAATTTTAAAAATTGAAAATATTGAGTTTAGTTCATGGTGAATGTATGTACTAAGTAATTCTTAACTGTTGGTTCTCATATTTTGAACTTTTTTCCTTAATAACAATCTGTAATGCTTAAAAGCTTATTATTATTATTATTATTATTATTATTATTATTATTATTATTATTATTATTATTATTATTATTATCATTGTTGTTGTTGTTGTTGTTCATCATCATCATCATCATCTGTAATGTGAACACTCTTTATTTTCCTTATACTCCATTCTATATTTGTTTTAATTGCTTTGTATTAGGTTCTAATTGAGTTACCTTATTGTAACTCTCCCTCTACCTCTCTATTTGCTGTATAACTGTTTAATGTCTTCACAATAGTTATGATGTCAACTCCTTGTGCTGCTGATGAGATCTGATCTCAACAAAACTCCCATATCATCACAGAAACGATCATACCCAAAATTGTTCTTTATATTGAATTATTGGAGCGTGCATAAATAATTATTTCATGAATGAATTTACCTTATCTCCTCCTCCTCCTCCCCCTCCTCCTCCTCCTCCTCCTCCTCCTCCTCCTCCTCCAACAACAACAACACACACACACGCACACACACACGCACACACGTACACACATATATATAAAAGAGAAAGAGAAGACAGAATGAAAAAGTAAAACAAAAGTTGCATGCTTTATAAGTTTTATTATGATCACAAAACCAAATTATGAAAGTGTTCTTTGACCGTGTGGATTTTTAAAGAAATGAATATTTTCGGCAAAAGGAGAAAAACCAATAAACTCATTGGTAAATGATAATGTTCTATCCCAATATTAAGTACAATTCTATCACGCTACGATTCAATCAAAAAATAATTATTTTATAACACACACGCACGCACGCACGCACGCACGCACACACACACACACACACACACACACACACACACACACACACACACACACACACACACACATGGTAAAAACATCATATTTATGCAAATATGTCTCAAGGATCGATCAGTGAACGTTTATTATTCCGGATATTCATAAACGACCTCTCTCATAAAATTCTGCCCGAGATGGATACCACCTTTTATAATAGACATTAGGGTAAAACGAATATACACATATCCAAGGCAATGGCTGAAACCTAAGAAAATGATCTCCAGTCTCCTGTAGACTTAGGCTGTAATTAGATGGTAACATTTAATACTACTAAGACTAAGCTTACTTTTTTTTGGCAATTACAAGAAACCTTCTCAACCACTGATTGCCATGGCTAATAACACCCTACCTTAGAGTTCATCGTTCAAATTCCTTGGATTACACTCACAGGCAGCATAAATTGGAACAGATGGATTAAAGACATTGCCGTTGGGTTTCCTCGACTATGCTAGAAAATTAGTCAAACCTAACAGTATCCTATATCTGTACCTAACCACAATTTGCCGATGCTGATTTTTTTACCACATCTGGACTAGTGCATCTAGTCTCTCCTTCTTAGACAGGGTCCAAAAATAAGTCTCCAATCTAATAGGTTTTGCACTAACGCTGTCCCATCGTCTAAATGTTGTATCCCTGTGAATGGAACAGGCTCTGACGAACTCACAACAAATGTGCTCTCTCAACGTAAATACCCCTGACAAACCTGGCAGGCAGCAAAATCTCACCACTTCACTGTAGAGGTCCCTAGATACCGGAAAACCTTATATTCTAATAGTTTCTTCCCTTTAACTGCTAAACTTAGGAATTCTCTTTCTGTTTCCTACTTCCCTGACTGTACTGACACAGAAATTTACATGTAAGAGGTATCTTGCTGCTCACCTCCCTATGTAGTGCCCCTTTAGACACGGTCCCAAGTAGTAGATCCTTATGTTCAAGTGACAATATGCCTTGCTTAGGATGAATTAAGAGTTTAAAATAAAAAAGAAAGAAAAAAAATATAATCCGAGCTTTTTGTCAAAACCATTTTATTTTACTTCTTATATAACTTTTTCTTCCATATTAAATCACACTGTCTTTGTTCATAAGTTCATATATATATATATATATATATATATATATATATATATATATATATATATATATATATACTAGTAGGCCACTCGGCTTTACCCAGTCGTAAAATTTGCTGAAATATGATATTTTGATTTTAAAAAAATTCATATTTATTATTATAAAGCCATACTCTATTGATTATTATATTATACCCAATAGATAGTAGTGACTTCAACAGTAAAAAAAATATATATATTAATTGGGTGCCATCAGCTAGAATTGAAGCCAAAACATTTAATGCTCCAGTCTTAGTTGTTACTGTTTAAGCTATCGTAAGATGGATAAGAAATAGTTAAAAATAAACCGACTTTGATATATAGATGTATATTTATGCATGTATAGAAGAGCACTTTAAGTCGACTTGCGCCTTACAAATTCGAATAAAAAAAAAAATTGACACCTTACCTATTTTTAGCGACTAAAGACCAAATCAAATTAATTCCACAGGTCCAAATCCCCTATATATATATATATATATATATATATATATATATATATATATATATATATATATATATATATATATATATAAAGTCTGTCGACCAAAAATTGACAGGAGTTTGGTAGGGACTGGCCCTTAGACAAACAGACAAACAGACAGACAGACAAGGTTACTTTTATATATATATATAGATAAACTAGCAGGCCGGTCATAAAATACACTTAAATATGATATTTTAAGACGTTTCTGAATTTTTGAGATTAGTAAGATTAGTTATTTGTGTTATTTGGATTCTTTAAACTACTGTTCTCATCTTGAATGTGATTTTCACAATGTTTCAGTCGATATAACCTCCGACCTTCTTCAGGTGTATCTTGTCGAACTCAGGAATGTTCGATGAATCCAAATAATACAAATGATATTTTAAGTTGTGCGGATTTCGTATTCATTATTATTATAGAGCAAATTCTCTTTTCGATTATTATATTATACACAATATGTAGTATTGCTCCTTTCCCCCGGCTTGGCCCAATTGTAAAATATGCTTAAATATGATATTTTAATTTATGCAGATTTTGTACTTATTATTTTAAAGCCTATAATGTATTGATTATTATATTGTACCTAAATATAGTAGTGATTTCAAAAATTAGAATGCATATATATATATATATATATATATATATATATATATATATATATATATATATATATAGTTAGTAAGTTATAAAATATATATGGCGATTAAGCTACACTGAATATTCCGCATTTCATCCACTCTAGGATTCTTCAGGCTTATGCATAAGTCTGAAGAATCCTAGAGTGGATGAAACGCAGAATATTCAGTGTAGCTTAATCGCCATATATATTTTATAACTTACTAACTAGCTCTACTTACGTATTGAGCACTTTTGAAGTAAATACTTAAAGTTTATGCATAAATTTATACTTTCGTATATTAATTTTATGTGAGTAAATTAAGTAAATATATATATAAACTTAAGTAAATATATATATAAACTTGGATGCCATCAGCTAGAATCGAAACCAAAACATATAGCTCTTCAGCCATATTCGTTACTGTCTGCCCTAAATCTATGCACATAAAAATAATGTTATAAATGTATATTGACACATGCATAGAAGTAACACGTTTAGTCAACCTACACTTGCCAAGTTGCAATTTTTCTCAATTTTGACCCTTTAACTGCAATTTTTACTTGCTAAAAACCAAATCGAATTTATTGCACCGGTCCAAATTCCTTATATATCAAGTTTCAAGTCTGTAGACGAAAAATTGACTTCTGAAGAATTCTTGGTAAAAATTATTTATTACAAGAGATGGGCGGTCATAACAATTAAACAACAGTCACTTGGAAGAAAAAAGGTGTAAGTGTGACACAAAAAATAACACACGCTATCGTATTAATATATAGATAAATTTATATAGTTTAGATCGATATGAATAGAAATCAATTTCCAAAAGGAAAGATGGAGCTCAGTATTTGATATTTAAAATTTAATTTAAAAAAATTTAATAGAGCTTTTAATAAATAAATGATTAAATCAAAATGCAATCATATTATGATTTCGAAGAAAAACAACTTTTATACATGTTTCTAATGAAGGGAAAAGCACTTATAACAGCATGGATTGCTTCTGATTTCTTTAGAAACTTGTTTAAAAGTTATTTTGTTTCTAAATTATCATTAAATCATAGAATGATAAAATTTTCACTTGGCTTATATATATATATATATATATATATATATATATATATGTATATATATATATATATATATATATATATATGTATATATATATATATATATGCATATATATATATGTATATATATATATATATATATATATATGCATATATATATATGTACATATATATGTATATATATATATGCATATTAAGTAATGTGATTGATAATTTAAAATTTAAAAATCAAATTATAATTAAATTAAAAATCCGTTTCATAAGAAGGAACAACAACAAAATCAATTATCTGTACGATCGTTTCGGAAAACAGTGCTTTTTATTGTGGTAGACATCAGTTTACGGACAATAATTATTACATATAGTTTTTTAATAAGCAAGGTCTCCTCGTCAGCAAATTTTGAAGGGTTTTTATTGAATTTAAAAGACACCATAAATAAACCTAGCATTAAAAGTAAGGCAGATGTATATTTTAATTTTTCGCCTTTTGAAATCAGGAACTATGGTTAAAATACTCATATATATGTTTGCTATAGCTTTTCACCTTATTGAATGATGAATTTTAAAAAGGCGAAAAATTAAAAGAGGCGACGGATTTTACCAAGATCAGTATCGTTTTTAAGTTCGACATTTCAGACGACAAATATCGAAAGATTGGCGAAAAATTAATATCTTCACCTTCAACTGCGCACTTTTCTACAAGGGGGGGGGGTCGCATTTTCGCCGATATTTTTTAAAGTCATTCTCTCCTTTCTATTGTCTAGCTTTAATTAAAACCTACGTCACTTCTGGTTTGGCGGTGGTCGTAACGACAAAGACGTCAAGTTTTTTCCCCGTTCTTTTCGTTCTTTGCGTTACAGGTTCGAGCCTGCCTTTCTACTACTACTTTTTTTTTTATGCTCAACACACACATTCAAACACCCGAGCAACACCGGGCTGAAATGCTAGTCTATCTATCTATATATCTATAAAAGTGAACATGTCTGTGTGTCTGTGTGTCTGTCTGTGTGTCTCTCTGTCTGCGTACATTTCCCTACACAATAACTCTGTCAATCTTTAGTCTACAGACTCGAAATTTGATATACAGGATATTGAGATTTGGGAAATCGATGTGATCGGTTTTCAGCCAGAAATTTCACTGTTAAGGGGTCAAAGTTCAACGATTTGACTTTTGAGAACTCTACAAAACTCTTCTGACAATTTTGCGTCTACGCACTTGAAATTTTAGATATATGTTCCTTGGACATGGATCTAACTTAATAACTCGATTTGAGCCCAAAACAATATATTTTAAGGGGTCATAATAAGGGTCAAAGTTTAAAAAATTGAACCTTTTTTTTTTTTTTGCAGCATACACCTCCAAACACCCGGGCCACGCAGGGCTGAAATGCTAGCATATCTATAAAAGTGAACGTGTCTGTGTGTCTGTCTATGTGTCTGTCTGTGTACAGTTCCCTACGCAATAATCCTATCAATTTTTAGTCTACAAACTCAAAATTTGATATACAGGGTACTGAGATTTGGGAAAATCTATGTGATCAGTTTTCGGCCAGAAATTTGTCTGTTAAGGGGTCAAAGTTCAACGATTTGGCCTTTGAGAACTCTATCAAACTCCTCCGATAATTTGGGGTCTAAACACTTTAAATTTTAGATATAGGTTCCTTGGACATGGATCTAACTTAATAACTTGATTTAGGCCAAAACAATAGATTTTAAGGGGTCATAATAGAGGTCAAAATTAAAAAAAATTGACCTCTGCGGTCTCTACCAAATTACTCAGACAATTTCTGGTCTAAATATTTGAAATTTTGCATAAAGGGTATTCAAAGATAGGGCAAGCTTTTTCATCGGTTTGGGTCGAAAATTTTTAGTTATCACTATATAAATGTATGTATGTATGTATGTTTTCATGTCTAACTAAAACTTTCGACAGAGGCGACAGATTTTACCAAGATCAGTAGCGTTTTAAAGTTCGACCTTTCATATGACAAATATCAAAAAATTGACTAAAAACATTAATATCTTCACCTTCAACTAGGCACTTTTCTACAGAGGGGGGATCACTTTTTTTGCCAATATTTTTTAAAGTTATCCTCTCCTTTAGATTGTCTAGCCTTAATTTAAAAAAATGTCGCCTCTGGTTTGGCGGTGGTCGTAACAGCATAGACGTCAGATTTTTACCCTGCTCTTTTTCTCCCTCGCGTTATGCGTTTGAGGCCGCCTTCCTATTACCACTTTTTTTTTTTTCAACAGACACATCCAAACACCCGGACAACGTCGGGCTGAAATGCTAGTATATCTATAAAAGTGAAAGTGTCTGTCGATCTGTCTGTCTTTGTGTCTGTCTGTCTGTGTACATTTCCCTACACAATAACTCTGTCAATTTTTAGTCTACAGACTAGAAATTTGATATATAAGGTACTGAGATTTGAAAAATCTTTGTAATCTGCTTTCGGCCAGAAATTTGGCTGTTAAGGAGTCAAAGATCAACAATTTGACCTTTGAGAACTCTACTAAACTCCTCCGCCAATTTTGGGTCTAAACACTTAAAATTTTAGATATAGGTAACTTGGACATGGATCTAACTTAATAACTCAATTTGAGCCCAAAACAATAAATGTTAAGGGGTCATAATAGAGGTCAAAGTTAAAAAAAAATTGACCTCTGCAGTCTCTTCCAAATTACTCAGATAATTTATAGTCTAAATATTGGAAACTTTATATAAAGAGTATTCAGAGATAGGGCAAGCTTTTTAATTGCTTTGAGTCGAAAATTTGAGCTACAAATATATAAATGTATGTATGTTTGCATGTCTGCCGAAAACTTTCGACAGAGGCGATGGATTTTCAAAAGATCAGTAGCGTTTTGAAGCTCGATCCTTCAGACGACAAATACCGAAAAATTGGCTAAAAACATTAATATTTTCACCTTCAACTGGGCACTTTTCTACAGGGAGGGGTCGCTTTTTTCACCGATATTTTTCGAAAATCATCCACTCTTTTCGATTGTCTAGCCTTAATTTAAACCTATGTCACTTCCGGTTTGGCGGTGGTCGTAACAGCAAAGGCGTAACGTTTTTTCCCGTTCTTTTTCTCCTTTGCGGTACGAGTTCGAGCCTGCCTTCCTACTACCACTTTTTTTTTTTTTGCTTAACACATACCTCCAAACACTCGGGCAACACCGGGCACTCATGCTAGTATTAAAAAAAATAACAATTAACAATTATTTTTATATACCTACATTTACTAGTGTTTCACAATCATCAGCGTAGGAAATGATAATTACTGCTGGTCATGAGGTGTGAAAACAAATTCATGTCATATTCTTATTATTAAAGATGTCATTCCTGAACTTTAATATTGGTTGTCAAACAAACAATAGTAACAGCCATTCATCCTTTGTGACGTCTTTCCTCCTCTTTCTTCCAATTGATTAATATAAAGAAAGCTTTTTCCAACTTTTTCATTTATGACGTCACACTAGATGAATCGTTTTGGGTAACAACCATTCATTGTTTATCTTTGCTTTTTGTAACTTTTTGTAATCAGTGATGGGAGTGATAGTACCATAGGTAGTGTTAGTAGTGATAGTAGTTATTCAAATATATTTCCCAATGCTGATACAATTACCGATTCCGATACAATCACCGATTCTGGTTCTTTATAAATCTCTAAATATTTAACTACAGAATTGTTTATTCCCCGATTACCATAAAAACACATGTAAAATGTGCAGATATTTTCTCAAACATATATACTTATGCAGAGTGGTGGTGCGATCTATAGATTTTGGTTTTACTGGTAGTTTAAAAGCAATAGGTATTTACTCGTGGGACCTGTAGAAATTCCACAGCGGACTCTTTCATATGTAATATATTGGTGTTGCTATTCTGAGGATGTCTAGATTAAATGTAGACGCCCTGATATTGTTGTAGCTATTTTGTTAAAACTGCAAAAGTATTTATCTAAGCTAGCAGGGACATCTGGCAAAGCCCCGGTCGTAAAATATGCTTAAGTATTATATTTTAATTCATGCAGATTTTGTATATATTATTATAGAGTCAATTATCTATTGATTCTTATATATTATAAAGTTGTGATTTAATATATATATATATATATATATATATGTATATATATATATATATGAATTTTAAAATGGATACAATCCGACGTTATAATGTGAAAAGGAAGCAGAAGACCGGAGGCTCGACGTTTCGCCCGAATTATGCGGGCTTTTTCAAGAGGTGTGGTCACTGACGAGAGAGTCGATGTTTTTAGTTTTATATATACTGGGGGAGTGTATGCAAATAAAACTATTATACAAATACAAAAAAAAAGAACAAATATATATTTATTAACCAGTGTCTACATTATTTTCGTGCAATATTATTTTAGATAAGTGGAAAGAAATGTTAAAAAATCCTGTTCTTTGTTTGATAGTGTTAGTAGAGTTAGAGATTTAACTCGGAAATCTAAAACTAACAATAATAAACCATTAACACAAGCCGGAATTTATACCATACCGTGCCTTGATTGTGGCAAGATATACGTAGGAGAGACACAGCGAAACCTTGCTAAAAGATTATATGAACACAAAAGAGACATAAAGAATAACAATACACGTAATGCTCTTTTCGGTCACATAATGGAAAATGACCATCATTTCGATTTCGAAAACGCGACCCTCCTAAAGCATATACATAGTAGGTCAACACGCCGTCTGCTGGAATCTGCTCTTATCTCAAACTCTACTAACACTATCAAACATAGACAAGGATTTTTTAACATTTTTTTCCACTTATCTAAAATAATATTGCACGAAAATAATCTAGACACTGGTTAATAAATATATATTTGTTCTTTTTTTTGTTGTTTTTTTTTGTATATTTGTATAATAGTTTTATTTGCATACACTCCCCCATATAAATATATAAAACAAAAGCATCGACCCTCTTGTCAGTGACCACACCTCTTGAAAAAGCCTGCATAATTTGGGCGGAACGTCGAGCATCTGGTCTTCCGCTTCCTTTTCACATCATATATATATATATATATATATATATATATATATATATATATATGACTTGGATGCATCAGCTTGTATCAAAACCGAAACTAAAACTTATGTAGAAAAAATATGGATATACATATCACTTGAGTTCCTTCTACTATAATCGAAACCGAAACCAAAACTTATGAAGAATTCTTGGTAAAATTATTTATTACAAGAAATGGAAAGTCATCTATATATATAAAAGCGAAAATGTGTGTGTGTATGCATGTATGTATGTACACTTTTTGTGTATGTTCGCAAAAGGCTTTTTCGCCAGTCTTCTCAGTCGATTCACCCCTTCTTAAAACTTTTTATATGCTGTCTAAATCATAATATCTACCTTGGGGGAGAGGTTCTTAACCAGGGGTAAATTTATCCCTAGAGGGTAAAACATTATATAATCTGGGGGGGGGGTTATTTGATGCACCTGATAATTTGAAAATAATTATTTCTTTTCAGATTGTGTCATGTCTGTCTAAGAAATATAAGTATATACCTGGATACACATGTCTGATATGGTTTTGATTTCATTGTTGTGGATGGTGTGAGCAAACCTCAGTATCTTACGTGAATCAGGATTCTCATGATTAGTAGCAATAACGACAAAGGCCAGAAAACGCATGAAAGTCAATGATGATATGAGAGTAGCATTGCTAGAAACAGTTCTTTGCATAAAGAAACTGATTGGCTTAATCAATCAAAAATGTGAACCGATTAACAAATGTGAACCAATTAACAAATGTGAACCAATTAAAATATGTGAACTACTTACACGAACTCTAAACCGATTAACGAATATGAGCCGATTAAAAAAATGTGAAGTGATTAACAAATGTGGACCAATTACATGAAACATGTGAACCGATTACAAAAAATGTTAACCACGTGAACTGATAAAAAGCATGCAAACCGATTAGACAACAATGTGAACCAAATAAATCCATGCCCCGATTAGATATCTGAATCAATTACAAAAACTGTAAACCGATTAGAAACTGTGAACCGATTAAACCTGCGAACTGATTGAACAAAAATGTAACCCGATTAAGCAAATGTGAACCGATTAGAAAATGTAAACCGATTACAACAAAAAAGTGAACCGATTACAACAAAAAGCGAACTGATTAAACAATTTGAACTGACTAAATTATGTGAACCGATTAAAAAAAATGACCGGATTAAAAATGTGAACTGATTAAACCATGTGAACTGATTAACAAAGAACATGTGAACTGATTAAACAATGTGAACCGATTACAACAACTGTGAACCACTTACAAATGTGACCAGATTAAAAAATGTGAACTGATTAAAAGTTGATGTGAACGAATAAACCATGTGACCCTATTTAATCTGAGAACCCATAAGATATTTGAACACATTTAAAAATGTAAACCCATTAAAATAGAAACCATTTTTTATGGAAATTGCTCAAGACAAGGCATGAAGCCACTTAATGTAAGTAGCTAACAAGAACAAAAGATGCTTATCACAAAGACAGGAGATGTGTATTGACTTTAATCTTGAAAAAAAAATAGAGGGTAGTGTCATCAGCATAAATGTTAATTTCCTGAATAATATTCTCTGGAAGGTCATTGATATAGAGTGTTAAATCCAGAATAGAGCCCTGAAGAAAACCAGCATTGATAGAAAAAGAAAAAGAAGATACAGCATCCAGAAGTACTTGCAAGCTTCGATCAGAAAGAAGAAACCTAATAATATCAAGAACTTTACGACTAATACCATAACTTTGAAGTTTATGTAGAAGACCAGAATCCTATACTCTATCAAATGCCTTTGAAATGTCAAGCGCAATGACCCTAATATTTCCTGATTTATACATAAACCAATAGATCCGTTCACTTACAGCAGTTAATAGACCAGTTGTTGAACAAAAACAATAATTAAAATGTGAAATTATTAAAAATGTGAACCCATTAAAAAAGTGGACCCATTAAAAATGTAAACAGTTTAAAAATTTGAACTGATAAACAATGTGAACCGATTAAAATCATACAAACTCATTAAACCTGTGAACCGATTTTTAAAATGTGAACACATTAAACCTGTGATCCCATTAAAATATAATTCCATTATAAAATGTGAAACCATTAAAAATGTGGACCGATTAAAAATGTGGACAAATTAAAAATATGAAACGATAAAAAAAATTTGCGCTGATTGACATGTGAACCCATTAAAAATATGAGCAAAAAAAATGAACCTATTATACATGCGAATTAAGAAAACATGTGAACTGATTAAAGTATGTGAAGCATTTGAAATATGTAAACCCTATTAGGAATCTGAATCAAATTACATATGTGAACCAATTGAAAATATGGACCAATTAAAAATATGATCCGATTAAAAATGCAAACCTATTAAACATGTGAGCCCATTAAAAATGTAGACCCATTAAAGTTGTCACCTTATTAAAACTGTGACCCCATTAAAAATGTTTCATAAGAACTTTTCTTTCCAAATTCTTTGTAATATGATTCAATGACTCATTTGTTTCAATTGCGAGCATATATTTGCTGTTATATAAAACTTAAACGTGTATCATACTATAAATATCTTTTAAATGATATGCATACAAGATGGCATCTGTGAAGGACTGTGTGAATGTGTGACGAACGCAAAGTAGTATCAATGAACATATGTCAAGGTCAGTGAAAAAAATAGTAAATGTCTTGAAATCACTTGATTTTAAGTGTTCCCTGGTGACATGTTATTTCGCCATTGATTTTTTTCAAAAGGAAAAGTCTCTATTGCAACTATGAGAACCATAAAAATAGATTCCGAGTGCTTGTACAGATTGGTGACCTTTTAAACCGACGCATTTCAGGTGAAAATATTATTACGTACTTGCGTGTTATATCGAAATCAGTATAAATTTTTAAAAATTACAAAAAATGGTTCAGTAGAAAAATAATTACAAGTAAAAATAGAATTTATCGGATTATCAAGTTTTATTGTAAGTTTTAAGGTGAATCTGTTGTGCAACTAATTCAGTATGACAAACACGGAAGATAACCCTTGACTTAAATTAAGGGTACTCCATTTTTAAATAGAATGTAATTGTGACTGATGTGTTGTGTTAAAATTACATCTAGCACATTTTCTACTCGATCATTTTTTTGTAATTATTGTAATTTATATTGATTTCGACATGGCACTTAAGTACATAGTAATCTTTTCACCTGAAATGCGTTGGTTTAAAAGATCACTAGTGTACACAAGCACGGCATTTTGAAAGAAATGTTTGTTTGTAATTTTTATTTTAATCTTGAATAACCATTTTTTATTTTGAGAATTTACAACCAAAATTATATTTTCCATATCAAGAAACTGTTTTTTGTTTCTGGTTTTAGCCTTGTTTGGTACGAATACACGATGCACATATTATTTGCTGTGACTGAAACACAAATTTTAAATCATCTGGCTTTCAGAGTTCAGTTGGAGATGGGGGAGAGATGCCTTGGCTTCAAAGTCAACAGTCTAAGCCATTGTTAAGATGATTTATTCCCTGTTGAGTAAGGTATGGCTTTGATCCTGTTGTAGTCTTAGGGGGTCCACCCTTCCAGGCTCTTGCCTGGTATCGTTTGGGTGAAGCAAGTTTACTGCTTACTACCTGAGGCACACCTCAAAAGATAGCATTCCTTGGATTTTGAAAAAAACATAAATACAAATAGTGAGTTTGTATGCAAGAAGGAGAGTCCAGTATGAGTGCATGTTCCCTGCCTGCATATAGCACATGCAGCTCCTGGTCCTGTTGACCCCACCCCTGCTAATAGAACGCCTCCAAGATAGCTACTCCCCATTTTAAACTTTTTTCTCCTCAGCCTCTTCGAAATTGCTATCTTGGAAGGATACCATTCCCACTCATTCTCCAAATTCCATTCCCCGTTTTCATTTTCTCTTCCACTTAGATTCCACGCCCACTTAGAGATTGACCTGCTTGTTTTCGGCTCAGAACAAACTGGAAAACAGAGGGCAGTCTATTATTTAGAAAGAGTTGGGAGGGTCTTACTAACCATTTTTTTTTCTTTTCCTTACTCCCCCTTCATTTCAATGAAATTATTATATATAGGTATATTTATGAACAATAAAATCTTTCAACCATTTGGGGATATATTAAGTGGGATGGCCTCTGGAGTAAATGTGGCATTGTGGCGACTCAGATGATTCTAGTTAAGAATAGAATAGACGATTTTAGTAATTGTGACCAAGAATGACCAACGACCCCCATTATTCTCACACTTTTGAATTGCCTTGTGCAATTTTTTATATTTTGTGAAAATAAATATTTCAAAGTGTAGTATCTGTTCTGATATTACATTTCATGATTTCTCGGTCATTAAAGGAGAAATCTTTATAGACTGAGGCAATTTTTTCTCTTTGCCTCAATCTAGAGTTCTAATTTTGAGGGTAGCTAGAGTTTACCCATGTTCAAAACTGACCTTGTGTCAAACTCTGCTCTCATGGGGCGGCAAGTAAAAGGGAACTATTTGCCCCTTGGCCTTTTGTTTAGGAGCAAAAGGCAGTATCTGTTTTGATGCTACACTTCATCTTCTCTTGATCAGTGAATGAGAAATCCTTCTAGAGTGAGGCAGTTTTTATTTTTTTGTCCAAATCCGAAGTGCTGATTTTTCCTCATGTGAAAAATCGGCCTTGTGTCTAACTCTGCCTGCGTAAGGAAGCAAGTAAGTAGGAATTCTTTATCGTTCCTTGATCTTTTTGGACCGAAATAAAGTGTAGTATCAGTTTTGATAATACACTTTATCTTTTCTGTCTTTGGTCAGTAAAGAAATTCTTATAGACTGACGTCGTTTAAATTTTAATTCCATCCAGAGTGCCACTTTTTGAGGCGCTGGATTTTCTCCACATAAAAAAAAAGAAAAAAAAGTGATCTTGTATTTAACTCTGCCCTCGTAGGGAGGCAAGTAAATAAAGACTCTTTATGGCAAATGTTTATCACATGAAAAGACATTTTCATTATTTATGAAATGAATCAGCCCATCATTTATTCCGGCAAGTAATTCTAATTTCATTCTTATGGGTACTCTCATCACAATAAAGGGTTGGCAAACTGCGCCTTTCCAAGGAGCAATTCTGCTGCTTTTCATGACACAGTTTTTCAAAAAGGTTGATGAGAGGTAGGTTCACAGAGATACCACAACTGTTGTTTCAGAATATTCCTTCTTCTAGATGAGTTGCCTTACCAAGACTTGAGAGTCTAATCTACTCTATTATCTAGGCTATCCTAAGAACCCTTTTTATAAGAAAAAGATATACCTATCTATAAAGTTGATTTTTTTTTCTCGCTCTGATATTGGTATTAAAACCCTACCTTTTCTATTTAAACATTATTAAAACAAACTTACTCAGCTATGAATATGTAAGCGATTTCATGAAGATTAACTAATTTGCATATTCCTTTGGAAAACAAGCATTCATTAATTAATTGTTCGGTTTTCATTGTTTCTTATTATATGATTGGTTTCATTTAACTTAATTCTTTTATGCATAGTTTCTACATTGTGCATAATTACATAGAATTTAGGATGAAAACGTTCCAGCACACTGACATGTTTGTATATATAGCTCTCTCTATATAAAAGTTACTTTATCTGTGTGTGAAACGTCTCTACCAAACTAAATATTTAGTCTACAGACTTGAAACTTTATATATAGGGTATCTGGACTTCGGGAACACTTCCAATATGATTTTTAGCCTATAAAAAAAAAAAAAAACTGCTAAGGGGTCAAAATTGAAAAAAACAACAACAACAAAAAAAAACAGTTGACCTTTGCAAGAGTAAATTGACTAGCTTCTAAGTATGTTTTTTTTTTCAGTTTTGGTCACAAGTTCTTAATGCAAATGTCATACATGGATGTACAGTCAAGCATCTGCTGGTCCTGGATATGACCTTAAACTATATCCGATGGTGAGGCCCCAGCTTGCGGGCTTTGGGGAGTGTGGAGCCAACCTTTAATTGCCATTACTCCCAGCTCCACTCTGACCCAGACTAGAAGTACCTGTTAGCGTCCCAACTATGGGTTAAATAGAAGCCGACTTAAAAAACATCGAATATACTCTATTAAAAAATTGTTCTTCAAAATCACTGGATTCAGCATTAAATAACCTGAAAAGGGTTGATATGCCGTAAAACAAAAACAACCAACCAACAAGCACCTGCTATGGAAACAGCGACAGAGTATAGAAAGATTAGCAACATATCTTTTGTGGAAAAAGGGATTGTAGAGAACAGAAGATATCAACTCCCACTGGATTTCAAAGTCGATTTTGTACTCTGTCAAGACAAGAAGAAGTGCTCTGAGCAGTACCATCTCACATGTAACAGTAGTGCTCTGTCTTCTATAATCTATGCCACTCATACCGATACATAGAAATCCTGTTTCAAATCCTATAATCAATCCATTGATTATGGAATCAAAGTGCAGCTATCCTCGTTGTCAGCGGCTCCTATTCGTATTAGAATATTGGGTCCTGTTGCGTCTGCTACTTTCTTTATTAATGTTTATGTGTGATATGACTTTAAATGCCTAGTTTATAGTGGAAGAGTCACGAACAGTGTTCACAGGGAAGGATAAAGGGAGGATGAAGCTGTTCACGCCACTCGCTTCTTCTTCCTTGCCTCCTCATTTTCTCTCCTTTTCTCCTCAAAGTCCTCATTACCTAGTGTTGGTGTTCTCCAGTTCCTGGTAGATTTTTCCACACGAGAACGATTCTGTGTTGGTTAAGGCCAGGATGTGTTTCAGTTGGTCTTTATAGCACATTACAGCTATATATATAAAAAAAAAAAAATTTCCTCTGTTACTACATAGGGCATGAGAAGTGATGCTGGCTCAGTGTTTAATGACACAGATTGGCAACCTGGGTGTACCAAGTTCAAATCCAATTTGTTCCACAGAAACACTTTCACTTAGGGACGTTGGAAACCTTCACACAGTTCTTCTTGTAAATAATTCTAATCAGGAAGATATCAGGGAAACCAATATCAACAACAGAACCATCTGATTTATATGAAACTAGCCCGGGTGCCCGACGTTTCTTGGGTGTTTGAAGGTGTGTGCTGAGCAAAAGAAAAAACAAAAACAAGTGGTAGTAGGCAGGCAGGCTCGAACCTGTACCATGAAGGAGGAAAAGAATGTGAAAAAAATTGTGACTTTTTTGCCGTTGCATCCATCGCCAAACCGGAAGTGGCGAAGCTTTAATATAAGGCTAAATCGAAAATAGGGGATGGCTTTAAAAAATATTGACGAAAAAAGCGGCCCCTCCTTGTAGAAAAGTGCCCAGTTGAGGGTGAAGGAATTAATGTTTTTAGCCAATTTTTCGATATTTGTCGTCCAAAGGGTCGAGCTTCAAAACGATGCCAATCTCGTGAAAATCCATCACCTCTGTCAAAAGTTTTAGGCAGACATATAAACATACATACATACATACATACATTTAAATAGACAAGTAAGATTTATATAATAGACTAGCCTGGGTGCCTGGCATCAACCGGGTGTTTGTAAGTGTAAAAAAAAAAAATGTGGTAGTAGGCAGGCAGGTTCGAACTGTCACGTGAAAACAGAAAAAAAGTGAAAGAAAACCTGACGTCTTACCTCTATTCCACGATGTGATCGGAAGTATAAAGCATTAAAAATCACTTGCAGAAATAGCGTTGCTTTTAAACCTCCCATGAAGGTCGTTTTTAATGTGGGGGGAAAAGCAGCCCCCCCAAAAAAAATGGGGCACTCTGGCAATATCCAAATAAATAGTAATTGTCTCAGTATGAAGGGTTTCCCCTACATTGACCAAGAACCAATTACAGAACAAATACTACCTGGCCGAAAAGCCGGGAGTTGTCAGTTGCATTCGATTATTTTTGCTTTATTTATATGAAAATGACAAACAAACACTTGAAACGAGGAAAATTTTTAAAACTAGATCAAAAAAAGATAACGACAATGTCTGTTTGCAAATTTGAAATATTACGATCTATTTTTCCTTTTATATATTAGACTAGCGGGGGTGCCCGGCATTGCCTGGGTGTTTATGTGGTGTAGTAAGGAGCCCCTGAAGGGGGTAAACAAAAGTAGTGGGGGTGCCTGGGTGTGTGTAGGTGGTGTAGTAAGGAACCCAGTGGTGGTGGTGTAAAAAAAAGCGGTAGTAACGGGACAGGAGGCAGAGGTCTTAAGTAGGCAGTAGTCTTAAAAAAAAACAAAAAACAAAAAAAAAGGTGGTAGTAGGCTAGAACCCGTAATGCAAAGGAGGACCCCCCCCCAAACCTGCCGTCTTAGTCGATGTCTCCATGGTGCAATCGGAAGTCACAAACGTCAGAATTAACCGTAGTCAATGAAAAAGGGAACGATGACTTGCTAAAATGGTGATGCAAAAATCGACCCCTCCTTGTACAAAACGGCCGAGTTTAGAGTGAAGGAATTAATTTTTTAGAATAATTGTTCGATATTTGTCGTCCGAAGGTTCGAGGTTTAAAATGATACTGGTTTGGTCAGGTTCCGTCGCCTCTGTCGAAAGTTTTTGCGAGACATACAAACACACACACACATTTTGCCCTTTATATATATAGAAGATGAATGAATATAGGCCACGTAAAGCATTTAAGGACAGAATTTTTACATACACAAAAATAACTCTTAGAAAAGATGATGTCTTTTGCTGAAAACCGTTTTTAAGGATAAGAATGTATATACACCCAGGGCATCAAGGTTTTGGAGTTGCATATGAAGTCGGGAAATACTTTGGCGAGAACAGGGGTCTGCAAAGTTTTTGAATGGGAGGGGGCAATATTGCTGAGTTTTTGAGCTACTCAGGCCAAAATATATTAAAAAAAAATGACCTGCATTTGTTTTATACTTTTTTGTTCATTAGTTTTGCTTTATAGTGAAACTGGGTCTCCAAAACCTCATTTTTAAAAATCATTTTCTGAATAAAAAGAAAAACCGTCACACTATTTTCACACATTTCCATTTAAAAAATTTTTCATGAATATTTTTACATTTTCCATAAGAGTTTTGCAGGCTGGATTAAAGACTTTAGCGGGCCAGATTTAACCTGCTGGCTGTAGTTTGGAGACATCTGGATTAGAACATATAAAAAATGCCAGTTGCACATGTGCAGTAGAAATAATGGTGTTTATCCTTACTCTGTGGATTTACAGTTCCGTACTTGACAATTCCTGGCTTCCCACACACAGAAAACGATTCTAACTTCTCCTGTTAACTGTGTAGCTCTTAAACTACCGTTTTGCCAATGCTCCTCATGTGACAAGGAAAAGGCAGGGGCATTGCTGATGCTGAATAAAACCATGAAGAGGGGATGTTCCAAAACTAATTTCTCTTATTTTATTTTTTTATTCCAGTCTGATGAATCAGAAGAGATTGCAAATTGCATTGTTATGATGACTGAAAACTTAAGCATTCATGACCTAAAAGTTTCAGCTCTCTGTTGCAGATATTGATGGTGTAAGAATCTAAGAAGGCAATCCCTGTCATGGACGCGCGCCAGAAGCAGGGATGTGTCATTAAATTCCTGGCAAATGTGTATTGAGAATGGTGGTGACTATGTAGAAAAATAAATTGTAGAGCACAAAAAGTTGCTAGTTTTAATACTACCACTCCCGTCTTCGTAGCTCTTCAACTATTTGAAGAAAAAAAAATAGAAGGCTTTCCTTTTGGAATGATCCTTATATGATACCTTATACAATGTTGCTATTATGATTGACAAGTTACTTTAAACAGAATGAAAATATGTGTGTGTGTAGGGGGGAGGGGGGGTACAGGAATAAGCTCTACCCCCAGTGGAAACGCCATTATCCACAGCACCTACAGGCAAGTTAACATAGTCATTGACCTATCGTAACATTAAATGTCACTGACATTCTTTTAGAAACCTTGATGCCAGTGGTTCAACATGAATCAATGAATTTTGCTGGCAGACGTAAATCAACTGAAATTAGTGAAGAGCAATTTTAATTTACTTAAGAAAGATGACAGTGATTAAGTGGTTAATGACGCGAACTGACGATGGGTGTTCCAAGTTCGAATCCAGTTCGCCCCACAAAATCACGTTCACTTAGGATGCTGGCAACCTTCACGTGGTCCTTATACCCAATGTCCTTCTAAAAAAGAATTCTGATTATAAAAATATCGGGGTAACCAATGCAAACAACAGAATCTTCAGATTCACTCGAGATGATGAACTTACTTGGGATTAAACATAAATATTTATTGAAATTGTAAGTTTAAGAAGCCAATTCAACGCAGATATTCTTTTTTGAAATAAACATTTATGAAATTTAAAATGGAGACAGAGAGACCTAGAGGCTCGACGTTTCGCCCATCTTATGCGAGTCTATCCATTTATTTTTTTATACCGTCATAGCACCCTCGTCAGGATGGAAACATTTTTTTCTTCTTCTTTTTCTTTTCTTGCGGCATGCCACTAAGAAAAATAAGATCTGTATGGTCTTCTTCAACAGTAATGTCTGTTACATTACAAAAAATGAGCATATGAAAGCAAGGACAAACGAAGAAGTTTTGTTTAAACTTTTATTTAGGGTCGATGCGATTGTAGCAGATACTGTTGGTATTGTCAGGATGTGCTGGTGATGGCAAAGGTGATGACGGGGACGTCGATCAGCTGCTTGGAGTAAGGACAGCGGTTGGTCGGCAGGCTCTTGGAAGTCGGTGGCGAAAAGAGTAGTCTGGACAGCTGCTGCAGGTGTCATCTGGGGTGAGATCGACGATGGCTGGTTGCTGCTGATGCTATGATGCTGCTGCTGATGATGATCTTATTTTAGGTGAGATTGACAACGATAGGCTGCTGCTAGGATGGCAGTGTTGACGGACAATTTCACTGCTCGGCAATTTAGCCTATTCTACCTAGTTGTTGAAACCCAGCTGTATTTATACTTGGCCTGCAGACGTAGTTGAAGACAGGATGGCTTCGAGCGTTGATACATCGCTTTTGTTTTAGAGTTGTGTTAGTTTCCACATCTTAATGTACAGCAGATAAATCATCTGTTTGTGGAGTATATTCACTTGTTGCCCGTATCATATTTATGCTGATAAACTCGTGTAATTCTAGTAAGAATTATGTTCTTATAGTGTTTCATGTGTTAATTATTTGTGTCGATGTACGTGCAGGAGGTTCATCGGCTGTGGTGTTCTTATTTCAAATATAATTCTTTTTCCATTGACTGGTTCACTGTAATGGTTTTCTTGCTGGGATGGCTAGCGAATTATGCTGTTGATGTAGAGATATATAAAAAAAAACAGGCTTTGACGCTCTGATTTGCATTTGGTATGTCCATTTAGTTTGTGTCTCAGTGCCGCCATTGTTGTCACTATCACTGCTCCTGCTGATTTTGTGTTTTATTTATGTAAGTCTGGAGGGATATGAGATATAACATGTCCAAGTTAGAAGATCTGCATGGTTGCACGTGAAGTGAATTTAAATTATGAAGATGTTTTTCTCCGTGATAAAAGCATTGTTTAAATTTAAATTGAAAATGTAAGTTTAAGAAGTCAATTCAATGCAGATATTTAAAAAAGTAAATAAAATAAACACTTATCCAAATTTTCGACCTCATAGCACCCTAACTAGTAGGGAGGGGGCACCATGCCTTGCCCCATCGTAAAATACACTTTAATATATTTTAATTCATGCAAGTTTTGGTATTTATTATTATAGAGCCAATTCTCTATTGAATATTATATTGTACCTAATATATAGTACTGATTGCAAAAGATAAAAAAAAAATGACCTAGGTGCCATTAGCTGGAATCGAAACCAAAATATTTAGCACTCCAACCGTATTTCCTACCATTCAGATAGATAAGAAAGATTTAAAATTAGACCACTTCAAGCTATGAATGAAGTTGCGAATGCAAAAAGTAATAGAAATATGTCAGCAAGTTGAAATGATCATTTTGCATTTCAACTTGCCGACATATTTCTGTACGTGTTAGTCATCCATGCAAACATGCAAACCAAGATTTTACTCGTTATAAACCATCCTTTAAACTTCTGCATATCAGTACAGTCAGGGGAGCAGGCTGCAGGAAGGTAATTCCAAAGTCTAGTTGTTTGAGGGCAGAAACTATTAGAGTATTAAGCTTTCTGGTATTTAGTAACCTCAACAGTGAAGGGGTGTGATTTCGTTGCTAATCAGGTTTATCAGGGGTATGTAAATTGAGGAGACACAAATACAATGAGTTCATCAGAGCACATTCCATTAAAATACTTTGTAACATTGCGGCGATGAGATAGGGGTTGGAGTTTAGTTGACAAAGCGGAACTTATTAGATTGGAGACTTCTTTGGACCTTATCCACAAGGTAGAGACTATGAGTAGATGCAGCAGCCCAGATATGGCAACAATACTCCATGTGTGGGCGAATGGTGGCTTTGTAGAGGTACGGGATACTCTCAAGTCTTCTAGCACGATAGAGGGAGCCCACCTTCTTTGCAGTAGCCTTCGCAATGTCCTCAATGTATTTGTTCCAGTTTATATTGTCCATGAATGTTAAGGTGAGGAGTTTGAAGGGACTTTTTGAGTGAAGGAGTTCCTTTTGGATTCATATCAAGTGATGTGGATGGTCGTCTAATTTTTTAATTGCTTTCTCACTTGTCCTCACAGCTTGGAAGGGTTTCGTTTAGGTTTTAGAAGAAAGCATAATTTTTTTTTTTTTTTTAATTTTTTTTTTTTTTTTTTACATTTTTTGATATAGAAACTACTTCATGAAACCACTTGATGTAAAGAGCTGAAAGAGATTTCATTCTATGGAAAAAAAAAAAAAAAAAAAGCAGCCAACAATAAGCATTAGATGGATAGATTCCGACCCAGAAAACATCAATTCTTCTCTCTTGGTCAGAAACATCTCTCATGGAATATGAGAACTAAAGGGCAAAATAAAGGAAGTGAGAGTTATGAGGCTACCAAAAGTAAATCTAAGGACCACTTTCTATTCTCCGCAACCTGCTACTTTTGATTATTTGCTAATTTTTGTGAGATGGGGTGGATTTATGTTTATTTATATAACAATTAAATACACATTGGTTTTTATTATAGAGTGAAGAATTCTTGTGTTTATGTAGTTTCTGAATATTGAATTTGATTATCATTATTTGATTATTTGCTGTTGGGTCCACGTTTGTACACTGTAGAGGGGTAGTGTAGTATCTGGTCTGTTGTTATGAAACCATCCTCCCAGGCATTATCTTTTTCTTTTTCTTTTGCAGAAGGGTAGTGTATTATTTTGGCTTGTGGTTATGACATTGTCCTCCCAGGGATTACCTTTTCCTATTTTGTGTGTGTGGACAGAGAGTTTGTGATATACATACAAATAAAAATATGCAACCTCTCATTTATTTATTGCAGACTATTATCCTCATCTTTCGGACAACTATTCCTTTGGCCTTCATCAGGTGGTAACTGTGACAGGATAGGAACGTTTTGGCCAACTAATTCTCTGGCGAGCTTTGGGTAGGATTGAAACTGCTATCTTCAAACAATATTCACCTGTCACTGTAGATTCAATGTCTCTATCCACTGCGCCACGGGCCCCTTCGCAAATAAATTAGCAAATAGTTAAAAGTAGCAGGCTGCAGAGAATAGAAAGTGGTCCTTAGATTTACTTTTGGTAGCCTTATGACTCTCACTTTCTTTATTTTGTCCTTTAGTTCTCATATTCCATGAGAGATTCTTCTATATAAATAAAACAGTAGATGTATATATGAGTGCGTGTCAGTGGATAGAGACGTTGAATCTCTACGGTTCCAGGTGAGTATTGTCTGAAAAGATCAGTTTCGATCCTACCCAAAGCCGGCTAGAGGCTTAGTTGGTCAAAACGTGGTGAAACAAACAACAACTATGGAAGGCAGTAATTGCTGAGAATGCAATTAGGAGATTCAGAGTTCCTATCCCGCCGCAATTACCACCTAATGAAGGCCAGAAGCTTAGTAATGTCCATTGTGTTTAGCCTCCCGCTGCCTACTTTATAACGTCCAAGAAAATGCGATTTTACCCAATTTTCCGTAAAAATTACTTTTAACTAGAAATAAAGGGTTTGTTTTACTATACACATAGATTCGAAAAGTTGCCCCCCCCCCAAAAAACAACAACAAACAAAAAATATATAACAAATAAATGTTATCAAAGACAAGATAAGTTACCTTTCTACTTAACTCGATAAGTTTTTAGTGTTTTTATTTAATGAATGTAAAATGTTTATTCGGTTCGAAAAACGAGTAATGTTGAACACTGCCGGAGAACAAGAAAAGATGGCCGCGATGTTTTGGAAGACTCGATAATCACTTCAAAATAAGAAATAAAACAAAATGGTGGTAGCTCTGACAATTAAGTACGTAATATTGTTTTGGTTAAAGCAACATATCAAAAAACAACAAAAAAAAATCGATCTGTCAACTCTAGCTTAAGAAGCATCCGAATTTCGTTCATTTACAAAACCTGCTTACTTCACCGACTTAATAACATTTTTAGAATACTTTCCTGCTTGTGGACGAAAAAAAAAAAAATCAAGTTTTCAAAAAATTTTCACTTGCGCGGTGACATTACTGCGGACGCACGAAAGTGACACGTGATGCTTATTAGTTATAACCAGATCGAGACTGCTTGAGAGAGTAATCTCGATGGTAGATAGAGCGAAAACCGCCCCGTAATACTTTTGTCCCACACATTTTCCGCCAGTCAGGCATCGTCCCATTCACGTTTACTTGACGACCGGTTTTGACAATTATGCTGGCCAGCAAAGTTGAACAGCCTGCAAAGCTGGTTTGGTAAGATGAGCTTCGTATGGACACACATTGTTGAGATGGATAAGCGTACTCGTTTCGTAGAGTTGCAACGGCAGTAGAACTGGTTTAATAATATTTGGGACATACCTGACACCAGTCGATGGATTTTCTTTTTCTACATAAAAAAGAGAGAGAAATAAATAGAAGTCATATCACCTGACACCATGACGCCAGCAGTTAAACCACGTTGCCATACAAATTTACCGAGAAAACTTTGATCAAATCAATTGAAAATATTACAGTTGAATGGGACAAACATGTATACATACAGCTACATAAATAAAACACAATATCTGTGTATGTGTGTGATGTTTGCGTGTTCCCTATAGAAAGAAAGGTGAGAGAATCTACATAAAATCTAAAAGTGTATTCCTATGTAAAATTTACCGAGGAAAAGAATGGAAGTGTTCCTGAATATCTAAGTGTAACCCTAAGGAATAGATGATGGGATGATCCCCTTAAAACTTCAAATATATATTATTTTTATGAAATAGCTGTTGCTTAATGGTTATCTCGCTAGCCATCAAGTTCGTAATTTCGTCTACTGAAAGTCCTATGGCGATGGACAAGTGGTGACGTGTACTGGAATGGAAATAATCTGACAAGATAGGCAATCACCATATATGTCGAAACTACATCTTTAATCTGCCATCTATGTTTACAGCCTTGCGGGTTCGAGGCTGGTCTTCAAAGTCATCTATAAAGTCATGCGAAGAAAAACAGTAATGGCACTGATGACAGTTGAGGAAAAGGAGACAGCAATAATCGGTCAAGACGGGTAATCATTATACATATATGCATGCCACATTTAGAATGGTTTAATTTGATCTCTTTATTGACTACTGAATTTGAACAGGCTATTTTTTTTAAAACTCTGCTCAATAAGGTTGGTCAAATAATATTGGATAAAAAAAAAGTGCCCAACTTTGATTCAACTGAATACATTTCACATGTTCCTCTGTTAATCCGAATCCGAATTGGGCATCGGAAAAATCATAACTTTTGGGGGTATCGGAATCAGTATTGGAATCGTAAAAATTTGTGCCTATTTTCCGATGCCAAAAACGATTCTTTTTATTGTCCTTTTTATTTGATTTTGTTTAAAGCAAAATCTTCCACTGCTGGTAGTAATGATAAAATAATCAATATTTATTGATTTTAAATTAACACTAAAGCTAAAATTTATAGATCACTTCCCCCCTCCCCCACATTTCTATTTTTATGTTTGGGAAAATATCGACGCATTTAACATGTGTTTTTACGGTAATCGGGAATAAATAACAACTCTGTTGTTAAATATATAGTGATTTATAAAGAATCGGAATCGGTAATTGTATTGGAATCAGGAAAAAATATTGGAATCGTTAATTATAAGATTATTTTATATAAACTTCTTTCCAGTTATCGAAAAAAAAAAAAAAAAGAACATTAAGAAATTTACGTGCGGGGTTTGAACCTACTGACAACGTCTTGCAAAAAAACAAAAAAAAAAAAAAAGTAAATTTTCAAGTCTTATAAAATTCTTTGCAAAAAAATTAAGAAATTTACGCGCAGAGTTTGGACCTACAGATCACGTCATGCAAAAAAAAAAAAAAAAAAAAAACACGCTATCAACTTACCCATAGTAGAATTTTCATGGTCCATTGTTCTATCATTGTTGTTAAGCAATGACATGGAAAAATGGCTTTACCGATGATAGATAAATTAAAATAACGGTTTCGATTATCGATTATCGGCAATTATCGGGGGCATTCTAAGACAAAATTTAACTAAGATCACTCCCAGACTAAAGTTCTGTAAATTTTAATAAAATCTGTTCAACCGTTTCGGAGTCTATAAGGAAGAACTCACACAGAGAAAAAGTTGCATTTAGTAAATAATTATATATATATATATACTCCTATGAATTCGTTTTTCTTTTGTGTGCATTGATATTCATATTAAAAACCCTCTTTTCTATTTATTTAAAAAGAAAATACAATTTTCTTATATATGGGTTGTGGAAATGCATTCACTAGCAAAAGATCTAGCTAATTTGCATGTTATTTTAAACATTCATTTTAATTAATTCCCTATTAGTTTTTTCGGTTTTCTTATGGGATGATCATCTTTATTTAACTATTACGTGTAATTATATTCATGCAGATATTCTACATGATTTATACTTGCATAATATTTGCGTAAAATCTTTACAGTAAACAAAAAATTGTTTCCATATATATTTATGCATACGCATATATTTTGTTTAATCTATTAGTCTATCTATCTATCTATCTATCTATCTATCTATCTATCTATCTATAAAAGTGAACGTGTCTGTCTGTCTGTCTGTCTGTGTACATTTTCCTACGCAATAACTCAATTTTTAGTCTACAGACTCGAAATTTAATATACAGGGTACTGAGATTTGGGAAAATCTATGTGATCGGTTTTCGGACAGAATTTTGGCTGCTATTTGGTTACCAAATTACTCAGACAATTTCTGGTCTAAACATTTGAAATTTTACATAAAGGGTATTCAGAGATAGGGCAAGCTTTTTAATTGCTTTGGGTCGAAAATTTGAGCTAACAATATATAAATGTATGTATGTATGTTTGCATGTTTGCCTAAAACTTTCGACAGAGGTGACGGATTTTCACAAGATCAGTATCATTTTGAAGTTCGACCCTTCAGACGACAAATACCGAAAAATTGGCTAAAAACATTAATTTCTTCACCCTCAACTGGACACTTTTCTACAGGGAGGAGGTTGCTTTTTCACAGATATTTGCGATTGTCAAGCCTTAATTTAAACCTACGTCACTTACGTTTTGGCGGTTGTCGTAACAGCAAAGATGTCGTGTTCCCCCCCCCTTTCCTCTTTCACGGTACAGGTTCGAGCCTGTCTTTCGACTACCACTTTTTTTTTGCTCAGCACACACCTCCAGACACCCGGGAATCCATGCTAGTATATATATATATATATATATATATATATATATATATATATATATATATATATATATATATATATATAGTAAGTTATAAATATATATGGCGTTTAAGCTACACTGAATATTCCATGTTTCATCCACTCTAGGATTCTTCAGTCTTAATCCTAGAGTGGATGAAACGCGGAATATTCAGTGTAGCTTAAACGCCATATATATTTATAACTTACTAACTAGCTCTACCTACGTATTGAGCACTGTTGAAGTAAATACTTAAAGTTTACGCATAAATTTATACTTTCATATATTAATTTTATGTGAGTAAATTAAGTAGTTATATATATATATATATATATATATATATGTATATATATACACATACATACATATATATATACATATATACATATATATACACACATATATGTATACATACATATATATATATACATACATATATATACGTACATATATATATACATGCATATATATATACATACATTTATATATATACATATATATTTATACACACATACATATATATACATACATATATATATGATGATTGCAACGTCTTGTTAGACGAGTGCCACTCCCTCCGACATTTAAAATCCATGAGCCCAAATGTCTGAGGGAGTATCTATACAAATATGATGTTACAGAGTCTTAGCTTTGTATGACAGCTAAGTCTCTCTCTCTCGGTTCAAAATGGTGAGATCCAGCAACAAGCAAGAGCAAGATAGCCAGCAACAAATTAAACTGCAGACCAGCTTAATGCGGGTACTGGTCTCCCGCTTTATGTTTTTTTAAATCAGAGATTTGCTTCTCCTAGAAAGGTTGCCTTCACCACGGCTTACGGGAGCCCTCTTTACCCCAATACACACATACACACACACAAATATACACGGTGCTAGTTGGCCGTTGACCCAGAAAAAGAGTTCATTCGCCCTTTGTGTCAGGTCATGTCATATACTACTGGTACCATGTAACCCAGTGCTACCTGCCTCATGGTCGGGTCACCGGCGACTAAACTGGTTCCCCCACCAGACTTGTTTGGTGAGGAGGGCGGCTAGTCTCCCTGAAGGATTAAAAACAAGACCTTCCAAAGGACATATATATATATATACATGCATATATACATACATATATATACATACATATATATATATATATATATATATATATAAATATATATATATATATACATATATATACATATATATATATATGCATGCATATATATACATACATATATATACATACATATATATACATACACATATATACATACATATATATACATATATATACATACATATATATATATATATATATATATATATATATATATATATATATATATATATATATATATAATATTATTTTATGTTCTGAATTCCCTAAACAACTTTACGAAATAATGTTTTCAATGATGTGAACAATCTATACAACCAAAAAGAAAAGCAACAATCATGCAAGACACATCAGATTCAAACTTTACTTAATAGCATTCGTCAACAAGATCACAAGATCGAACGTAGATTTTGGCTGCATTCACGAATGGACCACTCCTTGCAGTTAATACCATCAGAATGAAGATAGAAAAATTAAAAGAAAATTTATTTATTTACTTATGTGTACAAAGGAGTCGCCGCAGGCCTTGATAAGAGGTAACTCCCTTTGAAAAAAAAAAAGAAAAAAGACACACATTCTTGAAAAAAGATTGGAAATAAATGATTTTATTCATTTAGTAGTAGTAGTAGTAATAATAATAATAATAATAATAATAATAATAATAATAATAATAATAAAATTATATAGCATTATTTGGTGTCGCAAATTCTTTAAATAAAAAGAATAATCATTTTTCAGTTACAAAAAGCACTTGCCTAGCTACAACCACTATCAACCCCTCCCCTCTCTATCTCTGCCTTAATCTAAACGCAAGTTAAATGAACAAAGCTTATTTCCTAGAACTGGCCAGCTGTGAAACCCTATTCCGCTAGCCTTCTTTCTAGATGACTACAACATAGTCGTCTTCAAGTCCAATGCAAACAAATTCTTGTTGAGCTGTCCTCTTTAAGAGTCAATTTTTATCCAATTTCCATCACCATATGTGCACTAACCCTTATCCTTGAGTGACCTTCGGGCTTTGATAAGTGCTAACTCACCTGTAAAAAAAAAAGAAGCAAATGAAAATAAATAACACTTGAAATACAGATTAGATACGAACAAAATATTGTTTAAAATACAATCATAAAAAACATTTAACTATATTAGATTTTGCATTGTCACTGCCTTCTAAAGAGCAGACCTATATATATATACAATATGCTTCAAGAAAACTTTGTTACTTCTTGTTTTTACTAAAAGTCACCACTTACCAAAGTTGAAAAAAACAAGTGAAACATGCATGGTCCCCTGTGAGTGCAAAGTGAACGAGGCATAAAAAAAATGACTAAGTTAATCATTTGCCCCCCCCCCCATTTAGCCCCAAAAATCCCCAGGGGACGTCAAATCCTGGCAAAAATGCACAAACGGGGCAGTTTTAGGCCTTAACATATGTATATTTGAGTTCTGCACCATGCAAAAAAAGAAATGACTAAGTTAATCATTTGCCCCCCCCCATTTAGCCCCAAAAGTCTTCAAAGCCTTAACATATTTAAATTTGAGTTCAGCAACATATAAAACTGCTAAATAGACAAACAGAAAATGTTGAACAAACGTGGTAAAATAGTCCCCAAAAGGATGATTTTAGTCCTGAAATAACCCCTGGGGCACACCCAATAGTTATCGCGAAGTATAGACAAGCAAAATTATATAGAAATCAGTTAGTTACAACTTTTCAGAAAGTTTTATAAAAATCCAATTTTTTTTTTTAATAAGCCCCAAAGTGTCAATTTTAGCCACTTTAACCCGAAAGGCACCCCTAGGGGGCAACCAGAGTTTTCCCGGAAAATCCATTCTGTTACTTTTTTACTCATATCATGTTTAATGTTTGTGCAAAATTTCAAAAGATTCCAAGGCATAATTATTGAGAAAAGTGTGGACAGATGAACGGACGAACGTTGGACAAAAAAAACACTTGAGGATTAGGGTTAATAAGATGGATAGATGCAGACTTGAATGATGACGAATATTACAAGAGGATTGAAAAGATCCATATACCACCCAATTAGAACCACAGGCGACCTAGAAAACAGCAATTCTTCCCCCTTTGTCAGAAACATCGCAAATGGAATATGAGAACTTACGGATAAAATAAGGGAGCGAAAGTTACAAAGTTATTGAAAGTAAACTCAAAGTTACCCTTTTGCTCTTTATCAGTGGGGATGGCTGTTGGTCGCCATGGAGACCGTCTCATTCGATAGCTCTTTGTTTTGTTACCTTGTTGGAGAATTGAAGATATGCCTAATGTGGATATGCCGACAGCCCGACTATGCAATAGGTAGCATGAATTCACATGGTACTCACAGCATGCAAGAAAACAGATCTAACCTAAGTTTATGATTAAAAACAGATTTATTGGTAATAATGAAAAAAATAGTGCGTTTTTTTTTTTTTTTTTTAAATTGAAAGCATTGAGAAAGGGAAATATTAAATGATTCGCGTCGTTCGGACTCTGCCAAGAACCCTTTTTTTTTTTTTTAATTATAAAAAAAAAAGACTAATAATTCTTAAAAATATTTGTCTGAACCTGTTGATTTCAAATGTGATTGATATGTGGTTCAATGATTGAAACGATGTGTAGACAGATTCAAATGATAGGTTTGATATGGAGTTCAATGACTTACAACTGATGAGTAGACAGACAGAAAGACAGACACACAGACATATTTACTTTATATATAGAGATAGATAAAAAGAATTTCTACTTTATCCTTTTTTACTTGATAAAATATGATCTACTCACTGTACATTTAATATATATATATATATATATATATATATATATATATATATATATATATATATATATATATATATATATAGTTTATATGCGTAGATCGTCATATAATAGCTAGATCACTCTGACTGACGTTAAAAGCATTTAAAAAGAATAAATGTTTAACTTCAACTGTATCTCTCACGGTTGTCGGTAGTCGAATGGTTCGAGTCCTTGCTAATGAAGCCAGACATGACTTCTCTGTTGCTAGGGTTCGAAATGTCTCGACTGGCGTTAATCGTGACACCCTGCACTGATGATTCCCAAAAGAATGAAACACTAGTGTCTGTAGGTATTTAATTATTATAGTAAATAATATTATATATATATATATATATATATATATATATATATATATATATATATATATATATATATATTAGTAAGTTATGAAAATATATATGGCAATTAAGCTACACAGAATATTCCGCATTTCATTCTCGTGAGAATGAAAAAACAAACCGTCAGGCTTATTCTTGACGAATTCTCACGAGAATGAAACATGGAATATCCTGTGTAGCTTAATTGCCATATATATTTTCATAACTTACTACCTAGCGCTACCTATGTATTGAGTACTGTTGAAATAAAAACTGAAAATTTACGCATAAAATTATATCTTCGTATATCAATTTATGTGATTAAATAAAGTAGTCATATATATATATATATATATATATATATATATATATATATATATATATATATATATATATATATTATTTATTTGTTTTTGTTTGCGATACTTTTTTGAATGAATTCAATTATTTATTTGTTTTTGTTTGCGATACTTTTTTGAATGAATTCAATTATTTATATAAAAGTGATTTGCCGAATTGGGTATAATTTTCCCTTTTACCAATTTGATACCCCAAATGGGGAGCGGCATATACATTGTTTTTAAAACATAATTATCCACTGACACGTGTTTCGTCGTCGTCGGAAAGTCTTTGTTTTTTCTTTTTTATTATTACACTCTCTTTGTTTCTCTCTCTCTCTCTCTCTCTCTCTCTCTCTTCATATATATATATATATATATATATAATTATTTGCCTTGTCTGTGTTGTGTTTTTTGTCATGTATAGAGACGAGCTACCATTTTGGGGTGATCTAATAACACAATCATTTCAATGGAAGACTATCATAAGCCGCTCTCGCATTAATAGCTCACCGGCCCGCCCGCTTTAAGCTTTTTTATCTCTGGTCGTGAAAGCGGATGAAGACAAAGATCAATTAAACAAAAGTAGACATATATATATATATATATATATATATATATATATATATATATATATATATATATATATATATATATATATATATATATATATTTATTTCTGTAAGTTATGCGACTAAATTGATTACTAGGTCAGTTTTTCTGTGGAAAACAACTAAATTAAAATCTCATCACAAACTGAGGTATTAGCTTAATTTAAAAGAATGCACATATTGTACATATTCTTCTGTAAAAATAATTGAGTACTCTCAGTTATCAGTATCGTAAAAGAGAAATGTACTCAAAATAACAAGGTATTACAGAAAGGCTGACTGGGAAGCAAGCCATCAGGGAACTCATCAAAGATGCCACCTGGCGAAATATCTTTTCTCTTCCACAGTGTGCAAATTAGACCACTGAATGGTTCAAAACTGCAATTGAAGCACATGTTCCCACACGGAAATTCTATTGCAAACTCCACTCTCCTCAATGGTTTACTTCTGCTTGTGCAGCTGCCATTGTTCAAAGGCAGCATGCGTTTTGCAGATTCAACTGACATAAGTCCAGTTGAAACAGACAAAGGTATATAGAAGCTAGAAGTAATTTTAAGAGAGTAATAGCGACAGCTAAGACGGATTACACCGAAACCACCAGAAAACGCATTGAAACGCAGAAATTAGGAACCTGTCATTTTTGGAAAATCTACAACAGTGTAGTAAATAATAGGCAGTCAACGATTCCCCCACTATCAAATAATCATGAGGTTGCTTGCACGGCAACCGACAAGGCTAATCTGCTTGCCAGTCGGTTTGCCTCAAATTCCACACTGGACCCAGCACACCACTCCCTCCCCGACTTTCTTTGCAGACAGACGCCACACTAGACGATTAGAAAATCACCCCCTCTCAGGTACATAGTATCATAAAAAAACCTAGACACCTCGAAAGCATGTGAACCTGATCTCATCCCGGCTGTGCTATTAAAAAAATGCTCTGCTGAGGTTGCTCCAGTTCTCTCCAAACTTTACAATAAATGCCTTAATGAATCTTGCTTTTCCGACTGCTGGAAAACCGCTTCTGTGGTACCAGTCTTCAAAAATACTGGTGAAAGAACTGTCCCACTAAATTATTGCCCCATTAACCCCCTCCCGCTTTTCACCAAAATATTTAATAAATCAAGCCCTAGTCCAGCACCTAACAGCTGCTAAACTCCTGACAGACAAACAATATGGGAAGGTAAAGTGGTAGCCTTTGATATAACTAAAGCTTTTTACAGGGTATAGCACGATGGTCTTCTAAGGAAAATTAGATCATATGGTATCACTGGAAGAATACATAATGTAATTAAATCCTTCTTAAGTAAGAGAAAAATCCAAGTTGTCCTCGACGGTTGTAAATCTAAACAATATGACATAAATGCGGGAGTACCTTAGGAGTCTATCCTTGGACTTTTATTATTCTTGATATTCATAAATGACCTCCCTAATAAAATTGTTTCTGAGATGGGTATATTTGCCGATGACACCATTCTCTATAACAGGTATGAGGGGAAAACAAATGAACACATATCTAAGGAAATGGCAGAAACACTAGAGGATGACCTCCAATCTGTAGGGGAATGGGGACAAAAATAGATGGTCACATTCAACGCTGCCAAGACTAAGCTTGTTTCTTTCAATAACTACAAGAAACCTTCTCTACCACCAATAGCAATGGCCAAGAACACATTACCTGAAAGTACTTCTTTGAAACTCCTCGGCCTAACGTTTACAGGGAACATGAACGAATAGATACATTGAGAGTGTTGCCATAGCTGCTGCAAGGAAGGTGGACTCTCTCTACCATGCTAGAAAATTACTTATGCCTGAAAGTATCCTGCACCTCTATAAGGCCACCATTCTCCCATGTATGGAGTACTGTTGTCACATTTGGGCTGGTGCATCTGCTGCTTGTCTCTCACTCCTGGAGAGAGTCCAAAAGAGAGTCGCTAACCTGATAGGTCCTGAACTGTCATCTAGGCTTCAGCTTCTGTCCCATCGACGGAATGTTGCATCCCTCTGTCTGTTCTACAAATACTTTAATGGTGAATGCTCTGACGAACTACAAGCACTTGTACCTCCTCGACGTGACTACCCCCGACAAACTCGACTAGCAACTAAGTCCCACTCCTTTACAGTAGAGATCCCTAGGTGTAAGAAATCCTTTTACTCAAATAGTTTCTACCCCAGAACTGCAAGTCTTCGGAACTCCCTTCCAGGATTCTGCTTTCCTAACTGTACTGACATGCAGAAGTTCAAGTGCAATGTGAACAAGCATCTTGCTGCTCATCTCCCTTCATAATGCCCCCACAAATTATGTCCCCGATAGTAGTCCCCTACTTCAAAGTGGCACTGCGCCTTGTTTATGCTGAAAATTTTAAAAAAAAATGTAAATTTATATAATTTCTCACATTTATAGTAGCGGTTTAGGTAGCTCACTCGGTAGAGCACTGAATACTGGTATCTGGGTTCAAACCTTGTTAGATCAAGCCACACTGATATATATATATATATATATATATATATATAGTTTAATGTTTTAGAGGAAAAGAGAGAGTTCAATTTCACAGGAGAAGACTTATCTGGATAATGCCAAGGTCAACAATTATCATTGGAGCTTATATAATAGAACAACAGGAGTATGAAATGAAGTCACAAAACTATATACTGGTGGATATAGATTGGTTCATTTATTGAGTAAGGGAATACAGGCAATTATTTGGGGGATAGAAGGAACACTTTATGCCAAGGCATTTCGAAGCCTAATGCTTCTCATCAGAAGAGTAGAAAAGATGCTAGGTAGCATGGTGGAGATGCGGCGTCTAGCGTAGGGTTCATTAGGAGTGAAAAAGACTGAGTGAAATCATAGAATGTTGGGGGAAGCTTTATTGAATTCTAAATAAAGGAGAAGCTTGTTGTATATAGTATTATGTAAAAAAGTGTATATGGTCTTTACCATAGTCTTGAATTTATTTTCAAATTTAAGTGGTATATGTTTTAGGGTTAAATTGGGGGTATATTGTGGCTGCGTGGTTATTCTATTTTAATGGTTTGTGAGGTGCCTATTATCTATGGAGTGGTATTTTTGACAGGTGCAACCGATATGGCAAACAGCAACTATAAAATCGCGTATAATTTTCTGAGGGGTAGTTGCAAGGCTATAATATTGAGTTTCAAAGCTCAGTATATGTTAGGTACTATGTGGTAATATTTCTAAGTTCCTTTTGTTATGGTATAGGGAGTGTGGTTATAAGGGGGGGGCGGTAGGAGGATAGGATGGCAATGTTTTTGGGTGCATTTAACTTGATGAAAAAGGTTTTTGGATATAGATAATTGGCGTGGTGGAAGAGTAAGAGGAAATTTACTACTTGTAAAAATGGTAATAATACCAATAATAATAGGGTAATTATAATAATGACAAATGTTGCATCCCTTGTGCTTGTTTTACAAGTACTTTAATGGAATGTGCTTCAACGAACTTGTAGCACTGACGCTCCTTGATATAAATACCCCTGACTAACCTGACAATCAGAAAAATCCTTTGCCTCCACTGTAGAGAGAGCCTTGAATAAAATCCACAGAGATGAAAGACTCTAGAAGACACGAAATTCGCAAGCCAGAACACTTACCTTTGAATGGATTTCTTGATTCAATCTGTAGTCGCATAAGTGATGTGCCTAGCATGCCACCAGGGTTGGTAGAGGCCTTCTCCAAGAAACCCATCCTTCTTGACTGAAGCAAATAAAGAATTTGGGAGAATAGCGATTATTCTTAATGCCGTATTGGTTGAAAAGTTCTTATAAGGTCCATAACAGGAATTGAGTCAAATCTGTAATTTCTTTAAAAAATTCCCAACTGGGAATTAATTCAAACTTGTCACAGCGGGAATAAATCCACAGAAAGAATGAGTTTCCTAGAATGCTTTCTACAAAAATAAAGTGGGAAAAGCTCCCTTGAAATAGAGACAAATGTAACGCGTCCTTTCACGTTGAAGCATAACTGGAAACTAATTTTGGCGCACCTTTTGAAAATGAAAAAAATTCATATCACATATGTGCATAAGAAAAGGCAAAAAACAATGTTTGAAACACAAGTGTTCCAGATTATGCGAATTCCAACACTCTTAAACTGCTAGACTTTGGAATTCCCTCACTATTTCCTGGTTCGATGGCTGTACTAACATACAGAAATTTAAATATAATGTGAACAAACATCTTGCTGCTGAACTTCCTACTTAGAATATCCTTGTTAGCATGGTCCCTTATTCAGAATAGCCCTTTACATCTCAAGAGAAATGTGCTTTGAAGTTAATATAAGCAAAAAAAAAAAAAAAAAAAAAAAAAGAACAGGTAGGAGTTCATTTACATTTATAAAAAGTTAATTTTCTATGTTTTCGCTAATTTTGTTGACAGTATTTTTAAATATGTGTTTTTATTCTTTTATTGATTTCGTTTGCAAGTGAAATCCAGTAAATTGATCGAATTATAATAGTTCAAAAGGTGTAGACATTATTTTGAGATATTCTGTATGTGTGTGTGTGTGTGTGTGTGTGCGTGTACATACATGCACACACACATACATATATGCATATATTTAGCCAGCAAGTTACTGTCAGGACATGTCTTGTTAAATATGACAGTTTTCTTTTCTCTTGCTTTTTTTTTTTGCTAATTTTTCTCGCTTTGATGAGCATTTCTTTTGGTTTCAGGTGGTAAATTGTGTAATATGTAACCGAGTAATTTTTGTGTTGGTCATTTTTCTTTGAGCACTTGCTATCCGTGATTTTCATCAGGAGTTATTTTTTTGTTAAAGAAGCCTTTTTTTGGTTGCTTTTATATGGATAATTTATTTTATTTTACTTTGGTCTTATTTGTTTAATTTCATTTATTTACTTAGTTTAACTAAGTTGTCTGTCAGGGACGGAAAGCCAACACAAAATCACTCGGTTAATTTACCATCTGATTTACGGAGTCCAGATGTCGGATTGTGCTTCAGGATAGTCAGTACATTGCATCGACATATACATTGCATAGTCGATGTAGTGTATTGACTATGTTGAAGCACAATCCGGCATCTGGACTCCTTAAATCAGATGATAAATTGTGCAATTGAATATTCCATCACCTGCCATCACCTTTTTCTCTGAATCCCCTCTTGAACTGGATCATAAAATTTGAACATCCTTCATTTATTTCGAATCTTCTGTTCAGATACAATACCCTAATAATGACAGGTATTTTTCTGACTACTCTCAAGTTCAAATGAGACTTCATGACTACTGATTTCATCTCTATTCCTATGTTGCATAATCAGTCTTTTTTTTTTCATTGTAAATTGTTTTTTCTCTTTTTTCTCTTCTTTTTTCTCTCTTTATTTTATTTTTTAAAATTTCATTTTGTATTTTATTTATTTATTTATTTTTACATAGGAGTCACCACTTATCAAGGCCCAGAGGCTACTCAAGGATAAAGTTTAAAGAGTATACAGTAGTCGATGGGATAATATCATAGGAATCATTAGTAGTGTAAATTTGGTAAATTAGATTACTTAAGGGGAACGGCTCATAAAGAATTTGTTTACGTTGGACTTGAAAACGACCATATTGTAATCAGCTGTAAAGCAGGTAAACGGAAGAGGAGTTCCACAGGTGTGCAGTTCTAAGAAAGAAGATTTGTTTATGGAATCTACGTTTAGGTTTAGGCACGGATAAAGAGTGGGGGAAATTATTGATAGTTTTTTCAGCTAGACAAGTGTTTCTTGTGAAAGTTTGGCAAGGGGGGCATAGATTGGAGCTCAGACGAGCACTTGCTATGAAAATAATGATAAAGCAGAGACAGGCTTGCAATGTCTCTTCTGTGAGAAAGAGGTTGCAGGGAAGAGAAAAGGACATCCCCTACTAGGCTACAAAGTCTATTTTAAATTCTGTCAAGGCAGGATAAGCTCTTTCTAGCAGCTCCTGCCCAGATTTGGCAACAATACCCCATCCTTGGACGTACCTGGCTCTTATATAGGTAGATAACTGCATCAGCGACCTTGGCAGCAGATTTGATGTATGTGTTCCATTTCAGGTCAGGAGTAAAGGTGTGTCCAGAAGCTTATCAAAATATGGAGCCTCCCCAAGACGAGAGTCATTCATTTCAATTAATGCCAGATGGGGATCAGAGCGTTGATGATGTAAAGATAAAAGCTTGGTTTTAGATGCATTAAAAGTAACCAGCCACTTCTTTCCCCATTGTACAACATGCTCAAGATCAGAGGAGAGAGCATCAGAGAGAACTTGGTCGTTTATGGCATTTGATGTGTTGCCATAGATGGCAGTGTCGTCAACACAAATGTCGATGAATGATGTAAGGACGTGATTTGGAAGATCATTGGTGTAGATCAGGAACAGAGTTGGACCCAGGATGGACCCCTGAGGGACACTAGCATTAATACTATGAGCTTCTGATTTCTGCCCATCAACCACTATTCTTATGAACCTATCAGAGAGAAATGATTTAATAACTGAGAAGACATTTTCAGCTATACCGTAGCTGGAGATCTTGTGAAGTAGACCTTTATGCTATATCCTATCAAAGGCCTTTGATATGTTAAGAGCAATTGCCCTAGAAATGAAGCCTCCATCGAGAGATTCGCTAATCCTATGAGATATAACTGTAAGCACATCTGCTGTAGATTTAGCAGAACGGGAACCGTATTGCATGTCACTAAGAAAGTTATTTTGCTGAGGTGGTTGACTACTTCTCTATTTAACACAGATTCCAGTAACTTACTCATGACGCACAGGGGACTTATTGGTCTGTACTGAGAGAAAGATGACTGATCACCTGAATTCTTAAATATGGGACATACTGATAAGATTTCCCAGGGTGTTGGGAAGCAATTCTTCTTAAGGCAACGCTTAAACAGCTTTGCAAGTATGGGAGCTAGTTCTGGTTGAAGCTTTTTCATCACTATAATTGGAATGCCGTCAGGGCCAGTTGCTTTACTTGAATCAAGGTTTTTAAGTAGCTTGGCAACATCATGCACAGATATTTGTATGTCGCATAGCATGTTTTCTGGTACAGGGGAAATACGAGGTGGGGGGATTGGCGGTCTTCTTATAATTTTATAATTTTTATTCCTTATTTTATATTTTTTCATTTTTTTCATTTTTCAGTTTTTTTTATTTTATGTCTTTTTCATTTATTTTTTTATGTCTTTTTCATTTATTTTTTATGTCTTTTTATTTTTTTGTCTTTATTATTTTATAATTTATACTTTGTTTAATACTACATTGTAATTCTATTGCTTTTTCTACCTTTTGTCCTCTATTTCAAGAAAAAAAAAACCCTCTCTACTCATACCCCCTAAATTCCACATGATTATAAGAGCTTCTACCTTTATCGCTTTCTTCCTCTATTATTTCTCCATATTAAATTCACATTTCCACATATGGATGCATGTAATGAACATAAAAACCTCATAACCTACCATAGCAAACCCATTAACAACACTACATACCGCTTATATCCATTTTGTGATATCGACAATTTTCTTCCTATATCACATTAATTACTCCCGTTCTCCTTTCTCCCTCCCTCCACATTTACAATGTCTTACCCTCTCCCTCTCTTACTCCATTATTTCGCTCCTAATGTAGTTATCACTAATATGTTACCTAGCACCTTCTCTTCTGATGAGAAGCATTAGGCTTCGAAATACTTAGGTATAAAGATCATATTTATCCTACACCCCCAATTGATGTAATCTCCCTGTTGAATCAACTATAAGCTTTATATGTATTAGTATATATTTTTATATTGTTGCTCTTTTATTCATCTTCTATATATGTGTATATATGTGATATATGCGTGTGTGTATATGTGTATGTGTCTATATCTGTGTGTGTGTATGTGTGTGTATATGTGTGTATATCTGTGTGTGTATATCTGTGTGTGTGTGTGTGTGTGTGTGTGTGTGTGTGTGAGCTCCAATCTCTGGACCCCCCCCCGCTTCGCCAATCTTTCTCGAAAAACACCCTTCTAGCTGAAACCACTGTCAATAATTTTCCCCATTCTTTATCTGTGCCAAAATCAAAACGTAGATTCCATGAACAAAGCTTCTTTGTTAGAAGAGCATGCCTGTGGAATTCTGTTCCGTTTGCCTGTTTCCCACCTGACTACAACTTGGATGTCTTCAAGTCTAACATAAACAAATTCCTGATAAACCGCCCCCTTAAATAAGACACTTTATCAAATCCCCATTACTAACGATTACTACGATATTAACCCATTGATTACTGTACACACAATAACCCTTATCCCCGAGTGGCTTCCAGGCCTTGATAAGTGGTGACTACCATGTAAGAAAAAAAAAATGTGTGTAGAATGGATTTAGTCTGGGTAATAAATTGGCAGAGATCCATTCACATAATGCTTGATATTGAAATGATAGACAGGATCACTACAGATTAATTACAGACGAATATAAAAATATACGGCATAAATATTTCCACAACTATGCCATGACAAGATGTTTCATTTATTGTGCTGTGGCAGGCACCGTTTGACACCAAGAAAAGACCTCTGTCATAAATTACTAATCACAAATTATTTGCATTGTTTTTCTTCTGACTCTTGACCTCCAATCTCTGACCTTTTTCTTTTTAGGTTTATTCTGCTAGTAATTATTTATATACTGCATAAGTTATTTACTTTTGCAATGAGCTGGTCACAAACAGCAAACTGTCTGAAGGTAAAAGCACATTTGTGAACAGGTAATTTTCGTTTACATTAAATTACGTATATGTAGATTTCTTTTTCTTTTCTTTTTCTTTTTTCTTTTTTTTTTTTTTTTTTACTCTTTTTCAGTCCGAACAAAGCATATTGCCACATGGAATGTATGAGGTTACTATTTCGGATCATGTCTAACAGGTGGCTGTAAGGAGTTGAACAGCGAGATGTTTGCTTACATTACATTTAAACTGATGCAAGTTAACAGAGTCAGGAAAGCAAAAAACAGAATGAAATTCCAGAAGGGAAGTAGTTCAAGGGAAGAAACAAGTTGAGCAGAAGGCTTTCTGGCATCTAGGGAAGTGAAGGGATGGGATTTTGCTGCTTGCCGGGTTAGTCATGGGGATGTACGCCAAGGCAGTACAAGTGCTATGATTTCATCAGAGCACATTCTATTAAAATACTTGTAAAACAGGCACAAAGATGTGATATTGTAGCGATGTGGCAGAGGTTGGAGCTCTTGACAGTGCGGGCCTACTAGATTTTAGACTCGTTTTGGGACCCTATCTAAGAGTAAGAGACTAATGGTAAATGCAGCAGTCCAGATGTAGCAACAATACTCCATGCATGAGTGAATTGTGGCTTTGGGAAACATAGGATGCTCACTAGTGTGAGTCATTTTCTAGCATGGTGGAGAGAGCCCAGCTTCTTTGCAGTAGCCGTGGCAATATCCTCAATATATTTGTAGATGTTTATATATTTGTATGAACAATAGGTATAAGACATTAATTTCCTCAAATTTAAGTTTTTTGCAAATATTTTAAAGGTTTTCTAGTAGGCATAATATAGACATAATCTTCCATTTGAAAATTCAAATATTTCAGATTTGCATTAAATTTGA
>NC_136496.1:69037298-69062298 GCF_053919585.1 Euprymna scolopes
ATTGTCGCAAAGCAGCTCAGCGGAAACAGAAGAGACGGCCCCTTGCGGGTACCTGCGCAGAGCACCGGCTCCGAAGAAACCAGCAGCAATCCCATTGGAGCCAACCGACATTAACAGAGAAAAATTGGAGCAATGGCTAAAGGAACATTTCAAGGCCAGCGCATTCAATACCTGTCCACACCAACCACTCCAAGTAATGAAGGGTAAACCCTTAGAAATAAAATTCCTCCCAGATGCGACACCGACGGCAATCCACACACCAATACCTGTCCCCCATCATTGGAAGGAAAAGGTGAAACAAGATATAGACCGTGATGTGCACTGGGGATAATCGAACCCGTACCGGTAGGCACACCAACTACTTGGTGCTCAAGAATGGTGGTCACACCAAAAAAGGATGGGTCCCCAAGGCGGACGGTGGACTTACAAAAGTTGAACGAGGCGACCATGAGGGAGACGCACCTCACTTCGTCCCCATTCAATCAAGTCTCGGTAATACCTGCACATACCAGAAAGACTGTACTCGATGCGTGGAGCGGTTACCACAGTTTACCACTGTCTCCAGCTGCACGAAATGCCACCACGTTCATCACTGAATGGGGCCGATACAGGTACTGTCAAGCCCCTCAAGGATTCCATGGATCAGGAGATGGCTACACCCGTCGATTTGATGATATCACCATGGACATGGCTCGAAAAACTCGGTGTATAGATGACAGTCTCCTGTGGGACAACTCAATGGAATCCTCATTCTGGCACACAATTGAATATATAAACCACTGCGCCGATAGAGGGATTGTGTTTAACCCAGACAAGTTTCACTTTGCTGACATGGAAGTGGAGTTCGCAGGGTTTCAAGTAACAGCGAACGGGGTCAAACCCACAAGAAGAATGACTGAAGCCATCCTGAGCTTCCCCACCCCGACAAATATTACTGGGGTTAGGTCCTGGTTCGGACTCGTAAACCAAGTCTCCTATGCATTCTCACAAGCGGAAGTTATGGCCCCATTCCGAGAGTTGCTGAAAACAAAGGACAGGAAATTTTATTGGGATGAGACATTGGAAAAGATATTCCAAGAATCGAAAAAAATAATAGTGAAAAGAATTGAAAAAGGCATCCAAACGTTCGAAATGAACAGAGCAACAGGACTCGCGACAGACTACAGCAAAACAGGGATATCATATTTTCTGTTTCAAAAGCACTGTAGATGTGAGGGGGAATTAAACATGAGTTGTGGAGATGGCCATTGGAAACTCATCCTGGCGGGATCCCGTTTTACCAACGACGCGGAATCACGATATGCACCAGTGGAAGGTGAAGCCTTGGCTCTGATCTATGGGTTGGAATCATGCTGTATGTTCATACTCGGATGCCCAGACTTGGTGATTACAGTGGATCACTTACCGCTCATAAAGATATTTTCAGACCAAGCCCTGGAGAATATAAAAAACCCACGCCTGTTAAACTTCAAGGAAAAGTCACTCATGTATAAATTCCAAATAAAACATCGACCGGGAAATCTCAACTTGGCCTCTGACTGTGCATCTCGGTACCCAGCGGGCACCCCACCAAGAGACCAGGACCAATCCATTGACACCGCAGTCAAAGCCGCCTTCACATCAATGTACGAGAATGATACTACGTTAAGAGCCATCACATGGGGAAGGATTGTGGCTGCGGCAGCCACAGACGAAGAATGCAGGACTTTGAAAGAACTGATTCAAAATGGCTTCCCCCAATCACGTAACAATATCCCAACCGTAGTTCGAGTCTTCTGGCCAATGCGTGAGGAGTTATATTGCCTGGAAGAAGTGATCATCAAGGGGAACAAAATCCTAATACCTCGACAACTCCGCGCAGAGGTATTGGAATCTCTTCATTCCGCTCATCAGGGTGTGAACTGAATGCTGGCAAATGCGAGACGACGACTATTCTGGCCAGGGTTGGATGCTAACATCAGGCAAACAAGAGCCCAGTGCCGCACGTGCAATGAAATCGCACCATCTCAGCCCAGGTAACCCTTGATGTCCCCAGCAGACCCGGAATTTCCATTCCAACAAGTGGTGGTTGACTTCGTCCAGATGCAGGGTAGACACTTTATGGTATACGCAGACAGGTATACGGGATGGGTTGAAGTGGCCCTAATGACGTCGGGAAGAGCCAAGACGGTGTGCGATACCTTGAGGATTTGGTTCTGTACCTACGGCGTACCGGAAGAAATTTCGTCGGATGGTGGACCACCATTTGAATCCCAGGAATACGACTCCTTTTTGAGGAATTGGGGCATACGAAAACGTACCTCATCAGCGCATTATGCCCAAGGCAACGGCCACGCAGAGTTAGCCGTCAAAACCGCGAGATGTATACTGGCGGACAATACGGACAGTTATGGACGCCTGTGCCATGATCGGGCGGCCGGAGCACTACTGACCCATAGGAACACGCCTGTCCAAGATCTGGACATGTCCCCAGCCATGATGCTGTATGGTCTGGTCATTAAAGACCACCTTCCTGTCCTGCGGGACAAATACCAGGTTCGAAAACAGTGGACAGAAATAGGCAAACTAAGGGAAGTGGCAATGGTCAAAAGACACATGAGGAATGAGCAGTATTACAACCAACATTGTCACCCCCTCCGGGAACTCCAGGTAGGAGATTACGTCCAGATCCAGAACCAGGATGGGAACCACCCACGTCGATGGACAAAGACGGGGAGAATCGTGGAGACCCAGGGGTACCGACAGTACCAAGTCCGGGTCGATGGAAGCAATCGAGTGACATTGCGCAACCGTCGGTTTCTCCGCAGAATACACCCGGTAGTGGATGGCCCTCGTAACATCAGACAAGAAATCCCAAACCCACCTATAAATGTGGAGACCCCACAGGCACAACCTCCGGAGGAGGCAATGGAGGTGGAACAACACGCCGACACGGAATCCCCAACCGAGCATGAGGAAGAAATGGAAGTGGAAGATACCACGGGAGGAGATACCCAAAAATACAGTCCTCCTCCGTTAAGGGAACCATCAAGTCGGAGGACGAGAGCCCCAAGGGGTTTGTCACCGCAAATGCGGGGGAAATCGCACGAGTATTTCTCCACATAAAAGATGACCACAACAACTTGCTTTTGTGGTCACGAGGGGGAGGGGCATGTAGAGGCCAGAAAGGAGTTATCTCCCTTTCGCTCAGACTTTGCATAAGTGGAGTTATCCCCCTTATAAAAGGACAGGTGAATCGCCATTATTTGTTTACACTCGTTCACGGCGACACGCTGTCGGATTGGAAAACCAGCTTGCTTAACGCAAACCTTACATTTATCTTCAGCTTCCCAGGAGGCTGACGTATCTATATTATATTTCTCTTAGTGTGTCTGCTTCTGTACCTGTCTGTCTGTTTTGCTTTTCCTCAGAAACTACTGAACCATTTTTGGTAGAAATTTTGTGTGAATCCTTGTTATGATAAGGTGCAGCGAACTAAGTATTATCGTATCTGTTTGATGCACAGTTAGAGATTAATAGGGGTGCAAAAATGAGCACAAATTTTACCATATTCAATGATCAATTTGGCTTAAAGCATTTCTTCTAAGTCAACAGACAATAACTATTGCCCATTTTTCATGAGCTCAAAAGTCCGGTGCGTATACATAAATTGACTGCCTCAAAATTTTAGAGGCAACTGTTTTTGTGGGGTGTAATATTTTTCATGACTCCTCTCTCTCTAACTGACCAATGGTGCTAATTTTTTTTTTTTTTAAACTCTGAGTGCATGTTTAATTCGTTGTAGCATTCGATTTTTTTTTGTGTGTGTGTGTGTGGGGGGGTTATATATTTTTATGACTCTCCCTTAACTGATCGATACTGCCATACTGTTTTATAAAGCAAGGATCACATGCTTAAATTGATAACTTTAAAAGATAATTCCTTTTAGGTTGATATTTTATTTTATTTATTTATTTAAAAACAAAACAAAACAAAAAACAAACAAACAAAAAAAACACATCAATTTTTAGTCAAACGGACCCCTTCCTTTTGAAAATTTTAAAATGCTCATATAAATACAATATTTATAATCGAGCATTTTTTTTTGTAGGGATGTTACGGATGTTTAAAAAATTGAGAGTTCAAAATGTATTATATCTAGGAGATGGGCCCAGTAGTGGACTTCTGTATTTAAAAAAATAGCTTCTGATAAAAAAAAAAAAAAAAATGGATGACACTTCACTCTGCCAGCGAAGCAAAAATTTTATTTTTATTTTTAAAATTTAGTGTGTTTTGTATGTTCACTCAAATTGGACTATGGAGTCCTATGTGCAGAGAAAAAACAGGGGAGATAATTTTATACAGACCATAATCTTTCAGTGAATCAAAATTTTTGATTTATTCCAAAAACAATTGAAGCAGCAATGGATCTTCCGGAAATACTCAAAGCGGCCATAGGTCTCAAATAAAAAAATATATTGGGCATTTATTAGTATAGACAAGAAACGGAAAAAAAAGTGGTAAATAAACAAATCTATAACAAATAAATGTTACCAAAGGCAAGATAAGTTACTCTTCTATCTAACTGGTAGAGTTTTTAATATTTTAACTTATCGTTTTTAAATCGTTTTTAAGTTTGCAACATGAGTAATGTCGAGTTGCTAAGTTAGAAAGAAAAACAAGATGGCTGACATGAGACAGTCCTCTTTAGAGTTTCGAGAAATGCGCAAAGCTCGAAAATGAAACAAAATACTGATAGAAATCCACGTAATAAATGTCATGGTGACCGTCCTCCCAGGCATTACATCCTCCATAGAGCGGGGAGGAGTGTGTTATGTTCGTTCGTGATGATACCATCCTTTTATGCTAGAAAAAAATTGCTGTTAAATCCCATGTGATTAGTCATTTAAGAATATCAGATTTGTTGATTCAGCATTAGAAATATCAAGATAAGACAACCTCTGTTACTAACAGCAGACTACCTGAAGAAAGAAACCTTCTTTATAATATAGTTAGAGTGTCTAATTATCATAAGTTAGAATACGAGAATAGACATGTTATTACAGCAATGCAAGATTTGTCAATAGCTTCTTCGTAAAGGTTAAATGTTAAGCTTGTTAGTGAAAGAGAGGCAGAATGTGGCTTTTTGTAGTCATCAACTCTCACCTGCCTCAGCAAATAATGAATGATTCTGAAATCTCTAATGGATGGGAATATATCTCCATACAATAGAGATTTTGTGTCTATTTATCTGCAACTGAAACTGTGGAATATTCCTCAAAGTAACAGGTAATGTTTATTGACCACTAGTGGGGGACAACCGGTCTGGCCTGGTCGTAAAATATGCTTAAGCATATTTTAATTCATGCAGATTTTGTATATATTATTACAGAGTCAATTCTCTATTGAACCTTATATATATATATATATATATATATATATATATATATATATACTAGCAAAAGTACCCATCGTTGGCTGGGTTCAAAAACAGCCTACAGAAAATGGACTCTGATTTATGAAAGTATGATAGGTTATGAAAAGGAAGGGTTGTAAAGAGACAGCTTCGAATTTGGGGGTATCAAAACCAAAGCAAAATATGATGAAAGTAAAAATAAAATAGATAAACCCCATAATTTATTATACCATACCTGGTGACACTGAAACACTTATCACAATATTCTGTGGATCTATATTAAAAAAACTTGTTAAACTTTGTGACATATTTACATTCTATGGAGGTCAGACGCGAAGGAACACCCCATAATTTTATTATACCATATTTCTTCAAACTGAAACATAATTATCAAAGTATACTTACACAGATAGATATGAAAAGTCTTTATTAAAGTTTGTGCCTATTTCCATTCTATGGAGGCCAGACGCGAACATAGATCCCACAATTTTATTATACCATCCCTATTTAAGTTAAAACATACTTATCAAAGTATTATTATGTACACCTATATCAAAAACATTTGTAAAGGTTTTTTTTTAATTTTTTAATTTTTTATTTCCATACTTTGTGGACCAGGCGCGTATGCAGACCCCACAATTTTAATGAATCATCATTATGCCAGATCAAACATACCCATTCCTGTGTCTCGATACATCTTCTATCATTATATGTGATCAGTTTTCTATAATAGTCAACAATATAGGAGCCTATTCCTGACCAGACACACACAGACGTTCAGCTTTATATATATATATATATATATATATATATATATATATATATATATATATATATAATGTATGTGTATATATGTATATGTATATATATATATGTATGTGTATATATATATATATGTATGTGTATATATGTATATATATGTGTAGGTGTATATATATATGTATGTATATATATGTGTAGGTGTATATATATATATGTATGTGTATATATATGTATGTATATATATATGCATGTATATATATGTATGTATATATATACATATATATATATACATACACATACATGTATATATACATATATATATATACACATACATGTATATATACATATATATATATACACACACATACATATATATATACATATACATATATATATACATACATACATATATATATATATATATATACACAGACACACACATATATATACATGTATATATATATATATATACACACATACATATACTAGTACTACCTGCCTCATGGTGGGGTCACCGGCGACTAAACTGGTTCTCTCACCAAACTTGTTTGGTGAGGAGTATGGCTACTCTCCCTGAAGGATTAAAAACAAGACTTTCCAAAGGGCGAATGAACCCTTTTTCGGAGTCAACGCCCAACTAGCACCGTGTGTGTTTGTGGGTATGTATGTGTGTGTTGGAATGGAGAGGGCTCCCATAAGCCGTGGTGAAGGCAACCTTTCTAGGAGAAGCAAATCTCTGATTTAAAAAACCATAAAGCGGGAGACCAGTACCCCCATTAAGCTTGTCTGCAGTTTAGCTTGTTGCTGGCTATCTTGCTCTTGCTTGTTGCTGGATCTCAACATTTTGAATGGAGAGAGAGACTTAGCTGTCGTACAAAGCTAAGACTCTGTAACATCATCTGTGTATAGATACTCCCTCAGACATTTGGCTATAAAAATGGTCCTGTGGCGATGGAAAAGTTGTGATGTGTGGAGGCTTGAAATGCTGGAAGCATGTAATAATTGATCTCAATGACCGTCTTCAGTGTCATGCCTGCTTGAGCGTGTGAATTCACCGGTAGGACTAAAAAAAAAGAAGTCATTTTTGGGCTCATGTCTGAGGGAGTGGCACTCGTCTGACAAGACGTTGCAATCATCATATATATATATATAAGTGAAATTGTCTGTGTGTGTGTGTGTCTGTCTATGTGTGTTCATTTCCCTACCAAATTACTCTGTGAATTTTCAGTCTACTGACTCAAGATTTGACCTAAGGGGTAGTGAGATTTCGGAAAATCTTTTTAATCGGTTTTCGGACAGAATTTGGCTGTCAAGGGGTCAAAGTTACGATTTGACCTTTAAAAACTCTACCAAACTTCTCCGTCAATTTTGGGCCTAAACACTTGAAATTTTAGATGTAGGTTACTTGGACAGGGATCAAACCTTTTTAATTTGATTTGAGCCCAAAACAATAAATCTTAAGGGGTTAAAATTAGAATCAAAGTTAAAAAAAATGTGATCTCTCTAAACATTTGAAAATTTACATAAAGTGTATTCAGACATGGGGCAAGCTTTTTAATCGTTTTTTTTTTTTTGCCGAAAATTTGGCTGCCAAAGGGTCAAAGTTCAAAATATTTGACATAAGTATTCAGACATGCAGCAAACTTTTTAATTAGTTTTGGGCGAAAATTTGGCTGCCAAGAGGTCAGTCAAAGTGTAAAGAGTTGACCTTTACAAACTCTACCAAACTCCTCTGACAATTTTGGGTCTAAACACTTGAAATTTTAGATGTAGGTTACCTAGACAAAAGCCAAACTTTTTAATATATATATATATATATATATATATATATATATATATATATATATATGCACATAAAATTATGAACAGTACATAGGACTCGAGCAAAGCCGGGCTGAACTGCTAGAACTGTTAGAAAAATATAATACTCATGCCATGATCAATATTTTCTAATCATGTTAGAATCATGATTCTGCAGAAGAAAGTTTTATTCAAAATTTCTGAAACATATGTACTTATAAACTTTTGTTGATGTTGAATTTTTTAGGATGATAATAAAATATTGACCATGTGATAAATTTTTATTCTACTGAGTTATAATACATGTGTGTGTGTGTGTGTGTGTGTGTGTGTGTGTGTGTGTGAATTTTTAAATGATGCAAGATTGCAAGAAAGTGACTGCCTAGATCCTAACAACTTATAATCTGACTCTTCTCTCAAACGTAGTTAGTGCTGGCTTCAATGTTTATTTGTTTGTTTGTTTGTAATACCCAATTAAAATGAGTTGTTGGAAATAGCAGCAGCAGCAGCAGCAAATGTTGTTTTTGCATATCGATTCTTGTTTAGAAAAAAATCTCAACCCTTTATACTAATCACTAGACAGGAAATATTCACTTCCGGATATTTTATTAAACATTTTTGGAACATATGTATACATACTTTTTTGTTGATGTTAAATTTTTGAAACACTTGCATATCACATAAATTTGATTATGCCATTACTTTTGTATTCTTTTGAGTTATGATATATATCTATATCTACCTTCTTCTATCTATCTTCTTTCTATCCTATCTTCTATATCTATCTATACTCATATAAATTTGTGTTTTTTTCTGTATTCATAATAATATTAAAAACCCTTTTTTCTCTTTATTTAGAAAGAAAATACAACTTTCTTATATATGGGTCGTGGAATTGCATTCATCTGCAAAAGACCAAGCTAATTTGCATATTCTTTTAAACATTCATTTTAATTAATTCCCTATTAGTTTTTTTCGGTTTTCTTTCGGTGATCATCTTTAGTTAACTATTACGTGCTCTTATATTCATGCAGATATTCTACATGATTTATACTTGCGTAATATTGGCGTAAAAATGTTATAGTAAACACAAACCTCTTTCTATATACAATGGCACCAAAAAAGAAAGTTTGCACTTGTCATTTTATCAAAATAAGCAAATTTAAGCTAAATTAAATGTAACTATTTAAACAACCTATACCTCAGTTGATTCGCCTTTCATTCTTCTATAATTTTACCTGTTCATATTTGACTTTTATTTGAAGTATCCTAGCGTCCACGTCAATTTAAAAAATTAACTTCAAATCGAGAAGACAAAAAGAAACTTCACACAATGGAAAATTGTTATTTAAATGTAACTTTAGAACATTAATGCAACACAAATACAACAGGAACACAATGAACTAGTTAATATTTAGTAGCCTAGTCCTTCTGCAATTTGATAGCCTGCAATCTTTTGGGGAATTCCTTGAATTAGACTGCAGCAATACTCCGAGGGAAAAGGCATCCCACTTTTCTTTAATTTTTGTCCAGAGTTCTTCCAGATTTGAAATTTTATCATTGCGTAGCTGTTGCTTGATGTAATGCCATATGTTTTCGATAGGATTGAGATCTGGAGATTGTGCAGGCCAATCCAAACACGGAATATCATGCTCTTCCAGGAACCTTTTGACATTGCCAGCTGTGTGAATGGGAGCATTATCCTGCATGAAGATGAGATTATCATCCAAATTCCAGCCAAAGTAGGGTAGAAAATGCTCAGTCAACATAATAATGTACTTGACTGAATTAATTCGACTTTGCAAACGAACTATAGGTGCTGGACCAAAACTAAACCTCCACCACCTTGCAGCATAGTGACTATGCACCTAGGATTAAATTCTTCATCCTTCCTTCGATGGACGTACTGCCTACCATCACTGCTTAGCCTATTGAACTTGCTTTCATTGCTAAAAATTACTTTCAACCAATATTAAGAATCATGATCTTCATTGCATCTGATGAAATCCAGACGGCGCTTTCTGTTCTTTACAGAAATCATTGGCTTGCATCTTGCAATAAAGCCTTGCAAATTAAATTCCTTCAATCTGTTATTAAACTGTAGTAAGAAAGCACTTTTTTACAAGATTACACTGCTATTGGATTTGAAGGATTGTTTCAAATCTGTTTCTGAGACTGCGGATCTTGATCGCATTGTCTTCCTGTAAGAAGTAACTCTAGGACAACCAGATTTAAGGGTATCACAGAAACTGCCTGTGTTTTGGTGCTTTCGCACAGTCAGTTGTACCGTTTTCTTGTTACATTTCAATCTGTGGTCGATTTCTCAATTGGATAAACTAGAAAGGTGGAGATTAATGAGCTCCCGATAATCATTAAGAGAAAATTGAGAAATATGGACTAAATGTTATGTTGTATAACTCGGAACAACAACAATTATGATTAGAGATGCTTTGTTGTCTAAAAGATGGATATTTTAAGCTGGTTTTAAGCTCATTTGCAATCGGTGCAAAAGTGTGAAAATTAAAAAAATAGAGTTTGCCAGGTGAAGGTTGAATGACTGCATTACGAATATGCATGCGTAATGTAATAGCTATTGGTTTATGTTTTCATTTTTACCCTTGCAGCAAACATGCCTTCAGAGCTCAGACATTAGCGCTAAAGGAAAAATAAAATCATAAGCTAAACGTTTTCGCTTTGATTCTTGGTGGTGTCGCATGAGTCTTTTTTTTTTTAAACTTTTTGAATCATTACTCTATATTGGGTCCAATTGTAATCGAGAATCGAAAAAATCAGAACTCTTTGGGGTATCGGAATTGATATCAGTAGTTTGAGCCTATTTTCTGATGCCCAAAACGATTCTTCTGATTATTTTTATTTTTTTGTCTTTGTTTGAAACATAATTTTACATAGCTCGCGTTAATGATGAAATTGTAAATATTTATTGACTTGAAACTACCAGAATAACTAAAATCTATGCATCACACCCATAAGTATATTTTTACATTTTTGTGAAAATATATGCACATACGACATGTTTTTTTTTTAGCAATCCAACCTTCACCACTCCAATTAAAACAAGTCTATATTTCGAAATTTGAAAAGAATCAGAATCGGAAATTGTATTGAAATCGGGAGTTTAGGAAAAGAATTTGCAATTGTATTGGAATTGAAAAAAACAAAACAAACAAAAATATTGGAATCGTCGGATCACTAGTTATTAGTAAAAAAAATTAAATCAATAAATTTTGACAAACATTGGAGTCGTCCCATCACTAGTTGGCGCCTAAACTGAAATGTCAATCATAAAACAGTTGTACCAGAATGCAACTCAGAGATGCATAATCCTATCAATAAAGTTGTGAAGCTCTTTCACCCTACTGACTACTTTTGTGCAATCAGTTAATCTTCATTGCTGAACCGGAATTCTGCCAGTGCAGCAATGTCGATCTTATACTAAGCCAATTCCATCGCAACAACACAGTTCACCAATCAAAATAATTTTTGGCTCCTCTCGATCAAGAAATATTCGTACATTCTAGAAGGCTATCATTAGACATTGCCACATCTTGTTTTAGTGTTACTATCAGGTTGACAAGAAAGTTCTTGCGGTTTTTAACTTTTAAATCCAGATGAACATATTTCGGTTCAAGCAAATATATATTGATCGAAATAAGCACCATCAGAATCAATACACTTTTGCCAATGCAAAACAAGTGTATTTGTGCCAGTAACATAAAAATCTTGCGTTTTGGTGGCAATGAATTTGTTCAACTTCTGCTGGGTCGGTTTAGTAATGTGCAGTCGGGCATTGTTGTGGAGGAGAATTGGGTCTTTTTTGTTGACGAATGCTGGGTGTTGTTTTCAAAGTTTTTGATGTATTTCATCCATTTGTTAATAGTACTTCTCTGCCGTAATGGTTTTGCCTGCATTCAAAAAACTGTAATGGATGAAACCGGTTGCAAATCACCAAACAGTCAGCATAACCTTCTTTTGGTGCAACTCTGGCTTTAAGGAGTGTTGTGGAGCTTCGTTGGCATCTAACTACTGAGCTGAGCATCACCTTTTGTCGTAAAGAACACAGTTTTCATCGCAAGTCACAACCCGGTCGAGAAACGGGTGGTACTTGTTGCGTAAAAGAAGGGAAGATGACACTCCATAACGGCGTTTCTTTTGGTTGTCATTCAATTCATGAAGCAGCCATTTATCAATCTTTCCAATCATTCTCAATTGGTTGGAAATTGTCGTATACGTTACGTCTAATTCAGAAGCAAGTTCTCAGACTGTTGTGCATAGATTGGCTTCAACTAAGGCATCGTTGGCAACACACGCTCATCATCTTCACGAATCTCGTCGCTGCCACGAAATTTCTTAAACCACCATTATACTGTACGTTCAGTAGTGGTTCCCGAGTCAAACGCTTCGTTGATATCGTGAGCTGTTTCAGCAACTTGTCGGCCTAGCTTGAATTGAAATAAGAAAATTGTGCGAATTTGTTTTTTCCATCTTGTATTCAACGTTCTGAAAAAAAAAGACATAATTGTTTTAAAACGACTGTATTTAAATGATTAGATAAAGCGAAAAACGCTGTTTAAAATGATATATTAAGTAAAGGTATTTATTATATCGAAAACTTATTTGGAAATACATCATTTGAAATCAAAATTAAAAATTCCGCAAGAACTTTCTAGTCAACCTAATATAGTATGAAGAGCCACTAATCGCTTAATAGGGGAATGCGCATTTGGTTAGGTCACTTTTCCTAGAATTTAGAGAGAGAGCAGCATTACTCTCAAAAGAACTGCTCAGTCAACCTACAAAAAAAAAAAAAAAAAAACAACTTTTGAAAATGAGTAAATATTTGTGTGTCATTCCTTTTAAAGTGGTATTTTTTTACGAAAATTATACAAAAGCCATCCATAAAAATAAATTAGGCACAAGCCGAAAGGTTAGAAATATTGCAAATCAGTGAATAAATATCTGGTGTCCCTGGTGCATTTAACGATAAAAAATATTAAATGAATGAACCCCTCCCCCTTCCAGTTCTATTAAAGTGAGACGAGGTGGGTGAAATATACGTAGGCGTTCCAGGGTAAGAAGATGAAACACCTTGTCATTCATCTGAGGAGATTCAAGCTGAGGTAGACGTATTCAGGTCAGACTGCCTTAACCCCCCCCCCCCATCCCGCCTTCCGTTTCTGTCACAAGCTATTTACTTACAATTCAACATTCTTTTGTTGTCCTAAGTCTACATTCAATCAACTCGAATAAATATTTAAGTACCTCATGAGAAATTCACCTCACTTCTCATCTGGTATATCATTAGGATTTTCAGGATGTCTCCCCTTAATTTTTGTGAGAACGGGTTAGTATGGTGGGGGTGTTGTACATTATTGGCTTAATAGATATACTCCCAGACTATGAAGATGACTATCAGGAGTTTCAATCCTACTGATTCTATTGGGATCCATGCTAACAGCGTTCGGCATTAATTTGCAACTGAACTCCTGTGTGAGGCAACAAGTGAGAGAATTACCCCCACCCTGCCGAATCAACTTCAATCATACGCAAAACTTATTGGCAACAAAAGCGAAAAAAAAAAAAAAATGCATGAGGCCACGTAAAAAAGAGCAACTTGTAAGGAAGGAAAAGAGTTATAAGTATAGCTATCTCAGCTGAAACGTCAGCGGTTCACATTGCTGATAGTTCACGATTCATAGGAGACATTGAATGAATAATAGTTACTTGTAGGGATGAGCCCCGAGAAACCACTTAGATGTTCTCCAACGCATCTCCCTAGCCATTATCTGAGGCAACCCTGTGTCCATTATAACGTAACTTCACAACTTCTAACGTCTGAAACAATGTTCTGTGAAACAAAAACCAATTTATAAGTTAAAAATAAAAATATTTGCAGATTCCATGAACAAAGCTTTTTTCTCAGAACTGCCCGCTTGTGAAACACTGTTCCGCTGTCCTGCTTCCTAGTTGAATACAGCATGGTAGCCTTTAAATCCAATGTAAAGAAATTCTTGTTGAGCTATCCTCATAAATAATCAAATTTTACCCAATTTACACCATTAACGATTACTACACTACTGCCTTACATTCATTAACCCTTATCCTCGAGTGGCCTTCGAGCCTTGATAAGTAGTGACTCTCAAGTAAAAAAAAAACAAACCAAAAAAACAAAACCCTGTTAACAATGAGACTGGTAATTCTCTCGATTTTAATGCACTGCAGCCAGGAGTACATCGTTTTCACGTTTTCTCATTGACCACATTTCACAGCCATACAAAATATGTGTGTATTGTATGATGCCGCTCTCGCATGTGATGGGATCTCTGAATTTTGTTAAACTGTTGACATATCGTTAAATTGCAGAAAGAAATAATTCCATTAGTGGCATTTTTAGGGTCACTCTGTACAACCCCTAATAAGCCTTTAACTCCGCAAAACTATGCCCATAACTTCAGTCATGTAATCTCTAGTTCTACACACTTTTGACCAAAACAATCAATAGTGTTGATTGCTTTTAACTATTTTGTGGTCTAGTCTTCTGCATTTATTACATTTTAAGTGTATATACTTAATATGAGCCCTCCTTGGAACAGGTATCTCAGCTAGTTAATATCAAGAGAAAACTTTTTCATTTAATGTGTCTTTCTCACCTCAGATGTGGATTGCACATGAGCCTTGGCAAAATGAAGTGCCTTTTTCTAGGAAACTTTTATCATTTATATTGGTTTTGACATGCCATTGCGCAAGATCATCTTTGACAATTCATTCGTGGCTATTTCCTGGCTTACTCTCAAGTGAGATGTGTGTATATCTGCTTCGTTCAACATATCCATACCATCGTAAGCTCTTGCTCCAGTCTAGGCACCATCAGTATTAAAAACAACCGAGAATCAGAACTCTCATCAAGGTAGATTAACCAACTTATAGAAGACTGGGTGTCATCTGAGAGAACCTATTGACAGAGATGGGGGGAAAGAACGATCCAGGAGAATCAGAAAAGAAGAATTCTCAACCTGATTGAAAACAATTAGAGCTGATGAAAGAAAATGGATATTGTATCCATCCACCCTCAAGTACGTTAAAAGATCGATTTTTCTGTTCACCTAAATTTATTTCATACTAAGGTTAGTTGGCAGTGTAAGGAAAACATAACAAGAAGTGGTAAGGGTGGATTTAAGGAAAAGACGGGATAAATAAAGACCTGTCCAGAGATAGGTTAATTAAAAACTGTCCAACACATACCAACGTATAAAACAAGTCATTCTTGGCTTGCCTTTTCCTTGCTTACCTTCAGTTGAGATGAGTGTACTCTGTTTGTCCAACCAGAGATTCGTTTGATATGTCCATACCATCGTAAGTAGTTTCGATGTAAAGCTGACTCAAAACTAAACACCTTCGGCCGCTATAACAGGGAGTCAGAACTACCTCTGTTGTCAACACACACACCATAAGTCCACTAAACCTATTGCTCCTCTGCATCCTCAAAGAAAAACATAGTTAGTTGGAGGCTAGCATTCACTCGCATGTACCATGACATTATAAACATTTATACTGATGTAAACTTGACCTCGGGCAAGTTTAAGTGAATAAAAGATTAAGGAGGAACTAATGAAACTTGCTTCATGTAGTCTGAAGATGCAAGATAAAACCTAATTAACCTCCACCCAAACCTACCAATACAGATCGCATGTTGATGTACGATAAGCTACTCTGATAGGGGCCAAATTTATAGAATAGGTTACCTGCAGCAACATGTTTGTTCACATTGTATTTAAATTTCTGCATTATAGCACTGAATGTTTTAGATGAGGATTGATAATTTGGATTATTCAGGCTATTGTTCTCATCTTGGATGTTATTCTCACAACATGTAACCCTCGACCTTCTTCAGTTGTTGAACTTGGGGAATCTTTCTGTTGAACTCAGAAATCTCTACAGAATGTTAAATGGAACTGAATTTTACGCATTTATTAAAATTCAGTTCTAAGTGACACTCTTTTGGAGGTTGAAAGTTCAATCCTCAGTGTGCGTGATACTAAGTATACAATTGCAAATTACTTAAAACTTCTACCTGGTCATGTCTGGCCGAATGAGAGCATGCTACTCTCATTGATTAAGTAAGGAGTTCCATTCAAAATTCCATACAGATTCATGAAAGAAAGATTCCTTAGTTCGACAAGATACACCAGAAGAAAAACGAAGATTACATCAACCAAAACTTTGTGAAAATAACACTCAAGATGAGAACAGGAGTCTGAATAATCCAAATAATACTAAATTTCTGCATCTTTGTACAGTCGGGGGAAACAGTGAATGGGAAGGGAATTCCAAAGGACAGTAGTTCAATGAAAAATCTGAGTAAAAATCTTTTGGTGTCTACAATGAAGGTGTGTGATTTTGCTGCTAGTTCAGTGAGTCGAGTATATTTTTGTTGCTATCTTCAAAGCCGTGAAATCTGTAAAGAAGATAACATCTCAACCAAGGTGAGACAAGAAATCATCTGAACAAAGTTGGTTATCATTTTTTCAATGCACTCATCCTCTTTATAATTGTAATAAAAAGACTTAAACAGCTCAAGATCATCTTTGAAAACGTCATTCCAATTCTTTCTCGGCCTGTTTTTCCTTGCTTACCCTCTAGTGAGATGTGTATATATTTGCTTCGTTCAACATTTTCATACCATCGTAAACTTTTGCAATGCAGATATGACTCCAGTCTAAGCACCATCAGTCTCAAATTAGCCAAGAGGCAGCACCAACAGTCATCAAGGCAGATTAACCAACTTATAAGAGACTGGGTGTCATCTGGGGAACCTGTCCACAGAGATGGCTAGAAAGAACAAGTCAGGAGAATCAGAGAAGAAGAATTCTCAACCTAATTGATTGATCACAAGTTTATTGAAAACAATTAGAACTGATAAAAGAAAATGGATATTGTATCCATCCACCTCCAAGTACGTGTTTTAACCTATTTTTAATGTTAGTTGGCAGTGTAAGGAAAACATAGGAAGAAGTGGTAAGGGTGAATTTAAGGAAAAGAAGGATAAATAAAGACCTGGTCAGAGATAGGTTAATTAAAAGCCATCCAACACATACCAACATATAAAACAAATGTTAAACTGAATATGACCAGGATGTTATATATCTAAAAGAATCAGGTGATGAAAGAAAATGAATATGGCATTCATAAAAGAGTCTTCAATTAGATTAGAAAAGCCTATTTTAATATTCAATTTCTTTGTAAACCAGTGTGATCAGCCACTGATTAAGAAGTTCATTTCCAAGAAGTTTTAAGGTTTAATGAGCATTCTATGAAGCATCGTAAGATTTATCATATAACTTGAAACATTTTAAAGTTGACTGTAGTAACTCAGTTGTAGAAAACCATTTAAAATCGTTATAACCCGTTTTAGCAACTGAACACTTTTCTCATTCATTTCATCAGAAGAAACGTCATTCATTGCTCAGTTGGTCAAAAAAGATCATCAAATCATTAAAGAAAAACTATAAAGTGCACAGGATTAATCTTCAATCATTTCAGTTAAATTTCTGATGACAAACATTTAGTGCTTATGAGTTGCATTGGACATGATCAGTTGGATGAAACACTTATAGGGACGCTTATGTTCCTATCTCAATCACACGAATAAGATCCCACCTACATCGGCCAACTTATAGAAGACTGAATGTCATCAGAAGGAACTGCCGACAGTCATGCCTAACAAGGATGGTTGGAGTAAACGAATCAAGAGAATCCAAGAAGAATTCTCAACCTGAATGATTTAGTACAAGCAGTAAAATAACAATCCCCTATTAAAACTATACACTTAAGATTTACAATGAACATATCAAACTGCTGTAAAAAGGAATTTTTATGTAACTTAATTTTCACCAATGAGGTTTTCCTAAATTTATTACCTTAGAAATAGTTAGTGGACACCAGATCAACAAATATCCTTCATATCAATATAGACATTGTTTATTTTATTAGTTTAAACTATTTAACTTGTTTTTGGTCTCCTGACAAAAGGAGGTTGGACCTGTAAATTCACCCTTGTCAGTTCGTCTGTTCGTTCGTTCGTCTGTCTGCACTTTTCTCAATAACTACACCTTGGAATCTTTTGAAATTTTGCACAAACAGTAAACATGATATGAGTAAAAAAGTAACAGAACAGATTTTCTGAAAAACTCCAGTTGCCCCCCCCCCCCAGGGGTGCCTTTCCGGTTAAAATGGCTAAAATGGACACTTTTGTGCTTATTAAAAAAAATTGATGCCTTGGATTTTTATAAAATAAATGAAAAATTGTAACTGATTTCTATATAATTTTGTAGTCTATACTGTGCAATAATTCTTGGCTGTGCCACAGGGGCTCTTTTAGGGTACTCTATTTTTGGGACTATTTTACCATATTTGTCCAAAATTTTCCATGTATTTAGTAGTTTTGCATGGTGCTGAACTCAAATTTAAATATGTTAAGGCTTTGGAGACTATTGGGGCTAAATGAGGGGAAGGCAAATGATGAACTTAGTCATTTCTATTTTTTTCATGGTGCAGAACTCAAATTTACATATGTTAAGGCCTAAAACTGAACCGTTTGTTCATTTTCACCAAGATTTGACGTCCCTTGGGGACTTTTGGGATTAGATGGAGTGGGGGGAGATGCTAAACTTAATTATTATTTTTATACCTCGTTCACTGTGCACTGAAGGGAGACCATTCATGCTTCACTTGTTCTCATTGAAACCGTGTCAAAAAATTGAAAGATCTTATCACACCTATATTCACCAACAGCTTGAACACTGATGAAACAGCAGGAAACAACAGTTGGTAGATCATACGCAAGAATGCTACGAGTTGTATTCGTTCTCACCCATTTCATCCAAAGAAATGTCATTATCAGTGAAGGAATCACCTGAGCAAAGCTGGCGTTGCCATATTTTGGACAGAACTTCTCCTTATAAGGCATTAATAAAAAGGCTTGAAAAGCTGCATTCGACCAGCATCAATATGAACAGGCAAGTTCTGATGCTTTGTTCTATTGAAAGATGCTTAGTTGTTGTCCGAGAGGCAGATTGGTGATGAAGATTTTTTTTATTTATTAGAAAATTTGCTATTGTTATTCTGCAAATAAATTGCATTTGCATGCAAAGAACAAGCCAATTACAGAACAAAAAGTCACTTGGTGCATAATTGTGCACACATCTTTGGCGTTGCTTCAATTCTTCAATCTATAATGCAGAGCAATGTGTATATTGTTCCTGAATATTTTGAGATGAGGATTGATTATCCATATTATTTGGATTCTTCAGATCACTGTTCTCATCTTGAGTGTCATTTTCACAATGTTCTGGTTAATGTAATCTCTGACCTATTTCTGTTGTGGAACTCGAGAATTTTTCTGTCAAACTCATGAATCTTTCTGTTGAACTTGGGAATCTACACATAATTTCGAACTTTATTTAATCCACAAGGATAGCATACTCTTATTCCGTCAGCCATTACTGGGTAGAAGTCCTACAAAGTAATTCACAATTGTATTTTGAGTGTCACCCACACTGAGGATTGAACCTTCACCCTCCAGAAGAGTAACTTTACAATTGAATTTTACCAAGTAGTTTATATGTGTTGACAAATTGTATGGCAACCTACTCCCACCCCAAGCCTAAGGTGACAAGTGAACTTTTGTAATATATGTTGAAACAAAATTTAATAACGTTATTATAATTGTACCATCTTTTTGCCTACATATACTTAGTAGAGTGACGGTCCTTTTCCTTAATGAACGTTCTATTTACGTTTAAATGTTTGTAGTTTTAGTAGTTTCGGCGCAATGCTACATAGTAAAACTGAACCCTTTTTGAAAACTAAATTCAGTGGATTAAAAAAGAATTTTTGAAGTTTGAAAGCTGAAATAATTCAAATGACTAAAACGAAAATTGTTCAGTAATTTCTAGTGTTGGGATGATTAATTGGAATCGTGAATCGGAAAAATCAGAGCTTTTTGCCGTATCGGAATCAGCATCGGAAAAATTTGAGCCTTTTTTCCGATGCCAAAACCGATTCCTTTAATTATCTTTTTTATTTGATTTTGGTTTAAGAAACCTCTTCCACATAGTAATAATAAAATAATAAATATTTATTTGTAGTAATAATAAAATAATAAATATTTATTGATTTAAACTTCCAATAAGACTAAAATCTTTAAATCACCCCCCTCACAAGTGTGTTTTTACATTTGAGAAAATATAGGGACATTTAAGATGTGTTTTTACAATAATCGGGACAAAATAACTCTCTTATAGTTAAATATTAAGAGATTTATAAAGAATCGGAATCAGTAATTGTATCAGAATCGGGAATTTAGTACGGAATGGGTAATTGTATTGGAATCGAGAAAAAAATTGGAATCGTCTCATCACTAGTAATTACCTAGCTTTTCATCTTTTATGACATTTTGAAGTAATCGACTTTCTTTCTCTCTCTTTCTTTCTCTTTTTCTCTTTCTTCCTCTCTCTCTCTCTCTCTTTCTCTTTTTCTTTCTCACTTTCTTTCTAAGGCAACAATATATGTTGAAAGAAAAATTATAAAGGGCTACTATTTGGGATCAAATTTACAGGTGTTACATTGTTGAATGTATATATAATTTTCTAGCTTGCGCTTTCCAAATACTTACTAAAATCATATATACACCTGACAATTCTTTTGTTGTTATTCTCCAAATCAACACAGCAATGAATTTATCAACATATAAGTTTTATTTACAATTAAGCTTTTTGCCCATCGACAAAGAGAGATACATTAGTTGTAGGGGTTGGTTGATGTGTGGCAGAAATTTGGAGAGATGTCAATCCTTCTCGACGGCTGTCAGTCTGCTCTCTTTTCTGTCTGTCTCTCTCTTCTGTTGCTTATCTTATCTGTTTTATATAGACATCAATCGACATTCCTGGGAATGCAAATATTAAAATATTACATACTTATTTTTTATTTTGTGTTGTACAATTCATAAACTCCTGACATAGAATGCAAACATTTATTTGTTTTTGTGATAATTACAATTCCGGTCATTTTTATGAGACACAAGAATGTAGATAAAAATTCATCTGGAATGTGCATGTGTGCACATCTCTGCTTTCCTCAACGTCGCCACGTCTCCATATCCAATGCAGGGATACTATGCAAGGAGTTGAGCAGCATAAGTGTAATATAAACAGAAATCTCGCTGCTCAACAAATTGTAAAACTATTTGAAATTTGTAGAAACATTATAATTGCACTATCTTTTTGTCTAAATAAACTAGTTAAACACATAGTGTATATGAACTAAAGAAGCCTGAATATACATCCTTGTAAGACTTCACATGGCAGAAAAAGGTGAGGTGGTGTTGCCCTTTAGCTTCAGGTGTCATCAACACTTGTCATGCATAAATTGTTAGGATAATTAATTATTACACTGCTGACAGATTACTCATACGAAATGTGGGATTGACTAGATCTTACATTGCAAAACCCCCCAAAATGGCAAACATTGGGTCCACAGGCCGCATACGGCCCTTTGCAAGCATAATTATGACCCATATGAAAAATACTGTAAAGAGATTTGTTGCAATATTTTTTATTTATAATGGGGTATGATTTATTTATTTATTTATTACATTTTCACTCCAAACAAAGCACGTTGCCACTTTGATGTAGGGGGCTACTATCAGGGACATAAGCTACAGGAGTACTATGTAGGGAGAATTGGAAGATTCTACTTGTAGACACTGGCGATAGGAACTGACCAATCAAATGTAGCCACTTTCTGCTAGCAACCAATCAGAAATCAGAATTGCTCCATAAAATATTGCATCTTTTAGCATTCCTGGACATAATTTGTTTGTGTCCACATCAGAAAGATCTTTTACTCTTTGCTTGCAAAATTATAAAGTCCGAGACTTATACAGAACAGCTACCCCACCAAAACCTCTTAATCTTCCAAACTTATACAGAATAGCTACCCATCGAAAACTCTTCTGAAATTAAACATCACTTTCAATTCAAGAAGATCCCTAATTCTAGTCACAAATATGAAATCCTGAGGCAACTTTCATACCAACATATGGTTGAAAATTAATGCTAGATTTGTTCTTTCTTATTTACTGGCTAAATATGTTACAGTCAACATCAACTTCGAAGCTTTTCCCTTCACAGAAAAGACTCTTCACTTTATCTGTAGACATGAATAACTTGTGCATTGTTATTGCGTGGGGACAATGTATTTATGTATGAAATTTTGTCTTGTTTGAATGTCTTTATATTTTGTCATAGGCAAACTATTAATAAATGAAATGTCTTTGTGCAACACAAGCTTTTACTGTCTTACTTTCTGCATGTGTGCATAACCAATGCAATACACAGTGAATTTTAGCAACATCCAGTATGCTTAAAAGAATTAATTCTAATTCCTTACCACATGTGGTTAATATTTATAAAACAGAATATCAAATATTCAAACTTTATAACAACAAAAGCTCAAGAGAATTGCACCAATTTTGATATGAAGCATCTTCGAGATGACAGGTGGGTCATAGGATGGTAAATCCATATAATATTCCCCTTTGTTTGTCTGTCTGTTCCACTTTTTCTCGGAACTAGGGCCGATCTGTTTGAAATTTTGTATGCGCCCTTGTTATGATAATGTGCAGCGGATTAATTATTATGGTATTTGTTCAATGCACTGTTAGAAATAAATAGAGATTAATATTTAATATAAAAATGAGCACAGATTTAACCATATTCAACCATCAGTTTGGCATAAAACACTCTAAGTTAACGGACCATAACTTTTGCCCATCCTTCCCCCCCCCCCCGGGCTAAAATTTCTAGTATATTAACATTATTAATACTGGTACTGATTGTATAAATAAATACTTATAAGCTCCAAACATTGCATGGTCGTCTCAATTTCTGTGGTGACAATGTGAAAGTTTACTTGTAGATCTTATCACCGGTCGTTCTGTTTTGTGATACTGTCTGGTGGGGATTCTGCATCTCGGGATGTCCTCTTCGTTATGGCTAGATCATTGTTATCACCAAATTAATAAACATCAAAGACATTTTTGTGTCCAAATTATATGTACTTCCCTATTATGGCAGAATATATGTGACAGGTAGACTCTTGCAATCTTCTTAATTTACAAACACAAATTGTCTTCAGTTGTCAAATGAAACCTTTTCATTTTCAATTTGGGTGCTTGTATACATTAGTGATATTTTAAACAATGCATTTCAGGAGAAAACATTATCAATGTGTTTACGTATCGTGGGCGAAATTAGTATGAATTCCAAAAATTACGAAAAAATGATCCAGTAGAAAAATAATTACAAGTAAAAATAGAATTTATCAAATTATCAAATGTTTTAATGTGGAAGAGTTGTGCAACCAATTCTGTATGATAAATAAAGTAGATAACCCTTGACTTAAATTGACAAATTAAGGGTACGCCATTTTTAAACAAACACATTTTAGAACGTTGTTGCGGCTGCATTATTGTTAAAAATACATCCATCACATCTTCTACAAGATCATTTCTCATAATTTTTAGAAGTTATACTAAATTCGCCATGACACGTAATAATGTTTTCACTTGAAATGCGTTGGTTTAAAAGATTACTAATGTAAACAAGCACCGCAATTTAAATTATGGCACCATTTAGTTTAAGTAGCTGTTCATCTAGACACTTTCGAAATTATTATTTGAACATGACCTTTTCAACTTGCGTTATTCACAATCAAATATCAATGTTTTTGGTTTCCACTCTAATAGGAAGAATATGACCTTTTAAATAAATATTTTGTTAAAATAAAACTTTTCAATATTTGTTCCTGTAAAAGTTTGTGAACTCCAGTTAATCACCCGATCACCTAAAATGAACTGCAAGAAAAATAATATTTTAAATTAAATCTGTGTCGAACGTGGAACTCTTCGGTTAGAGAAATCCTACAAGATGTTCACTCCCGCTTTCAATTTTTTGCCATCGGCTTCTCCCAACTTGAATTTATCTTGGGAGATCACCATCCACGCTCCAAATTCCACACTTGGGGTTTTCGTTTTTTTCCTGCTTAGATCCTACTCCAGAAATTGATCTACTTGTTTAAAAAAAAAAAAAAGTAAGCGGTCTGTTATTTAGAAAGGGTTGGGAGGGTCTTTCTAACTAATTTTTGTTTTTGTTCTTTCTCCAATCCTTGTTTTCTTCTAATGAAATCATTGCATGTGTATACGTATATAGGTATATTTATGAAAAAGCAGAAAAATTTCAAATCAATTTGGGGATATCTTAAATAGGACGACTCCTAGTGTAAATGTGGTATTGTGGTGAGTGAAATGATTCTAGTTAGGAGTAGGATAGACATTTGTTATTACTTGTGACTAAGAATGACTAATGGCATCCATTTTTTCCTCACAATGACATTGCGCTTAATTTGTTGTAAATGTTATTTTTTTTTTTTTTATATTTCTGTAAATAAACATTTCATATGTATCTATTCTGTCTGAAGATGGAACATAATATCCTGAGGTCTGCGTTTGTGGCAGATGTCATAGAATGTAAATATGTCACAAACTCTTACAAAGGTAATGTCGATAATCTCCCTCCCTCTAATTAGATATATTCCGAACCTACATAAATTCAGAGTATATAGTTGTTTCAGGTAGATGCTTAACTTTGAACAAAGGTGGTATAATAATATACGAGCACTAATACAGGAATAATATAGAGGACGGGAATAATTATTTTTAAGTGTGGCAAGTGTGGAAGATACAGTTGTGGAATTTCCACGACCCCTCCCTTCCCGCTAGTTATAATTATCTACTATTATACAAAAGCCACTTTGTGTGTGTGTGTGTGTGTGTGTGTGTGTGTGTGTGTGTGTGTGTGTGTGTGTGTGTGTGTGAGTTCTTTCCTCATAGGTTCCGAAACGGCTGAGCCTATCTTTTGCAAATTTCACACAAGGGTAATTTATATGTCTGGCAGTGTTCTTAGATAT